>NW_027556098.1:294910639-295295639 GCF_003287225.1 Phascolarctos cinereus | reverse complement strand
CTGAAGGATTATACTCAGTTTTGCTGGGTAGGTGATTCTTGGTTGTAATCCTATCTCCTTTGCCCTCCGGAATATTATATTCCATGCCCTGCAGTCCTTTAATGTAGAAGCTGCTAAATCTTGTGTTATCCTGATTGTGTTTCCACAGTACTTGAATTGTTTCCTTCTGGCAGCTTGTAATATTTTCTCCTTGACCTGGGAACTCTGGAATTTGGCTACAATATTCCTAGGAGTTTTCCTTTGGGGATCTCTTTCAGGAGGAGATCTGTGGATTCTTTCAATTTCTATTTTGCCCTCTGGTTCTAATATATCAGGGCAGTTTTCCTTGATAATTTCTTGAAAGATGATGTCTAGGCTCTTTTTTTGATCATGGCTTTCAGATAGTCCAATAATTTTTAAATTCTCTCTCCTGGATCTATTTTCCAGGTCAGCGGTTTTTCCAATGAGATATTTCACATTGTTTTCTAATTTTTCATTCTTTTGGATTTTTTTACAGTGTCTTGATTTCTCATAAAGTCACTGTCTTCCAATTGCTCTATTCTAATTTTTAAGGAAGTATTTTCTTCAGTAATCTTTTGGACTTCCTTTTCCATTTGGCCAATTTTTCTTTTTAGGGCATTTTTCTCCTCATTGGCTTTTTGGACCTCTTTTGCCATTTGGTTAGGCTTTTTTAAGGTGTTATTTTCTTCAGTATTTTTTGGGTCTCCTTTAGCAAGCTGTTGACTTGTTTTTCATGATTTTCTTGCATCACTCTCATTTCTCTTCCCAGTTTTTCCTCTACTTCCCTTACTTGCTTCTCAAAATCCCTTTTGAGCTCTTCCAAGGCCTGGGACTGATTCATATTTTTCTTGGAGGCTTTGGATGTAGGAATTTGTTGTCTTCTTCTGGTTGTATATTTTGATCTTCTTTTTCACCAAAGTAAGATAATATAGTCTGACTCTTTTTGCGCTGCTTGCTCATGATCCCAGCCAATTACTTGAGTTTTAAACTCTTTGTTAAGGTAAGAGTCTGCTTCCAATGTGAGAAGTTTGTCCCAAGCTTCAGGGTTTGTAGCTGTTTTCAGAGATACTTGTAGGGACCTGTAAATTTTCAGTTCTTCCAAGGTGGTATGATAAGGGGCGAGGTGTTTACTCCTTTCCTGGCCTGTGACCACAAGTATTCCTTTCTGTCCTGTAACTGTGAGGAAGGGTTCCTCTCCACAGCCACTCCAAGCTCCACCACGCCAGCATTCCTCCTCACCCCAGGACCACCGCCCAGAACTGTGACCCAGATCCAAAGACGGGTAAAGCAAGAGATTCCTGCCTCAGCACTGGCAAAGAGATCCGTGCAATTCCTCTGTGATCAGCCACTGAATTCCCCCTCAGTCTATGCGCCAGAAGCTCGGGAAACAGCTGCCCCCCCCCCCCAGGGCCACGCTCTTGGGGAATAGAGCTGAAACCCCACCTTCCTGTCTCAGCATCGACAGAAACAGACTTTTCCTACTGACCTTCTAAGTTGTCTTTGGCATTTGTGGGTTGAGGAGTCTGGAAACCTCCACAGCTGCCGGCGATTCAGTCCTCTGAGGCCTGCTCCAGGTTTGCTGCAGCCTGCGAGCCCATGCCACGCTGTGCTGTGCTCCCAGCCCAGTGCAATACACCTTTCTGATCGATCATCCAGGTTGTCTTGGGCTGGAAATTTGTTTCACTCTGTCTTTTTGTGGGTTCTGCTGCTTTAGAATTTGTTTAGAGCCATTTTTTATGAGTATTTGGAGGTGTTTGGAGGAGAACTCAAGCAAGTCACTGTTTTCACTCTGCCATCTTGGCTCCGCCTGCACAATAAATAAATTTTTAAAAAAGAAAAAAAAAGAGTAACTTTATTATGGGCTCAGATACTATAATTCATCCTTCTGTCAGCCAATTGAACAGAAGCACATGGAAAGAAGCTGTCCTCGCTCCAAAAACTGAATGCCATACCAGCATAGATTAATGTTTGGCATTAACTAAAATGGCTACTGCACACACCTTCAGGCTCAGAAGCCTGATCACCAAAGTTCACTGATGTTAAATGTCATTGAACACAGACCTATTTCCCTTACACGCATTTAAATGACACAAAATTGTAATCTAATGTTTTAGAACAAGAGGAAGACAAGACTGCTGTCTCACTAGAGGTATGTAATGAATTTCTCATTAAATCAGTGCTGCATTACATGATGAGGGAATAAATTCTTAAAATAAACTGAAGCCCTATAGTGCTAAGGCATGAAATGTGATACAGAAGACAGTCTAAATTAATAATTCACAATATAGTATAAAGGTCAATCAAACAGGGATTAACATAATACTCTTAATAGATGCAAAATGATTTGAGTTCATGTTTTAAAATACATAAAAGGTTACTTTTTTGCTTAAAACGAAACTACAATCTTAAGAATACTGACCAATTTAACTCCTTTCTTCTCTGTCCCAGAGAAACAGAATAAAGGCTCTGGATTCATTATTTTAAAATTATGTACTATAAACAATCTAAAATATTTCACCTAGTTAAAATATTTTTTGAAAAAATTATATTAAAAAGTGAATTTCAAAGCATTAAATTTCAAAAAATTCTCTCATTCTAAATCTTATTCATGGTTTTTTGTCTTGCTAACCACCTTTACTCACTTTAATTTTACTCAATTTAATTCTTGAATGGTAGTAGTTGTTATGTACTCTGCTCTTCTGAATCTACCTTTTGTTTTATTTTCCTTTCTATTAGTTTAAGATCTTTTCATATACCTTTATTTTCTTACACTTGTCAGTTTTAAAGGCTTAATAATATTCCTATCAACTAAGATAAAATATATTCAACAATTCTCCTACTGCACATTTTGGCTGCGATCATTTTTTGAACTTTTTTTGGGGGGAGGAGTTGCATTTGTGAATAATATTGCTAGGAAACCCTTTGAATGCAAGGGTTTTTTGGGGGTTTTGTTTTTAATGTAACACTTCCTGAATATATCCCATAATAATATAATTACTATACTAGGTCAAAGGTATGTATGTATGTATGTATGTTTTACTGTGCACTGCTTGAGCTTTCTTGAAAAAGTTTTCAATTACACTAATAATGATTAAGTGTAATTCCTTCTTCATAGTACCATTGGCACTGAGTTACACTGCTTTTAGTTATTTTTCTTGATTTAAATTAGTTTTTATGAAAACAATTGATCCATTTGTGGTATTAATAAAGCATAGAAGTTAAAAATAAAGCATCATGAAGTGGATCACTTATTTTGTTAATCCATTAATATCTTTTGTTTTTAAATCCCCTCATTTCAAAATACACCTATCACACACATAGGGAATATCATAATCCCTTCTAACAAACAATAAAATATTTTTTTTAAATTAATCAATGCTAGCCAATATATCAGTTGAATGATGGCACATTCAAAGTTCAGAACCCATAGTCCTCTGAACTCCTGTGTAAAGAATATATGACTCTCTGATCATATATGTTTCTCTCCCTTCTTCAAGAAAATATTTGATTATTATAATTACATTACTTTCAATTTGATGGATTCTAGGTTTTGCTGTTTCCATTTACACTTTTATAATCATTGTAGTTACTATTTTCCTGGTTCTCCTGATTTCATTTTGCATCAGTTTGTGTCTTTCCATGATTCTCCATATCCTTCATGTTCATCGTTTCTTATGATAACAATATTTCAGTGTATTCATGTATTACAATTTGTTTAGCCACTCAATAGTCAACTTCTTTGTTTATAGTTCTTCAGCACTGAAAAAAATACTACACAATATTTTGGTGTATATTAGGTCTTTTAATTTTTGATAGAAGTAATTCTTCTGGTTAATTTCTTATTATTCCAAATTGTCTTTCAGACTGGTTGCATAGCTCCCAAAGCAATGTATTATTGTACCTGATTTTCCACAGTCTCCAAAACATTCATGATTACCCTCTTTTGTAATCTTTGTGAATTCTCTAATTATTAGTGAATTGAAACAACCTGTCATATGATAGTTAAACATTTGAAACTTCTGAGAACAAGTCTTCATCTCTTTTAAAGTGTTGCTAATTATAATTCAGTAACTTTTTTGGAAATGACCATGAAGTCTTTTATGCCCAATTTTTCCAAGATTTCATCAAGCTATATTTTGTTTTTGTCACATTTCTTAAAACCTCGTCTTCTATTATTTTAACATTTTTTATTTTAATTTTTAAATTTATTTTAATTTAATCTGCATCAGAATTGCATATACTTATAAATTATCACAGAATTAGAGTTTCTTCTGGAACTGAAATCATGTATCATATTCAACATATATGACATGATGTGAGTGACTGGTTAATCTGATCTGCTACTGGGCAGACTAGGTTTTACTTTTCCCCTATCAGTGTCTGAGAGTACAAAATAACACATGCTGTATTCTGAGCATTACCACAAAGAAAACACAATTTACAGCTGGAAGGAAATAGAATGGGCTTCATATAGAAGGCAATATTTGAGCTGGGGCTTGAGGAATAGGAAATATTTCAAGACAGATGGAATACATGTTGACAGAAATGGGGGATGGAGAGGAAGGCATTTCATGCATAGTAAATGGTGTTCATGAAGGCACAGAAGAGGAACAAAATGTCTTCAGAGAATGTTGAATAATCAATACAGTTTGTCTGGACTGTTCAGAATATGAAAATAAATAGTGTGAGATGAAATCAAAAAGATACAATGGGAGTACTTGGGAGAGGTCTTTCAATGTCAGGCTAAGGAGGTGGCATTTAATTGGTACGTACTGGGAAATTAAAATTATTATTATTATTAATTGTTTCACATAGGAGTAGAATAATGAGAACTGAAAGGTTCATAGAGGAGGAGAATTTAGATGAAGTAAATACTTGTTCTCATGTCCACCTCCTACTTTCCCTGATTTCGCAAAAGTCACAGCCAAAATTTGACATTCTACAGGAAGCTTTTCCTGACTCCCACTTGATTCTACTGCCCTCTCTGTGTTATTTCCAGTTTATCCTGTATGAAGCTTGATTGTGTGTTGTTGTTTGCAACTATTAGATTGTGAGCTCCTCAGTTGCAGAGATTCCCTTTTGCCTTTCTTTGTATCACCCAATATTTTTTAGCACAGTGCCTGGCACATAGTGCTTAATAAATATGTATTGACTTACAAATTGGCTGAACATATGCTTGTGAGGAACAAAAAATTCATTTCAGTTAATAACAAATATCAAAAGACCTTTTTAGGTTTTTTAGAGTCTTTAACTCTGTTTTTAGTTTCTTCTGCATTAGAGGAGTTGTGACAACCTTAGAGAAAAGTCCAACTGAAGAGGAAAAGAGTGAAAGAGGGAAAGAAAGAAAGAAAGAAAGAAAGAAAGAAAGAAAGAAAGAAAGAAAGAAAGAAAGAAAGAAAGGAAAGAAAGAAAGAAAGAAAGAAAGAAGAAGGAAGGAAGGAAGGAAGGAAGGAAGGAAGGAAGGAAGGAAGGAAGGAAGGAAGGAAGGAAGGAAGGAAGAAAAAACAAATATGATTTAGGAAATGAAACTTCCAGCAAATGGTAAAAGATTGAGTCTACCCATCCTTGAAGAGAAAACTGAATAGGGGTTAAACAATAATCCTAAGAGAGCTGAGAGAGCATGATTATTGGTACATTCCAAAAGAGCCTGGGTCTAAATGACAAATAGTCAGTGTGATGAAAGGGAGGAAAATAATTCACAAGGATCAATTTGTCCCAGACAGTGATGCATATATAATATGAATATTTTCCATGTTTGCCTCCATAGAAAATACCGCCACCACCACCCCATTCAACCTTAGCACCTCAGGCTAATCTGAAACTTAATTGCAAGAGTTTTCATCAATTTTTCTGACCTAGCAAAAATCAACTAAATTCTTTCTAATGAAGAGGAAAATGAAAATGTCAATATTTAAGTTGAATTTGCATATTTTTGTAGCTGACATTAGAAGGTAGGAAAAAAAAAACTTTGATTTACTCCAGGGAATTATACACAGTATGAGGCTCTGGGTCCCTGGATGAGGACCAGCCTTGCTATTAACCAACATAAAGAAGGATAGATAGATAAATAGAGAGAGAGATACATATAGATAAATATAGACACATATACACATATATACATATACACCTCTGCGTGTATATGTATGTGTGTATATTTATATGTATATATGCATATATGTGTATATACAAATACACATATAGATACGTATGTACACATACACATATACACATGCACTCACATGTATATATATGCATAGTATGTATTTACATGTATATACATATGTGTACATGCTTATATGCAGGTACATGCACATATATGCAGGTGTATGTTTGCATATATGTGTATATACATACATGGATATGTGTGTACATATGTGTGTACATGTGTGTGTGTGCACATGAAGTAGGAAATAAGAAAAATTAATTTTTACGTACTATTTTATTTTTCCCAATTACATGTAAAGAGAATTTTAACATCCATTTTTTAAAATTTTGAGCTCCACATTTTCTCCCTCCCTCCCTCACATCCCTTCCTCCTTAAAATGGTTACAATTGGATAAATTATCTCTGTTATCATGTAATACATTTCCATATTAGTCATGTTCTGAAAGAAGGGACAGGCAAAAAATGAAAAATAATGAAAAATAATATGCTTCAATCTTATGTAGATAGCATTTTTCACCATGAGTCCTTTGGAATTCTCTTGTATCATTGTATTGCTGAGAATAGCTGTCATTCAGTTAATTGTCATACAATATTGCTGTTACTGTGTACAATGTTCTGGTTCTGCTTACTTTACTTTGGATCAGTTCTTGAAAGTCTTTCCAAATTTTTTTTTCTGAAATCAACTTACTCATAATTTCTTATAGCACAATAGTATTCCATTACAATCATATACCACAACTTTTTCAGCCATTTCCCTAATTGAGAGGTATCCCTCAGTTTCTGATTCTTTGTCACCACAAAAAGAACTGCTATAAATATTTTTGTACAAATAAGTCCTATTCCCTTTTCTTTTATCTCTTTGGAATACAGATCTAGTAGTAGTAGTAGTAGTAGTAGTAGTAGTAGTAGTAGTAGTAGTAGTAGTAGTGTGTCAAGGCATATACATAGTTTTATAACTCTTTCAGCATAAACTGTTCTTGAGAATGGTTGGACTAGTTCACAACTCCTCCAATGGCACATTGATGTCCCTATTTTCCCACATCCCTTCAAACATTTATCATTTTGCTCTTCTGTCATATTAGCCAATTTGATAGGTGTACGTTGGTACTTCAGAGTTGTTTTAATCTGCATTTCTCTAAACATATATGATAGTATTTTAGAGCATGTTTTTTTTTTCACATGGCTGTAGATAGCTTTTATTTCTTCATCTGAAAACTGCCTGCTCATATCCTTTGATCATTTACAAATGGAGAATGACTTGTTTTCTTGTGAGTCTGATTCCATTCTCTATTTGAGAAACTAGGCCTTTATCAAGGACATTGCTATAAAAATTGTTTCCAGCTTTGTGCTTTATTTTTAACTTTGTTGCATTGGGGTTTTTTGGTGAAGAATCTTTTTATAATTAACTATAATCCAAATTATCTATTTTACATCTTGTAATTCCCTCTATCTCTTGTTTGGTCCTAAATTCTTCCCTTCTCCATATATCTGATAAGTAAACTATTCTCTGCTTGCCTAATTTGCTTAATCTAAATCATGCACTCCTTTTGACCTTATCTAATTATACAGTGTGTTAGTTTTTACCTTTTTCTACCATACTGTTTTCCAGTTTTGACAGCAGTTTTTTGTCAAATAGTGAGTTCTTATCCCCAAAACTGGGGTCTTTGTTTTTTCAAACACTGGATTACTGTAATCGCTTACTACTTTGTCTTGTATACTTAATATATTCCGCTGATTCACTACTCTCTTCCTTAGCCATAGCAGATAGTTTTCATGACTAATGCTTTATAATGCAGTTTGAAATCTAGTATGGCTAGGCCATCTTCCTTCACCTTTTTTTATTTAGGAAATTTAATATCTTTAACCAAGCAAAAGCTTATTAATCAAAAGGGAACATATGACTGAATTCATTTTACTTCATCTAAACATCAATATTTCATTTAAATATATCATCTTCCTGTTAATCATCCAGGCCTGAAATTTCAACTCCGTTTTCCATCCTTCCCTCCATTTTACCCCATGAATCCAGTTTCCAAATCTTACTGATTCTTTTGGTCTCTGCATCCATAGCAACAAGTACAGAGCTTTGTACATAGTGCTAACAAATACTCATTGACTTTTATTGAGTAACTTCTAAAGAAAACAGAATATTGCTTCTAACTGATGAGTAGTCTTCGCTAGATAAGAGTGCATACCAAGAATGATGAAGGAGACTTTTACTCTGCTTCCTTTTTGGCCATATTGTATTGTAACATCCATAACGAACCTGAGCAAAAAGATTGCTATGATGAAGAGTGCAACTTTTCTAACCACATATGGAGGCAACACAATTTTGAAAATATTAAGGGAATGATTCTTAACATTTCTGAAATTCAAATCATTTGGGCAATTAAACAAGCATTTATTAAGCATCTACCATGGCCATTGTCAGTGCTGACACTGCACTCCAAGACGAGAGAAAACGTCATAGTTTGGAAATGTTATGACTTTTGTGTTGGATATACATACCACAGTAACAAAATCCTTCATTTATGGAGGTATTCACAAAGAAAATACAGCAACATATCAAAAATGCATTTATTATCATTCTTAGCACATTCTTCTCTCTCTTTTCTGTGCACTTCTTCACTATTTTCACAGAAGTAGAAAAGGGATAAGCAAGAGTTGAGGGACATTTTGTGTGCTGATCTCTGCTATGTGTTGCTAGAGTCAAAAAGTTCAACCAGTGGCCAAGCTTTTGGCTAAGCTAATTTTCAAAGAGAATACCCAGACTGCCACAGGGCCCTTGTACAAAGCCTAGCATTTGGAAGAAGAATACTTGCACTCATGCTCCACACCACAGTGGAGTTTCAGAGTAGGACTTTAGAGAAGGAAAGTTGTGTTATTAGGGTTTTTTTTTCTAATCAATAGCTATTATTCCCTTTGTAAACAACTAATCAAACTTCACCATTCAATTTGTTTTCATTTTAACTCTCCTTAATTTGAAATCAACTGAACTTCTATTGTTATAAATCCTGTTTCCATATGATATGGGTGACTATTAATTAGTGTGAATGAGGGATCACATGAAGAGATTACATTATTCAAAACGACTGCACTACATATTTTCATTGAATTTTAACCTAGTTGCATATTATATGGAACTTAAACTAATAGAGTTCTTACATGATCTGTGATCAAGATCTTTTTTTAATGTGGATTGAAGGGATTGGGGAAAAAAGTTCCCATGAATGCCACAAGAGGGTTTTTAATCTTGTGCCAATATTTTTAATCATTTAACCTGAGCACCTCCAAATGTGAACTGATTTATAGAAAACACCATAATGTATATTTCTAACAGTAGACTTAAGAAAAATTAAGATGAATAAAACATGCTTTGGGAGTAATATACTTTACCATAGGAGGTTCAATTCATCTTGTAGTATACCAAGTGATACAGGATGGTGTATTGGCCAAACAATCCCCTAACTTACATTGCTTTGCATGAAACTGTCTCATCTTCTAAGACATGTATAAAAGTTAAAGGAAAATGTCATTTTGGACACATTTTGACTGATTCTTTAAGCAACAATCCCCCAAAATAACCAATGAACCAACAAGTACTGATTGAACATTTCCTTTCAGCTCAACATAGTGATATAAGTTTTGAAGAAGTTACAAGAAATATAGGACATAGTTCATGACTGACCTCGAAGAGATGGGGAGACAAGACTAATGCACATGTAATAATAGTTACTGCTACTGTAAAGTATAAAATCATACATTCAGTTGCATAGTACAGACTCTAAATAATGTTAAAAGTCCTGAGACAAGAATCAATAAGAATTTGGATATTCAGGGAAGTCTTCATGGATAGAATACTATCTGGATGTTGAAGTAAGTTTGGAATAGCAAAAGAGAGTAAATGTCCAAACAGTATCAGAAGAATCTGATTTTCATTAAAAATGTCCAAGAATCTAAAAATTTTGAGGAGTTAGTTTTAGTATTGGACCAGATGTGGTGCAGATGTCATAACAAAGATTTAAATTCAATTTTCAGCAATAAGGAACAGGTTCTTTGGAAAAAATACTCGAGGAAAGAGATTAGAAATTCTGTTTTCATACATACTTCCTTCATTGAAACTGGAACACTGTAGGAATGCAAGAATAATATTTTAAATACACATTAAAATCTTTTTTTTAACTGTGCAGCTCAACTTAGAATTCTGGGATAGCTAAATGTCCTTCAGAACATCAAGGATTCAGTAAGCATATATAGCTACAAAGTGACGAATTTAGGTTTGCAGTAAGGAAAACTTTCAGAACAACTAGGGATATCCAAAAGTGGAATATTCTAGCTGTCCTAGTAGGTAGGTTGAGTCCCCCTCACTTTCCATCTTCAAGAAAAGTCTAAATGGGGAAAGCTAAGTGGAGCAGTGGATAGAGCACTGGCCCTGGATTCAGGAGTACCTGAGTTCAAATCTGACCTCAGATACATAACACTTACTAGCTGTGTGACCCTGATCAAGTCACTTAACCCCATTGCCTAGCCAAAAAAAAAACACAAGAAAAGTCTAAATGGACACTTGAGTATATTTTGAGACTCCTGCTTATATACACTTTAGATGGGCTCTGAGTTCTTTTTCAAGCTAAATTATATCTTTGATTCTATAGTACAATAATCCATTTTTGAGACCATACATTGAATTAGATCATAACCCCTTTTTACCTTTCAGAGTTGCTATAGCTAAAATTCCTACCACCATGCCATTAATTTTCATGAGATGAGCCTCTCTAGACTTATCGATGCCATTCTTCAGGCACCATAAGCAAAATCCATCACTGATCCCTTCTGTAAACACTTTGTAGATTAGTATAAACTTCAAAAGCTTATGCTCCACTAATATTCCCACAAAGAACCCAAGGCCATTTTCGTTCCATGATGGAGCACTAAAATGAAACTTTATTGGAGGAAATGTTTTTAATTCCATATTTTAAACACATCTATTATTTCATCAGTCATAAAGAAATTCCTTCTCCCAGTGAAGATAGGCACTTGCACTTCAACTTAAACTCTTAGAAAATAGTCTGAAACACTAAGAGGTCACATAACTTATTCAGAGTAACACAGCTAGTATGTGTCAGAGGCAAAACTTGAATCCAAGTCTTCCCAGCTGTGGGGATAGTTCTCTAACATACTGCTTCTCTTACTGAAAATAAATGTTGATTTATTATAGCATCATCATCATGCTAATTAAGATTTTATATTAATGTGGAAAGGAAAGCATGTTTTTTTAACCTAAAGTCATTATTGTGTGGCCTGACAAGCCATATCAACAAGTATTTAAGTTTCTAGATGGTAGGCACTTTGCTAGAAACTAAAGATACAAAAGAAAGGCAAACATACATGCATACATACACATACACACACTGGGGGAAGACAACATGCAAACAACTGTGCACAAATAAGATAAATACAAGATGTATTAGGAATAGTATCAGAGGGAAAGCTTTAAGGTTAAGGAGGACTGGGACAAGTGCCTTGTAGAAGCTAGGACTTTAGCTGGGACTTGAAGGAAGCTGGAGAAGTCAGGCGTCTGCGATAAGGGGAAAGATAATTTGAGACATAAGGGACAGCCATTGAGATTATCTCAACTCAGGAGGGTCATGTGCAAGGAACAGCAAGAAGGCCTGGGTCGCTTCATCTTAGATAATGTGAAAGGGAGTAAGATTTAAATCTTAAGAAGAATGGAAAGCTGGAAAGGGACCAGGTTATGAAGAGCTTTAAATGCCAAACAAAGAAATTTACATTTGATCCTGAAGGTAATAGAGAGCCACTGGAGTTTATTGAAGGTGAGGGTCAAGGTTTGACACAGTCAGACTTGTACTTTAGGAGTATCAGTTTAAAAGCTGAGCAGATGATGGACTAGAGTGAGGCAGGGAAACCAACAGAAAAAATAAAATCATGAAGGCTTGTGAGGGTATGTGACTTGAGCTAATATTCTTTTATATGACAAATAGTAAAATGTCCCTACATTTTGAAGATTTGGAAAATAGTCTATGACGTAACTCATCCACCATAAATGCTTTTCAGTGTTCAGAAATGCATATGTACATGACATTTGAGGCTTATTTATGACCTCTCTTACATCAATCATTTTGTTTAATGTTAAATGTCATCGAGAATTCATAGAGTTCTGAGTACAAATATAATATGTCTCTAACAAAAAGCTCAATTTTCTCTTCCAGAAAGTATGGTGATCCAGTCAAAACATAGACTACAAAAACCAAAAATGACAATCAGTTACATCATTTTTTAACCATGATTTTGTATCTATGATAAACTTCACACATGTTTGGTAAACAGATTGTGTTTATCATTATTAGAATTGTTCTTTTTGGGGGCTGCTAGATGGTGCAGTGGATAGAGCACTACCTCTGGATTCAGGAGGACCTGAGTTCAAATCTGGCCTCAGACACATAACACAAACTGGCTGTATGACCCTGGGCAAGTCACTTAACCCCATTGCCTAGCCAAAAGAAAAAAAAAGAATTGTTCTTTTTTAAATAAACCTACTAGTATCACTAAAAAAAATCAATTTCTCACTCAGCTCAACTTAAATTAACTGTTCTTGACTGGTTATATTTTCAGAAAAGCAAAACAAAACTGAAAATTGTTGCTCTAGTGATGAGAAAAATAGCTAATTTGTTTTGTCAGAGCCATCAACACTTTGCTCAAAGAAGGTAGCAGAGTCATTAGCCTTCATTTCCCTGGTAATTATTGCTAGTTTTCAGAAAGGTCTTTTTTTCCCCAGTATCTGCTATAAACATATCTTTACTTCAGGTGATTAAATGGATTTTTAAAATTTAATTTTAATTTAAATGTGTGTAAAATGAGGGGTTGGACTAGATTGTCTCTGAAGTGAGTAGGGGATATATCAACTCAGGAAATACCCATGTTTCAGGTATGTTCTAAAGGAAACTATTTTTCAGTCATATATTTGAAGATCCTTCTAATTTTGACATTCTATGACTTGCTGATTTGGTGATCTATTAATGACATACCCAAAAAACTAGAGTATTCATCAAATGATTAGGAAGAAGCCCTGCCTAGGATTAGGATATTCACCAACTACAATGTTCTCTTTAGCTATCATGAATTCAGTCTCTTTAACACCTACTATTACATAGACCATCTTGATATTAATTGAAACAAAATTCTATGAGGTATTTATACTTTCCCCTTCTTTTTTTTTCTTTTCTGGTAAATATGATCTATGGCAGTCAAACAAAAAAAGGAGAAAAGAAATGAAGAAAAGTTATATACTTCTTTTTTTGTGATTAATATTTCCTTGAATAAAAGTTTCTGATTTATTGAAAACCGTAAGCAAAAGACTGCATTTACTGCTCCTGTCATCATGGTGCTAAAGAAAAGATTATCAAAATTCATATTTGCTGCCCTAACTCACAGATTAAGTTTCCAGATCACAATGACTACTATTCTTTTCTAGTATTAGGGATAAACTTGAGAGGCTATGGTTTTCTCTTACTATTATTTATGAGTCCCTATAAAAAATGGTCCCCATTGATTGCCAGTCAGACATAATTAGTGTTTACAAGAGTGCATTCCCTAAATTTGGTATAGTAATAACAGCTGATATAAAGCATTTCATCTTAAAGCCTGGGACACATTCTCTCACAAATACACAATGTCCAGAGGAAAAGTAAGCTTAAATTTAGAGCATGATGTTAGTGAGGCACACATGTAAAAAGCACATATGGCCAAATATTAGACTCACAACTCTTTGGAACTGTAAGTCCCTTCTTAAGTCTATAAATGCTACTCTTTTCTGGGACAAGATAACTATTCTCCTTAAATCTGTTTCCTTCTCTAATTATCTCCCTACACATGGCTATGTTTGACCATGTCTGTTCTAGACATACCTCTCTCTGCTCTGACTGGGAGGTATCATCTTCTATCGGTAGTTTTTTTACAATGACTTGGTCAACAGATGCTGTGGAGTGAGAAGAGAATGGGAGAAACTATTTCCTATTTACAAGAGTGATTTCTTCTCAAGGGCTTGGCTTAACTTTGTATCTTTAGCTACAGAATGGAAATATTTGATATCACTACAGAACTGGATATTCCTCCAGAGTAAGCTCACCAATGAACTGACTATTTCATGCATAGACTCTATGCACATTATGCACATAACTGATCTTTTCAATAACATTGCTTTCCCTCTTGACCAAATCTTGAATGACTGAGGTGGAGAAGCAACACCTGCATCTATATGTATATCTAATTTGTAATCTATAGCTGTATAGGTATGTGCCTGTATAAAATGAAATTTTCTTTGATGTGTTGAGGGTCACTACCAAAACAGAAATCAGTAGGTAAATAAACTAATATCCTTAGGAATGTAAATCAAAACAGAAACACAATTTCGGATTTGCTAATTGTTTTTCCCTGTCACTGCCTTCTTTAGCCACAATGAATCTGTTGAAAAGCTACATAGAGAAGTGGATGTGTTTTTGTTATTGTTGTTGTTGTTTTTCTCAAACTATTTCCTGGGGTAACAGAAGTAAAAGAATCATATATCACAAGTTCAATTACAATACACATATGAAAACAACAATATAAGTAAGAAGAGAAAAGGCAAGAGAAGAGGAAGGAGGGAGAACTTGAAGCCAGTGAAATTAATTTTCTTCACATCTCTAGTACCTAACATTGTACCTGGGATATAGCAGGCATTTAATAAACTCTGGGTGAATTGAGTTTGTTGAATTGGTGAAGTGTCTGTATAATCTAGGTAACACTGAAGAATGGCAAATTGCTACAGTGGAAAGATCACTAGCTCAAGAATCAGAGAAACAGAGTTCAAATTCCACCTCTGATTCTTATAACCTGTATGACCCTGGGAAAGCATTTGGCATTTCTGGGTCTCAGTTTCCTTATCTATCAAATAAATATATTCAACTAAATCACCTCCAAGGTCCCTTCCATCTCTAGATCTATGATCCTCTGATTTTGAATGAATTGCAAAATATATAGACTGCCAAAAAGATAACTTTGATGACCTTATATTTCTTGATTTAAGGGTTTTTAACCTCTAAATTCTCACCCATGAAGGAAAGTAGGAACACCCATGTTGTAGCAGTCATCTTAACAGTAGCAGGTAGCAATTATGCTTCTCCCATTCCTGCCCTCTTTGTACTGGCTCCACTGCAAATGAGCCCATCAGACCAGCAAATACATGGCTTTAGTCACCCACTGTTACTTGTGGACCACACAGAATGTTCACTAGAAATATTCAGGCAATTCTAGTTGATATTGTTCCTTAAATTTTGGACAGAGGACAAAAGGAAATTATCACAGTAATGTTCAGAGGCACAAGTGAGTTGTTGTTTTTGTTGTTGTTTTAATTCAGTAAATGCCTAACTATACTCTAGATAAAAATGAAATTCTCACTTGGACATTTTAATGAACAAAACAATCTGTCTGTTCCCATCACTCCTTTCTTAAATCAATTCCTCCAGGGAACACTTTTTAAATAAATAGGAGGTAGAACAAGGCATTTCACATTTTTATTCATTAACCAGCAAAAACCATCAATGCTAAGTATCTTTCGATAGAGGCAATTACAATGTCAAATGTTTTCCTATTTTTATTTCTTCCTTACTAAAGAAGTTATAGTATGTGTTATACCCCAGGGGGAAAAAAAGAATGAGGATTTGGGATTCCCCTTCCTCACCTAAAAATTAAGCACAGACATTACAAGATGTCATGCAATCAAGAAAACAAGGGGAAAATACCATGTAAATTAACCTATTCCAAAGAAAGCTCCAAACAAAATCAAAGGTCTATTAAAATTCACAGCTGTCTGCCCTTTCTGAGTCTTCAAAATATGAAATAGGTTCAGATTATAGGACCTATATAGAAGAAATACACAAATAATATTCACCCTATAATGCTCTTCTTTAACAGTTAAAAAAAACAGTTAATAAGGCTTATTTCTTATGTTATTTAAAATCCCCATGCAAATTAGACTAGTCTTCTTTACTACTGAGCACAAAATCTGTATATGCAGATGATCTTTGCCATGTCAAAGTATCTTAAATGACCATCATATATGATGATTTTCTTCAAACCAAAGTAAAGGTTTGGAAGCAGAAAAACCTACGTTCAAATTCTGCCACCGACCCTAGCTGTTTTAACCCCTCTGAGTTTCCTTACCTATAAAATGGAAATGAGAGGATCCTAAGATTCAGAGGAGGGAGAAAGGTTAGAATTTATCTACTATAACCCCTTTATCTTACAACTTAATAAAAAGAACCACAGAGGTTAACTGACTTGTCCAAAGCTACATTGGTAGTGTGTCTGCTGACAGGATTTGAGCCTAGGTCATCTTATCCATAAACCTGCACTTTCCTGACTATGCCACATGGTCTCGTGGCAACTTACCTTGCAAAAGTGTTGTGAAGATCATATCAGATAGTGTGTGTAAAATGCCTGACAAAACTTAAAGCTCTATGTAATTATCAGTAATGATTATTAATTTCATTAATTATTAATAATTTCACATTATGAAAAGGAAGGGCTGTTTTATGATTTGTACCAGTGTACCCATGATATATACCCACACCAATAGTATCATGGATCCATTTATGTGCTCAACAAAGCAGTTTTAAAAAAAATATGTTTTGCTAATGAATCTTAACAAAGGTAATCCAATACCATGAAAAAAAAAATCTCAGGGCTGACAAAGTTTAGACAGACTTTTCAGAATCAATGTTGAAACTAAAACACAAATTGCCTATTGCTGGTCCTCATGGACATTTCTGGAACTTTCATGCAGAATAATGGGCCCCTGTTCTAGAAGGCACAAGGTCATTTTAACCTAGCGAGACTTGGCATGAGACAGGGTCAGGTAAGCTATGTTTGGCTAATCTGATCACAATATCTGTAAGTGCTCAGCAGAGCTCCAGGTAAGGAGTGTAAAATCATCAGTTTGTAGATGAGTAGGCAATCAAATTTGACTCTACCTGGCCACAACTCAGGGAAATCTCTGAGAGAAAACCTTTTAGATGGAGTCCTTTTAACCTATGTACTCCAAAGGTGCTCAGTTGTCCCTGTTCCTGATTGGAAAGCTCTGGATCATAAAACGATAAAATCACCTAAAGATCTAGTTTCCCCAGGAGAAGGTAGAAGCTTCTTCATCCACCCAGGAGTCATTGGTATCTGAATCTGAGGGCAGAACTATATCCAGTGACCAAGTTTGGGGTTTTCATGGGTGTCCCATGATTCTTATAAGCCCAGTTGAGTTAGATGGATGAAAATCAATTGGAGAGGGGTTGGGGGGGGTACTGTTCTTAGTTTGATGCTCTACCACTAGGTAGCTGCATCCCCTTAAGCAAGTGGTTCTACCCAGACTTGGCTACTGCAACTTATTCTTAAGTTTCACAGGACTTAGAGCATATTGTCATATGGTAGCCATTTTCCTGCCTCAATTCACATCCTGTCCTGATTCCACCAGGATCTCTCTTCCCTCCCCCACCCCAAACCTAATAATACTTTATTTCTCTTTTTCCTTTCTTCTCTCCTGAGTTGATTCTGATACTCTCTCTCCATACCTCTATAGGGAGGGATGCAGCAGGATTGTTACATTTTAACCCTCAGGCTCACTCCACCTTCCTAAAGGTCATTAGCCTTGGACCCTCAAGGATCTCAATTGTGTGGTGGCTGAGCTACTCACACCAATCTGATGAGCAGGAAATCATCATATACAACCATTCTTCAAAGATGGTAGACCACTGGGCAGTTGTCCTGCCACACTCCCCTCCAACACCCAAGCATTGCCATCTTCTTTGTCATTTTATCCCTTGCGCCACCAGGCTTTACCATCTATCTTGATGCTAAACCATATAGAACATTTGGGTTTTCCATATGTTTGGCAGCTAAATACTTTCACATGTGTCATCTCCTTTATTAAGAATGTGAATCCATTGAGAACCAGGATTCATTCATAAAACCAAAGAGTGACATGACTAAATATATCCCCTGTCCAGAACTGATCATTCCCATATTCTTAACTCTCCACTACCTCACTTTTTGCATTGACCTGAAATATGGAAGAGCAAGTATGTAAGCAGGCTAATATTTTATTTTTAACTTCAAAAATTCTCTAAAACATTTGCCTAACTTATTTAAAAGCAACCTCAGTCCTCTTTGTCAATGACCTACACAATCTTGCAGAATTACCTTATTCTTTTCCCATTGGCTTTATTGATGAAGTAGCACTTTATATGAACTCAATAAGCTTGAAGACTTCCATGATGCCCACAGGTATGCCCTCGAAAAGATTCTTGATTCTGAACATGGGAACAACCAGTTGCATCTATTTTTAACATTTATTGAATTGTTTCATTCCACTATTTCTTTGCTATTCCAAAATCAATAGCTCCTCCTCAACTCAGTTTTTCAGGCTTGCATATTTATGGATATTATCTATTCCAGAGGATGATGTCATTCACTATTAGATGTTTAGGATGAAAGGTAATTTAAAATTACAATGGTTAATAAACTGTGATGATTTAGGGTAGAAATAGCAGTGTATAGTTTGGCAACAGTTATGGACTATTTTATGACAACCTCCTTAGCTGATATTATGACATTCATATTTTTCAATATGAAATTCTTATGATTTTGATATTACTTAGTATGATAGTTATATGATTTCATAGTATTCAATGTGATTTACTACTCTATTGTAGTTTTGGTACCACACCTGAAACCATAGGAATGAGAGCCTCCTAATCAGGCATGGAAAGGAAATAGTAAAGGATTATAAGAATACAGTTACAATAATGTCTAAAGTGCTTAAGTTCAGAATAAGCTAAGGGCCATCAAAGGGAAAACAGAATGACAATGTAATACCATTGTTCAGGGTAGATAGGATAATATGCAATTATAGAAAGAAGGAAGAAGCATTTGCACATTTTTTGTACTTCTATTTCCTCATTCCCCTTACCCCTAGCTACCCAAAAGGACAATCTTTCAATTGAAAGGGAGAAAACAAGAACAACCAAAATGGTAGGGAGTTGATACTCAGGATAAGTTGGGAGATAATACAAAATATCTTACTACCCTCACTGAGTCCAAGTTGGCAATAGATCCAGATGAATTACACTCCAAGGTACTGAAATAGCTATTTTATTTTGGTTGTCTTTGATTGGTGAGCCATTGATACTGATCTTTAAAAGATCATGGAACATGAAAAAGGTATCAGAGAAGGGCAAATTTTACCTTAATTTTCCAATATGATACACATACACACACACACACACACACACATATACATGCACACATACACATTATGAACAGTAATCCAGACAGCTTGGCTAGATTTGTTATAAAGTGTTAGAACATATATTTTAAAGGATGATGGGTAACACACCAGGAAAAGGAAGTCATGGTCACCAAGAGCCGGCTTGGCTTCACCAAAAACAACTTGTGCCAAACTAGCCTCATTTTCCTTTTTGACATAATTACTAGACTGATAAATCATAGAAATATGATAAAATATTTACCTAGATTTTGGTAGTGCATTTTGTGAAGTATATTAACCAGATCAATAATATAAAGAGAGAAGGACTAGATAATAGTACTATGAGGGAAGTTCAGAACACATCAAGTGATCAGACCTAAACAATAGTCAGAAATGGTTCTGTCTGACAATTTATGAATGACTTAAAAGTATAAATAGTATGCTTATAAAATTTGTAGAGAACACAAAACCTGGGTAGTGTAACTAACATTGGATAGTATTTCTAAAAACATGGGAACAGTTAGGAAGATTGGTTGAATTTAATGCAATAAATTTAATAGCTATATCAAAGGAAAGGATCCATATTCACAAAAGCACAATTTTTGTAATCTCCAAAGAACTAGAAACCAAGCTTTAATTGGGAAATGGTTGAACACATTACTGAATATGAATGTAATGTAATACTACTGTGGCTTAAGAAATTATGAAAGAGGGGGCAGCAGCTAGATGGCACAGTGGATAGAGCACCGGCCCTGGATTCAGGAAGACCTGACTTCAAATCTGGCCTCAGACACTTGACTCTTACTAGCTCTGTGACACTGGGTGAGTCACTGCCTTGCCAAAAAAAAAAAAGTTCTCAAGAAATGATGGAAGGGACAATTTCAGAGAAACCTGGAAAGAGTTTAAGGACTAATTCAGAGAGCAGTGAGCAAAAGCAAGAGAAAAAATTGTGTGCAATAATAATATTGTGAAGGCAAGAAATTATTAAAGAAAAAATTCTGAGCAACCTTTGGATTATCCTATATTGTATGTTTCTGAGGATGCTTTGTATAAAACTGTGCTGCAAATCACCTGATGTCTTTGAAAAAGAAAACACTGAAGGGTTCCATGGTGATCCATCTGCTGGTGCCTTTCTGTCCGACTACTCTGTGTATAGCATTTATGTACCTAATTATTTACCCGCTGTCTCTTCATTAGAATTTGAGGTCCTTGAGGGCTGAAATTCTTTTTTTGCTTTTCTTTGTGTCCCCATTACTTAGCAAAATGCTAATCATACAATGAGCACTTATGAACTGCTTGTGGACTGACTGACCAACTGACTGATTACTACAAGGTCAGAAGGAACTATATACCTAAAAATGCCCTTTAAGTTAACTGTTCCTTTTTTTGATCATAGTTGTGCCAGACTGTGAGACTCTAGAACAGGGGTAAAGAACCTGCAGCCTCAAGACCACATGTTACCCTTTAGGTCCTCAAGTGTGGCCCTTTGACTTAATCCAAACTCTAAACCTAAATTTGTTCTGTTAAGTTTGGATTCAGTCAAAAGGCTCCCCATCCTTGCCTAGAAGATGGAGTTTGATAAACTCTGGTGTAAAAAAGGTACTCAGTGAGTAAATCAGTGTTATCTGTCCATTCCCCAATTCATGGATATAGGACAATATGTTTATGGTATTCCAAATTGGAATAATAATTATTCCCTAGAAATTTCATGAATGGTGTTAGAGTGGAAATAGTATTATCAGAAAAAGGCTTGAGTCATACTCCTGGCTCTACTGCCAACTAGCTTTATAACCTTAGACAAGTCTCTTAACTTCCCTGGGGCCTAATTTTACACATCTATTAAAAAATAGATGCAACCTGTTTTATGCTCCTATCATTCTAATAAAACTGCTTCCTAATCATCAATTCCAATGGCCTTTTGTCTTCCTCATTATTTTATACTTCTGAGACTTCTGGGTGGCAGAATAGTACAATAGAAAGAGCTATGTATATGATAGCTACTATTATTTACCAGACCCTCCTTCCTACTAGATGATTTTCCCTCCCTTTGCTTCAGAGATTATAGTGTCCTAATTCCTCTTTTACCACTTTAACTGTACTATATTTTATGATGGATCTGTGTTCAAGACAATTCACAGCAGGTGTTTGAATTTTCCACACAGTTAAGATAAACCCCTAGCCATCTTTTGGTTAACATTCAGCAAGCATTTTTAAGGACTCACCATGTTCCAGGTATTGTGCTAAGTAGTAGGCATAAGATAGAGGGCAAAAATATTGCCTTTGCCCTCAAAGAGTTTATATTCCCACTGGGGAAACCAGAGGTAAATAAGTTGTTGTTGCTGTCAAGTCATATCTGACTCTTTGTGCCCCATTTGGGGTTTTCTTGGCAAAGATACTGGAGTGGCTTGCCATTTCCTTCTCTACTTCATTTTACAGATGAGGAAACTGAGGCAAACAGGGTTAAGTGACTTGCCCAAGACAACTGATAAGCATCGGAGGCTGGTTTTGAACTCCAATCTTCCTGACTTCAGGCCTGATGTTCTATCTGCTGCACCTATATCCATGGTTGCCTCTATGTAGATATGTAGGTACAAAAATGATATATAAAGAGGAGGTAGAAGATAAACTTAGAATTTCAGAAAGAAGACATAACTTTTAGGAAGTAGGATTTGAGATTTAGAGGAAGCCACTGAAGCCCAAAAGGTGTCAATGAGGAAGAATATTGTAGGCATGAGGGACAGTCAGTGGAAAAGTAGAGAGTCGAGAGATGGAATGCCATATGGGACAAACAGCAAGCAAACTATTGTAGCTGGATGAGAGATGGTGTCAAGAGGAGTAGTTTAAGAAGATTAAAAAGATAGGAAGAGTGCAGTCAGGGCTAGGGAACCTGTGGCCTCTAGGTCCTCAAGTGCAGCCTTTTGACTGAATTCAAACTTCACAGAACAAATTTAGGGTTAGAGTTTGGATTCAGTCAAAGGGCTGCACTTGAAGACCTACAGGGCCACATGCAGCCTCAAGGCCACAGGTTTCCCACCCCTCTTCTAGGTTGTGAAAAGCTTTAAATGTAAATCAGAAGACTTTGAGTTTTACTCTGGATGTAATAGGAAATTCCTGGAGTATTCTGAATGGGGACGATGGAGTGTGGGGAGAGAGCTGGAGTAACATAGGTAGACTTGCATTTTAAGAAAATCTCTTCAGTATTTCAGTAGAGAATGGATTCGAGTAAGATTGAAGCAGGGGGACCAATTCAAAGGCTATTGTTAGAGTCCACATGAGAGATAATGAGGGACTTTACTGGGGAGGCAACTACTTGAGTGAAAGAAGGGGAAACATAGGAGGGATATTGTGAATGGAGAAATGGGAAGATATGATAATTGATTAGATATATGGGCTGAGTTCAAGTGGAGAGTCAAGGATGACATGGCAGCTGCAACCTGGGCCATTGGGAAGAAGAGTGCCCTCAACAATCATAAGGATATCCTGAAGATGGGATGGTTGAGAGGAGGTACAGTAATGGCTTCTGTTTGGGACATGTTGTGGTTGAGATGCCATTTCTTCCTCCTCTTCCTTCTATTTTTCCAATTCATCTTTTGTTCTTCCTTCTCATCTTTCATTTCCTCTTTCTTTTCTTCCTCCTTCTCCTTGTCTTCCTTCTTCTTTCTTTTGTCTTCCTCTTGATTTTTTTCCTTCTCCTCCTCTTCCTCTTTCTTTTTGTGGTGCCCTCAGAAACAGAAAAGTTTGACCATTTGAGGCAGAGTCAAGATGACTGAGTAGCTAGAGGAAGAATAACCGAGATTCATCACCACCACTCTAAGAATTCCTCCAAACAGGTTTAGAAAATGAACCATCCCAAATCCTAATAGGAATTTTTTTAATCACAGTGAGTCAATTATCCAGCCTACATCAGCACTGGAAAAGAGATAGAGAGGTCTGGAAATACTGGGGATATGGTCTGACCAGGACTGCACAGCCTGCAAAGCATTCCAGAATAATAGAAAAGCTATGCCCAAAAGCAAGACCTGCTCCAAACCCATACTTGGGCACTACAACACCTGTTCCTGTGGGAACAGGTATCATCTGGTAACTCTGTTACTCACTACCAAATCTTAGATCACTGAAAAAGGGACTTTGGCTTAGGTGTGGTATTCCTGGGAAAGAAGCAGTCAAAAGCAAGGAAAAAGTTGAGAAGCAAGTAGAACAGTATTATTTGGACCCCAAGAACAGAGAGAAGCCTCAGTCCTAGCATCTAGCTCACTCTGAAGCCTGAAGAGGAATAAGCAGAGCAGGAATCTGAGCCTAAGGTTCTATCACTCTGAACAGAGCTTCCCAGATGGTTGATGGGAGGTGAAAATAGCAGCAGTCTACTCTTGCTCAAGCCCAAACACAGGTCAGAAGGTTAGGGGAAACATGATGTGCTTAGACCTGAGAGACAGCAACCAGATTTTGCTCTGAATCAGACAGACCACTTTGGGGTCACTGAAAAATTGAAGGTGCCCAGCCTAAGTCTCTCAGATCCCAGAATAAGAGAAGCATCAAAACTCCCAAGAAAACAGCAACAGGATTGGCCCAGACCTTCTGCTGCACAGAGCCCAGGCTTGATCAAAGTCCAAAGTCAGAAAGCAGGCTGAAAGAATGAGTAACCAAAAACAAAATCCCACCGTAAAAATCTATTACCTCAAGACACAAACTCAGAAAAAGAAAATTATTACAAAACATCTACAAGCAAAGCTTCAAATATTAAAAAAAAGCCTTGTAGGCAAATTCACCTGGAATTCCTAAGAAGCATCAATTGAGAGTTTTAAGATTATTTGATATTTTTATAAGTGAAATGAAAGTACTAATGGAAAGAAAATGGAACATAAATGAGAGTTACAGAATAAAGACTTGGGAAGGGAATTAACAGTGTGTCATAAAAGGTACAAAACTAAGCCAAAGCAGCAAACTCCTTAAAAATTAGAATGGACCAAAAAGAAGTTAATCATTCTATGAGACAACAAGAAATAGTAAAACAAAGTCAAAAGAATGGGAAAAAATAGAAAAAGGCAAGGTATCACATAGCAAAACTGACCTGAAAACAGATAGAAGAGAAAAAAAGTAAGAATTAATGGATTACTTGAAAGCCATGACCAAAAATAAAAGTCTATAAAATTGATCAAGAAATCTTAAAAGAAAATTGACCAAACTTCTTAGAATCAGAGGGGAAAGGGTAGATAGAAAGAATCCTCTAGTCGTCTCTAAAAATACCCAAAATTTAAAAAGCAGCAACAGTCAGGATCACACTCAACTTAGCTACACCCAAATAAAGGAGCTGACAAGATGAAATATATTTTTTTATTTTTATGTTCCATTTATTTTAAACTAAAATACTAAAAGTTAAATACGCAATAAGAAAATAAAAAATGTTATAAACTTGAATACAAAATAAGAAAAAAGCACAGAAGAACATAAGATAGATCCAAAATATACAGCAATAAATTTCCATTTCAAGAAAACATACAATAAATACTACATATTGTGTTTAGAGCTGTCCATCTTTTCTTTGCTTCCTTGTAAGTTTTTCTTTTGTTCTCTCCTGTGCACTTTTCACTTTGTTCTTTTCTTTTCCTTTGTTCCCCACCTCCCCCAAACAGGCTACAATTAAGCATAGATATAGATAGATAGATAGGGAAATAGATAGAAAGATAGATACACACACACACACACACACACACACACACACACACACACACACACACACACACACATATATATACAATCAATAAGCACCTATTGTATATCAGTCATAATAGCACATGTATAGTGCTTTAAGTTTTGCAAAGCATTTTACATGTATTAACTCATTTGATCTCACAAGGGAAGGAAATAAGCACTTATATAGCACCTATTACAACCAGTTCAAAGCACTTTACATGCATTATCTCATTTAACCTTCACAACAATCCTGTAAGGTAGGTGCTATTATTTCCCCCATTTTATAGTTGACAAAACTGAGGCAAACAGAGGTAAAATGGTTTACCCATCAGTCACACAACTCATATCTGAGGCTGTATTTGAACTCAGATCTTCCTCATTCTAAGCCCTGCACTCTACTTACTGCACTATCTTGCTGCCTAGTCACTGTGCCAGGCTGTGTACACAAAGACAAAAATCAATTAGTATTCAAGGAGTTTAACTTCTATCAGGGAAATCACAGGTACACAGGTAAGTAGATGTAAAATATATGCCAAAAAAGTCCAACTTAAATATTACCTCCTCCATGTATCCTCCATCAATTTTCCCTAACCCTTTAGGAATTCCCCTTGGATTGTATGCAGTACATTTTTTTAACCTACATTACACACTTAAGATATGATTCTGAGACAGAGCTAAGAAGGTAGAGTGAAAGTAGTGACTTGCTTGAGCTGTCCTCCAAACCCCTCCAAATACCTATAAAAAATGTCTCTAAACAAATTCTAAAGCAGCAGAATCTAGAAAAAGAGAGAGTGAAACAAATTTCCAGCCCAAGACAACCTGGATGGTTGATCAGAGAGATATATAACACCTGGCTGGTAGAGGAGCACAGTTAAGAATGGGCATGCAGGCCACAGCAAGCAAGCCTCAGAGGACTGAATCACAGGCAGCTGTGGTGGTTTCCAGACCTCTTAACCTATGAACGCCAAAGACAACTTAGAAGGTCAGTGGGAAAAGTTTGTTTCTGTGGTGACAGAGAAGCTAGATCTCAGCCCCAGTTCCCAAGTGTGGCCCCAGGGCACTGGCTGCCTCCTGAGCTTCTAGCCCACAGACTGAGGGGGAATTGGGTGGCTGATCAGAGGGGGATTGCTGGGATCTCTTCGCCAGTGCTAAGGCAGTAATCTCTTACTTTGCCCATATTTGGATATGGGTCATAATTCTGAGGGGCAGTAACTGAAAATGTACAGGTCCCTAGAAGTATCTCTGAAAACAGCTGTACAAACCCCCAAAGCTTGGTACAGTACATTCTCCACGTTGGAAACAGACTCTTACCTTAATAAACAGTTTATAACTCAAGTAATTTGTGGGGATCATGAGCAAACCTTGCAAGAAGTGTCAACCATAGAATCTTATTTTGGTAACAAAGAAGATCAAAACATACAACCAGAAGAAGACAACAAAGTCAAAGCTCCTACATCCAAAGCCTCCAAGAAAAAATATGAATCAGTCCCAGCCTTGGAAGAGCTCAAAAAGGATTTTGAGAAGCAAGTAAGAGAAGCAGAGGAAAAACTGGGAAGAGAAATGAGAGTGATGCAAGAAAATCATAAAAAACAAGTCAACAGCTTGCTAAAGGAGACCCAAAAAAATACTAAAGAAAATAACACCTTAAAAAATAGCCTAACCAAAATGGCAAAAGAGGTACAAAAAAACAATGAGGAGAAGAATGCCCTAAAAAGCTAAATTGGCCAAATGGAAAAGGAAGTCAAAAAGATTACTGAAGAAAATACTTCCTTAAAAATTAGAATAGATCAGTTGGAAGCTAGTGACTTTATGAGAAATCAAGACACTGTAAAACAAATCCAAAAGAATGAAAAATTAGAAAACAATGTGAAATATCTCATTGGAAAAACAACTGACCTGGAAAATAGATCCAGGAGAGAGAATTTAAAAATTATTGGACTATCTGAAAGCCATGATCAAAAAAAGAGCCTAGACATCATCTTTCAAGAAATTATCAAGGAAAACTGCCCTGATATTTTAGAACCAAAGGGCAAAATAGAAATTGAAAGAATCCACAGATCTCCTCCTGAAAGAGATCCCCAAAGGAAAACTCCTAGGAATATTGTAGCCAAATTCCAGAGTTCCCAGGTCAAGGAGAAAATATTACAAGCTGCCAGAAAGAAACAATTCAAGTATTGTGGAAATACAATCAGGATAACCCAAGATTTAGCATTCTACATTAAAGGACCACAGGGCATGGAATATAATATTCCGGAGGGCAAAGGAGATAGGATTACAACCAAGAATCACCTACCCAGCAAAACTGAGTATAATCCTTCAGGGGAAAAAATGGTCATTCAGTGAAATAGAGGACTTTCAAGCATTCTTGATGAAAAGACCAGAGCTGAATAGAAAATTTGACTTTCAAATACAAGACTCAGGTGGAACATGAAGAGGCAAACAGGAAAGAGAAAATCATAAGAGACTTATTAAGGTTGAAACTGTTTACATTCCTTCATGGAAAGATGATATTTGTAACTCATGAGATCTTTGTTAGTATTAGGGTAATTGGAGGGAAAACAACATATGTATCTAGATGGATAGATAGATAGATAGAGGGCACAGGGCAAGTTGAAGATAGAGGGGTCATATCTGGAGAATAAAATTAAGGGGTAAGAGAGGATTATACTGGGAGAAGGAGAAAGGGAGAGGTAGAATGGGGTAAATTATCTCACAAAAAACAGAAAAAAAAGCTTTTACAGTGGAGGGGAAACAGGGGAAGGTGAGAGGGAATGAGTGAATCTTATTCTCATAGGATTTGGCTTAAGGAGGAATAATACACATTCAATTGGGTATGGAAATCTGTCTTACCCTACAGGAAAATAGGGGGAGAAGGGGACAAGAGAGCAAGGGAATGATAGAGAGGAGGGCAGATTTGGAAAAGGGGTAATCAGAAGCAAACACTTCTGAGGAGGGACAGGGTGAAAAAAAAGAATAGAAAAAATAGGGGGGCAGGATGGGATTAAGGAAAATACAGTCAGTTTTTCACAACATGATTACTATGGAAGCGTTTTGCATGACTGCACATGTACAACCTATATTGAGTTGCTTGCCTTTTCAATGAGGGTGGGTGGGGAGGGAGGAAGGGAGAAAACTTGGAACTCAAAGTTTTAAAAACACATGTTTAAAAAAATGTTTTCACATGCAACTGGGAAATAAGAAATACAGGAAATGGGGTAAAGAAATCTATCCTGCCTTACAGGAAAGTGGAAGGGGAAGGGGATAAGAGAAGTGGGGGAGAGATATAAGGGAGGGCAGACTAGGGGAAGTGATATTCAGAATGCATGCCATCTTGGGGTGGGGGAAGGGGTGAGATGGGGTGAAAATTTGAAACTCAAAATCTTGTAGAAGTAAATGTTAAAAACTAAAATAAATATTTAAAAAAAAAAAGAAGACGTTAAAAAAAAAAAAAGAATTGGCCAAATGGAAAAGGAAGTCCAAAAGCTCACTGAAGAAAATAAGTCCTTAAAAATTAGAATGCAGCAATTGGAAGCCAGTGACTTTATGAGATATCAAGACATAGGAAAATAAAACCAAAAGAATGAAAAAATAGAAGACAGTGTGAAATATCTCATTACAAAGACAACTGACCTAGAAAATAGATCCAGGAGAGATAACTTAAAAATTATTGGACTACCTGAAAGCCATGATCAAAAAGAGAGCCTACACATCATGCTTCAAGAAATGATCAAGGGAAACTGCCCCGATATTCTAGAACCAGAGGGTAAAACAGAAATTGAAAGAATCTACCAATCACCTCCTGAAAGAGATTCCCAAAAGAAAACTCCTAAGAATGCTATAGCCAAATTCCAGAGTTTCCAGGTGAAGGAGAAAATATTCTAAGCAACCAGAAAGAAACAATTCAAGTATTGTGAAAACACAATCAGGATAACACAAAATTTATCAGCTTCTATATTAAAGGATCAGAGGCTTGGAATATGATATTCTGGAGGTCAAAGGAATTAGGATTACAAGCAAAAATCACCTAACCAGCAAAAATGAGTATACTCCTTCAGGGGAAAATGGATATTAAGTGAAATAGAGGATTTTCAAGCATTCTTGATGAAAAGACCAGAGCTGAATAGAAAATTTGTCTTTCAAATACAAGTCTCAAGAGAAGCATGAAAAGGTAAACAAAAAAGACAAATCACAAGGGACTTTAAAAAAAATATATGATTTTGATAATATATATCATGGTTTTCTATCTATGACAACTCCACGATAAGGCTATAAATTCCATGTAGCCTGGTATATTGTCGAGATTACTGGATTTGAGATTATATTCCTAGTTCTTCCACTTACTAGCAGGGTGATATTGTCTAAATTCCTGAAGTTCTTTTGGGCTAAATTTCCAGATGTGAAAAGCTTGGAAAATTGGAGTAGATTATCTCTAAAATTCCATTCCAATTCTTAAGAATTCTTATTGCATAATTAAGCTCAGTGACTGTGTCTTATTTCAATTTTGTATGTCTGCACTGTCTAACAAAGTCCTCTCCACACTTAACAAATGTTTATTGAATTGAACTGATGAACTTTAAGATGATTTTCATGTCTAATTTTCTAACAGAAATCAGACCTTGTCTCTCTAAAATTGTGGTTAACTTTTTTGTGTCATAAACCTTTTTGACAGTCAGGTGAAGAAAGGGTGTGCTGGACTTCTCAGAATAATGTCTACATTCATAACTGAAGGAAAAGCTCTATTTCATTTAGAGGTTAGTGAAAGTAATGATGTACTTTTTACCTATCCATGTTTACAGACACCTTAAAAACTATTGATAGACCCCAGGTTAAGAACCCTGGCTCTGAAATATCTACTAAAACACTTTCAGTGATTTCTCTATTTTCTTTAGGATGAAATACTTCATATTTGGACTGACATTTACCCAATTTCATTTCTTATCATTCCAGACTTATTTTATACTCATCCCATTCAAATGTTGTCCATACCTGACATTCACCATGCCTTGCCTTTGCACAGCTAATCCGATCCATTACTCTCTTCACATCTCTGCCTTTTAGAATATTGTGCTCTATCAAAACACAATTCAGATGCAACATTTTTTATGAAAGATTTTTTTCATTATTTTTTTACGAATTAAGACATTGTAGATTTCATATATTTCTAAATCAAAAAACAGTTCTGTCTTCACAGCATGAATTACAGATGCAACATTCTAAGGGAAGCCTTTCCTGATCTTCCCAATGATTAGCATTCTCTTCTTCCTGAAAGTATTTGGCATATTTGTTATTCATGTACAACTTTTCTCCTGCCTGTAAAGACCTGCAAATTCTTCAAGGATAGGGACTACTTTTTTTTTTTTAATCCCTGGGGCCTAGCATACAGTAGGCATGAAATATTTGTTGAACTGAATTGAATTCTTTGCTTCTAAGAGCACATAATGTGCTCTATGATTAGTGACTATGGGCCTTCAAATCTACAGTCAAAATCAAATGGAAGATTGAACAAAATTATCCAAGTTATTCAGGAAAAAATTATTTTTCTGACTTTTTCTTATTGGGCTTTCTGTCTGAATAACTTGGGTAATTGTATTTGTGTAGAGTAGAGCTTTGAATATAGAAAGAGCAAAATTTGTAAACAGACTGTGGTCCAAAAGATCTTGCACAAGTTAAATGGTTGAACTTTAGAATGTATTTTCTCAAAGAAATAATGTAATTTGTGATGAAGTTCCCAAGCAACCCAATAAAAGTCTATACAGCCCTCTGTAGGATAAATAAAATACTTTTTCCTATAAAAATAGTAGGAAAAACACTCCTGCAATTTTAATGATTAAGGAAAAGTGGGTTAAATTACAAGATGCCAAGGAAACAGATGGATCTGATTTGTGCAGTTCTGAAGGGTACTTATAGATACTCTGAAAGGTTACAAAGGCTGATGACTTGTTTATTTTGTACTTCGAAACTATGCTTTTTACTAGTAAAGTTTTTCATCTCTGATTTTGGTCCTCTTGTTGCTTACGGTTGAGACTGAATAAGATAGGCAGACATTCAGAGACAGAGAGACAAACACAGAGACAGAGGGACCAGAAGAAAAACAGAAAACACCCAAACAGGAAAACACACAGAGACAGAGACAGACAGAAGGACACACAGAGAGAGAGAGAGAGAGAGAGAGAGAGAGAGAGAGAGAGAGAGAGAGAGAGAGAGAGAATCAGAGACAAAGACAGAAGAGACACCAACAATCAGGGAGAGAGACAGAGAGGAACAGACAGACCGACACAAAGAAAAAAGAGGGAGAGAAACAAAAACAGAGAGAGAGAAGGAGACAGAGAAAGACAGAGAAAGAGACAGATTTCTGAGGGTAACTGGGAAAGATCTGGAAGAGGAAAGGAAAGGAAGAAGAAAATTAAGCGTATGTGTGTGTGTGTGTGTGTGTGTGTGTGTGTGTGTGCGTGTGTGTGTGTGTGTGTGTGTGTGTGTGTGTGTGTGTGTGTTAGAGAAAGCAACTGCCTAAGGTAGAATGAACTAAGTCCAGAACACTAAAAATAGAGGAAAAGTTAGAAGTGCGGTAGGACAAGAATCACTGGATCAGGCTATTCTTTGTGCTGTATCTTAAGCCTTCTTCCAGATCAGTCTGTGAATGAGAACAAGGTGCATATTCAGAACTCAGGATGTGTTCAGTGAATGAATCCTTTCTATACAAATATTTGAAGTATGCATCTTGGGGAAGATATTGATTTCCTATACCCTTAGGCATTTCAATCACAACCACTGTCCTCAAATGTTCTTCTTGCTATCACCAGCTTAATCAAATCAGAATCACAGAATTGGATAGAGCCTCAGGGATAAATCAGTGTGTACATTCCCTTTAAAAGTACATTACAGATAGTTCTTTCTCTCCACCATACAATTTGATAATACATACCCAAGCTGAAGACCCTGCTTCAGTTCCAGAATAGCACTTTGAGCAAGTCTGAAAATGTATTCTGATATGGACAGGGATTGCAGTCTTCTGTTGAGCTGTTATTTTAATCCTCGTCAGGATACATTATAGGAAAAGACTAAGAATGACTTCATATCAGGATTGGTTTGAATACCATGGTGTGAATTGCTATGTTTTAATGTATGTGATATTCTTCATTAAATTTTTACTTTACTTAAAAAAAATTACTTTTTTTTTACTTTAAACTCAATGATTTATGAATTTCACTGTTAGCCCATATTCCTTGGTATGAAGCAGTAAAGCCATTTAAATGACTTCCAATAACCCCAAAGACATTATCAAATTAAGCAGTTGTAATTAACAAAATGGTGATCTCCTTTTCCCCTATCTTTTCGCAACTGTCAATAAAGATTTTTATTGGGGCAGCTAGGTGGTGCAGTGGATAGAGCACCAGCCCTGAAGTCAGGAGGACCTGGGTTCAAATGTGGCCTCAGACCAAACACTTGATACTTACTAGCTGTGTGACCTTGGGCCAGTCACTTAACCCCAATTGCCTAAAAACAAAAACAAAAAGGTTTTTATTGACAGTTGCAAAAAGACAGGGAAAAAGAGAAGAGGAGGGAGGGAAATGAAATATGATACTTAACAGAAGTACAAGTGCACACTCTAGCAAGAGAAAACAGCTTGGGTAGAGATGGAGAAGCCCAGAGGATATGAATCAGACTCAGAACTGATGTCAATTCAAAGAACATTTAATAAGTGCTTACCATGTGCAAGGTGCTGAGGATATAAAAATGAAAAAAAGATATGCATCTATTTAGTATATTTCTATTTATATCTCTCAGTGCAGTGTGTATAAAACTGTTAAGTATGCATGATCATCTTGTAATCAACTATGAAAATTAGATCTTCATTCCATCATAAATTTAGAGGTAGAAAGCTATAGTCTCTTCCCCAAAGGGACTTTTGAGCCAGAACACAGACAAGATACTCAAAGAGACAGTAAAGTCAGAGAATCATGAGTGATTGCAGGAAGTACAATTCATTTCTATGTGGGGATATCAAGAAAGGCTTCCTGAAGAATGTGGCATCTGAGGGTGGCCTTGAAAGAAAGGAAGGATTTCAGCTCACAAAGATGCAATTGAAAATGATAAGACTGCGTTATTTTTTTAAATGCCCACTAACTCAAATTTTCCATTAGTTCAAATAGCCTTTTCCACATTGTGGGTGACTGATTGTGGTTTTACTGTCTTCCTTTAGATCATTTCACAGAGTATCACATTAGGAAGGAACAGCATTTGGAAATCACACCTAGTAATATTTCTGATATTTAATAGACAACAGCATCTATATTTCAAGAGATCATTTGTTCTGCCAAAATAGTTTTACTTACCAAAATTAGAACCAAATGGCGGAATGTTCATTAAAAATTCTGTCCAAATAGTCTTTATCATCCTGGAGTAATTAATCTTTGCCAGGAGACAACTTCGTTATTTCACTGTCCTCTGTGCATTAGCACCAGCAACCAAGTGTGTGTTTATATTTGAGGAAAGATCACCCCACACACACATTGCCCATATACACACTCTCTGTGCTTAGCCATAGGGTATGGATGCAATCTTTGCTTTTCAGAGAAAGCTTAGAGTAGAAGTATCAGGGCACTATTATCCATAGTTACGTTTGGCAAGCACCTCTGGCATGTTCCCTGCCATACTCCCAGAAGAGACCTTTGGCCTGTATTCTAGTCTCTCCCCTACCAACCTATCGTAGATTCCTGAAGATCTGATATCATACAGTTATTTTCTAAGTTATTAAGAAATGATGGTGCTTCAATATATATCACCAATGTGAGTTCTCCCTCCTTCATGGCTGATCTCAGACATTTCATGTCTTACCATTAACTGTGATTCTCTTCTCCCTGGCTTTCTCGAATTCTCCAAAGCAGATGCAAAACATTGGAGATCTCTCAGCCACCATGGGCAATACTTACATTTATATCATTGCAATTGTTGCATTTGTTATCCTTTTGGTTCTGCTTTTGTTTGTTTATTTGGTTTACTCTGCTTTAGTTTATACAAGTCCTTTTGCCTTCTTCAAAATTCTTCATATTTATTGGTCATTATGAAACAATACACTAGTATTGGACTACCATTACATCCATACACTATAACGTGCTTGGTTGTCCCCCCTTGTGTGAAAATTTGTCATGATTATCTCATCTGCCCAGCTATCCTGGAGGCCCAAGATGCCAAAATTTGTACTTTAATTGAGCTGTGTACATTCCCAGATCACCTAAGATGGAGGAACCCATGTGGAAGATAGGGTCCTACATCTAGTGGAAGACACCCTTCATTCCCTTACCACATGGATGGGAACAGTCTCTTTCCAATGGCTGCAGAGCCAGAACAGGCTATGTCTTTAAAACTACCAGATTTAGACAGTCTTATTCTCTCTCCCTTTTCAGTGCTATGCAGGGAGTGAATATCTCATCTACCCACAGCATGAGAACAATGAAGTAAGCTGTGAAGCTGGAAAGTCTACCTTTACTCCCCCCTTTAGGACTTGTGGTCCCAAGAATTAGGCTTGGGGGTTTGTTCTGTTTCATTTGTCATCTTTCCAATCTGAAAGTGGTAGAAGGTGAAGGTAGTAGAGTCCCAGACTCAAGATTTTGAACTATGGTGACATTGGAGCCAGGATTCCAGGACAGATATTGCTGCTAGCCCACCAGGGAAGCCTTTAAATGTCAAGGTGCTAGGATGTTCCCCCAAGGTAGGGGTCCTTTATGCTATGCTATATAGGAAATGAGTTTTGCTGTGAATGAATCCTCCTCCCTTCCTGCAGTAAGAAGTGGTTTAAAAAAAAGAGATTGTGTCTCCTAGATGCTGTGGTAGGGGAGTGGGGGAGGAGGTATATTTATTTTTGTTATGCCTTAAAGCTAAATATTCCTTTGTAAAAGCTAGTCTGCCTAGTTCAGAGGTGGGGAATCTGCAGCCCTTAATAAAAGGATTTCTTGGGGCAGCTAGGTGGTGCAGTGTATAGCGCACTGACCCTAAAGTCAGGAGGACCTGAGTTCAAATCCATCCTCAGACCAAATACTTGACATTTACTAGCTATGTGAGCCTGGGCAAGTAACTTAACCCCAAATGACTAAAAACAAACAAGCAAATTTGTTCTGTGAAGTTTGGATTCAGTCAAAGGGCAGCACTTGAGGACCTAGAGAGCCTAAAGGCCACAGGTTCTGCACCCATGGTCTAGTTACTTAAATAGAACAGGGGTGCTAAAGACACCTAAACATTTGGGGAATACAACTGATGGAAGTTTGGGCCAATGGCAGATTCTAGACACCCATAATCTGCTTAAAACAATCCCCAAACCTAGTGGAGTGGTTATATACATGATACCTGGCCTTCAGGGACAGGAACTCTGGCCAGGGACAGAGTAAGTGTTATGTACTTATGTATAGCCCCAGTACCAATCCATCAAGCACAAGCATTTGTCAAGCACCTATTATCAGTCACTGTGATAGGTACTGAGGATAAAAATACAAAAAAAACCACTCTTCCCTTAAGGATCCTATATTCTATTGTGGTGAACAATGTATGTGTGTGTGTGTGTGTGTGTGTGTGTGTGTGTGTGTGTGTGTATATATGTATATGTGTGTATATATATAATACATATATGTGTAGCATATATATATATACATATATGTATATATGTGTGTGTATGTATATATACATATATATACACAAGATAGTTTAGGGAGAGAGACAGTTGGAGAGGATCTAGAAAGGTTTCATGTAGAAGGTGCTTCTTGGTCTGAGTCTTGGAGGAGATAAAGAATTCTTTGAAACAGAGTTGAGTAGAAAATGCATTCCAAAAATATGGGGTAGCCATTACAAAGTCATAGAGCTGGAATATGGAGTGTGAAGGGTGAGAAAAAGTCAGAAGGTTAGTTTATTTAAACTGTAGAGTTTGGGAAGTGGAATAGTATATAATCACACTTGAAAGGTAGATTGAAGTCAGTATATAAAGAACTTTAAAAGCCAAACGCAGAAGTTTCTAGATTATCCTTTTATGCTCTAAGCAAGAGGAATCCACCGAAGTGTCACTGAGTTGGAGAGTGGCATGGTCAGAATTACAATTAAGGAAAATCATTCTGGCAGCTAGAGGAGAGATTAGAATGAATGGGGGAACACCTCAGGCTAAGGCATTAATTAGGATAACATTGAGAAAGGTGATAATGTATGATTGTGCCTGTGTAGCCTACATCATATTGCTTGCCATCTTGTGGAGGGGGGAAGGGAGAAAAAAAAAATTGAAATAAAATCTTATAAAAGTGAATTTTGAAAACTAAAAATAAATGTAAAAAAAGAAGAAATGAAAAGTGACAAAGACTTAAACTAGTGGTAGAAGTGGTGAGAAGAAGATAGATGTAAGAGATTTAAGTTTAAAAAAACACAATATTTGGCAGCTGATTGGATACTGGGATAAGGGAGAATGAGTCAAAGATAAAAATGGGGATGTGAATATACGTGTCTAGAAAGACAGTGCCTCCAACAAAAATAGGGAAGTTCTAAAGAGAGGTAGGCTTTTGGGAAAAGATAAGGAGTTCTGTTTTGCACATTATGAGCTTGAGATATCTATGGCATAATCAGTTTAAAGTTTTTAATAGAAAACCAGTGACATGGTACTGGAGCTCAGAAATATAGATCTAGGAGTCATGTGCATTGAGATGATCATAAAACCCACGGGAAATGATGAGATCACCAAGTGAAAGAGTGTAGAGGGAAAAGTGGGCACAAGACAGAGGATGAATATTGGAAAATGAACATAATAGTTGTCAGTTAAGAGATCACTGGTAACTTTAGAGAGAAGAGTTTCAGTTAAGTGGTGAGGTCAGAAGCCAGACAGCAATGGGTCCAAAAGTGAATTTGGGACAACAAGAATAGAAAGCTTTTTCTAGCAGTTTGGCTAAAAAGGAAGGAGAAATTTTGGATGATAGCTTGAGGGGGTGATGGGGTCTAATAAAGATGTTCTAAAGGTAGGGAAAACTCAGGCATGCTTGATTATTCTCCTTCTGCCTCTGCATGTTTGTGTTACAATTCTGTTATTTTTTTTTCAAAGAATCAATTGATATGAAAAATATCTATATTGTGCCCTAATTTTTCTGGTCTCTGCTTAGACTTGTGGATTTCTTCCTTAAAATATCTCATTTCTGTCTTATTTCTTTAATATTTTTACTTAATTCTTTGATCTTTTGAACCATTCTGGATACTCTTAGAAGAGTTCCATTGTCATTTCAAGGAGATTTGAAGAATGTACTGCATTCCTTTTTTCTTCCGTTTTTTTGACTCAGTTCTCTTTGCTGCGAAGGATTTGTCCATTGAAATGGATCTTTTCTTTGAACATTTGTTCATTTGTCCTCTTCGGTCAGCTTTTATCTTTCATAATCAATTCTTGCTGATTTTTCTCTTCTGCCTTTTCCTGAAATTTGCTGACTGTCTACTCTTTTCTTTCGCAAGACTGATCCCCATTGTACATCCTACCTATCCCTCAGCCCTTCTTACCTGTTCTCTCATGCCTCTCAGGTTTGGACTATGGATGTCCATGAATTCATTCTTATCAATGCTGTGTTTTGGGGCACTGCTATAGGGTGATTCTGAGTGGCCACTATATTGGCTCCTGTTCTTGAGTTTACTACAGTTTCACCATCCTTTCTGTAGTTCATTGTATTCAGTTCTTATACTGCTCCCCAATGTCATTCATAAAGAGATTGGAGGATACCCAAGACACTACTTACAAGGGTACTTTGAAAATTTTTTTTTTACATGGGTCTTTTCTCAATTCTTCTACTCTTCCCATTGGATGTTTGTTTCTTCCTGTGCTGTATACATTTTTTTTTTATCAGTGGAATATTTCTGCTCCCCTTTCTCCATTTTCTTATCTCCCTATCCCTTAATGATCCTTCAGTTACTTCTTTTCCATTATTTTTAAGTCTCAAACATAAGATAACAATAATAATAATTGCTAAAATTTATGTAGTGCTTACTATGTATCAAATAGTGTGCCAAGCACTTGACGATTATTATCTCATTTGGTCCTCACAAAAACCCTGGGAGGTAGGTGCTATTAATATTATTCCCATTTTATAAATGAGAAAACTGTAACAGAGGTTAAGTGACTTGCCCAGGGTCACACAGCTAGGAAGCATCCGAGGACAGACTTAAACTCAGGTCTTCCTGACTCCAGGCCCAGTTAGTGCTCTATGGATTGCACCACCTAGATGTGCAAAACAGGTCTACTATACCAAATTCTACTCTACCAGATGCTAGGGTTCTTCCTAGAATATTTCCATGAAGTAAACTCCAAAAGCTGGTCAGGTCACATTGCAGCAACCATGAAAATTATCAAGATTAGGCCAGAGCACGGGCTCTGGGTCAGGGGAGAGGGAATAAAAGGAGAAAGAGCACCCCAAATAACAGGACCCCTATTTGTGTAGAAACTGGGACTTCCCTGAGAAGCTGCACCAGTCTCTGGGATCTCAGACCTCCCCCAGGCCAGGCCCATTGCTATGGTACAAGAACAGGGAGCAGAAGCCAAAAAAGGTGATATCATCTATAACCAGGAACTGGCCAACTAGTCTTCAATTAAAAAATACTTTGTGATATGTTATTTCCTTTATGTTCTTCACATAATTAAGTTTTCTGGATTGAGCAGGTTTTTAATTGTATTTTATATGATGAGAGGAAGCTTTCCCTAAGCCATATGGCTTTGCTATCTTCCAAGAATTTATCTCTATGATCAATTTTGTTTTCCCCATGAGCATGGTTACTAATCTCTTTCAATGACTGTACATTTAATTGAGAAGTGCTTGTGCAGTTCTAGGGCTCAATGCGATTAGCATAATGTTAACTTCTAATAGGAGCATTTTGAGAACCTTATCATTAACAAGGATCTTTAATTTATGAAAATAAAAAAGAGGACAAAGAAAGGTGGAAGACAGGTATCATTTTAATGATTTTTTTTAATGTGCCCTCCAATGTTCCCCTTTCTCTCATCTGAACTGGTATCAGCCTAGTGTGGACCCTCATTGCCTTACACCTCTGCTATTGCAATAGCCTTTTGATGGGTCTGCCTGCCACAAGTCTCTCCACACTTCAATCCATCCTCCATTCAACCACTAAAATTATTTTCCTAAAATGCAAGTTCCACCATGTTGCCCAATCTACCCAATCAACTCTAATAGCTCCTTGTTGCCTCCAGAATCAAATAAAAAATCTTCTGCTTGGCATTTAAAGTTCTTTGTAACACAATCTCCTCCTACTTTTCAGCATTCTTAAATATTGCTTCTCACTACACACTCTTCAATCAATGACATCGGCCTCCTTGCTGATCCATGAATAAAACACTCCATCTCTGGAGTCTGGGACTTTTCTCTGACCCTCTCTCCATTACCCTACATTCTCCTGTTAATCATAGGCATGTTATGATTATTTGGAAGAGGGGAGGTGGCCATGATAATTAGTCATAGACAGAGAATTCAGGACAGAGTTAAGGTGGGCACTCTCTCTCCCTTGGATCTAAGAAGAAAGGCTGATTACATCTTTCCAAGGGTATATGGGACAAATCAGTATTTGGATCTTTTCCTTTAAACACCAATTTAATTTGGTTTTGCTTCCCTTTATATTTGAAGTGATTGAAATACTTTGGATATCTACAGGAATGTTTATCTGAATGCTACAGCCATATTAAGATTAACCATCTAAAGACACTTGTTCACTTTTCTGGAAGATTTGGATTCTATTACTTCTTTTTATTAAGTTTTTATTTTTACCTTTTATTCTTTTATTTTTATTTTTATTTTTGGTGAGGCAATCAGGGTTAAGTGATTTGCCTAAGGTCACACAGCTAGTAAGTGTCAAGTATCTGAGGTTGGATTTGAACCATGTCTTCCTGACTCCAAGACTGGAGCTCTATCCACTGTACCTCCTTGCTGCCCCTAGATTCTATTTCATAACAATAAAATATTCTAGACAGAAGGTTACTTTTTAAAATTAATTTATTTTCATTTATCAACAATCACTTCCATGTGCTTTTGAGTTTAAAATTTTTCTCCCCCTCCTTCCCTGCCTCCCACCCCAAGATGGTGCACAATCTGATATAGGCTATACATACACATTCCTATTAAACATATTTTGACATTAGTGATGTTGTGAGTAAGAATTAGATCCAATAGGAGGAGCCACCAGAAAGAGGAAAGAAAGCTCAATGGGGAAAAAAATAGCAAATACTGTGCTTCGATCTGCATTCAAACTCCATAGCTCTTTCTTCTTTATGGATAGCATTTTCTACCACGAGGCTTTTGGAGATATTTTAGATCCTTGTATTGTTGGGAAGGGTTAAGTTTATCAATATTAGTCATTACACAATGTGGCTGTTATTGTGTACAACATTCTGCTGGTTCTGCTTGCTTCACTCAGCATCAGACCATACAAGTCTTTCAGGTTTTTCTGAAGTCACCCTGTTCATCATTTCTTATAGCACAATAGTATTCCATTACATTCATCTACCACAACTTGTTCAGCCATTCTCCATTGATGGACATCCTCTCAATTTCCAGTTCTTTGCTATCACAAAAAGAGCTGCTATAAATATTTTTGTACATGTGGATCCTTTTCCCATTTGTATGATCTTTTTGGGATATAGCCCTAGAAGTTCTATTGCTGGGTCAAAGGTATGTAAATTTTTATAGCCCTTTGGGCATAGTTCCAAATTGTTTTCCAAAATGATTGCATCAGTTCATAACTCCACCAACAATGAATTAGTGTTCCAATTTTCCCACATCTTCTCCAACATTTATCATTTTCTTGTTTTGTCATCTTGGCCCTCTGATAGGTGCGATGTGGTACCTCAGAGATATTTTGATTTGCATTTCTCTAATCAATAGTGATTTAGAGCATTCTTCATCTGAGACTGTTCATATCCTTTTACCATTTATCAATTGGGGTATGACTTGTATTCTTACAAATTTGACTTATTTCTCTATATATTTTAGAAATGAGGCCCTTATCAGAGAAATCGGTGTGAAAATTCTTTCCCAATTTTTTACTTTCTTTCTAACTTTGGTTGCATTGGCTTTGTTTGTGCAAAAACTTTTCAATTTAATGTAATCACAGTTATCCATTTTGCTTTTTGTAATGTTCTCTGTCTCCTCTTTGGTTATGAATTCTTCTGTTCTCCATAAATCTTATAGGTAAACTATTCCCTGCTCTCCCAGTTTGCTTACAGTATCAGCCTTTATATCTAAATCATGAACCAATTTTGACTTTATTTTGGTATATGGTGTGAGATTTTGATCAATTCCTAGTTTCTGCCATACTCTTTTCTAGTTTTCCCAGCAGTTTTTGTCAAAGAGTGGGTTCTTATCCCAGAAGCTGGGGTCTATTTTTATCAAAAAATAGATTACTATACTCGTTGACTACTGTGTCTTGCATACTTAACCTATTACACTGGTCCACCACTCTATTTCTAAGCCAGTACTAAGCAGTTTTGATGATTGCTGCTTTATAATGCAATTTAAGATCTGGAATGGCTAGGCCACGTTCCCATGCATTTCTTTTCATTAGTTCCCTTGATATTTTGGACCTTTTATTCTTCCAAATGAATCTTGTTATTATTTTTTCTAACTCTATAAAAAAAATTTTGGTAGTTTGATTGGCATGGTACTGAATAAATAAATCAGCTTATGTAGAATTGTCATTTTTATTACATTTGCTCAGCCTACCCATGATCAACTGATGGAGTTTTTTTCCAATTATTTTCATCTGACTTTATTTGTGTGAAAAAATATTTTGTAATTGTGTTCATATAGTTCCTGGGTTTGTTTTGGGAGGTTGACTCCTAAGTATTTTATAATGTCTACAGTAAGTTTGAATGGAATTTCTCTTTCTATCTCTTGCTCTTGGGCTTTGTTGGTAATATATAGAAATGCCAATGATTTATGTGGGTTTATTTTATAGCCTGCAACTTTGCTAAAATTGTTTATTATTTCGAGTAGTTTTTTTTTACTTGATTCTCTAGGATTCTCTAAGTATATCATCAGATAATCTGGAAAGAGTGATAGCTTTATTTCTTCTTTGCCTATTCTAATACCTCCAATTTTTTTTTCATCTCTTATTACTAAAGCTAACATCTCCAGTATGATATTAAACAACAGTGGTGATAATGGACATCCTTTTTTCATCCACAATCTTATTGGAAATTCTTCTAGCTTGTCCCCATTACATATGATGCTTTCTGAGGGTTTTAGGTAGATGCTATTTGTTATTTAAAGGAAAACTACATTTATTCCTATGCTCTCTAGTGTTTTAATAGGAATGGTTGTTCTATTTAGTCAAAAACTTTATCTTAGGCATAAGGTTTCTAAGAAATAAGTGACTTCAGTCTACTTCCATATTATGATACTTGAGGCCTATCATAATCATCTAGAAATGTGCTTCTTATAAGTCTTCTTGCTTAGAGGCTTTACCACAAAATATAGTCTTTTCAGGGTTTATAGCATTATTGAGGTTTCAAAAGTGTTTTAGACTTGGTCCTTTCATTATCATCCATCTTTCCTGAACTTTATCATTGATCCATAAGCCAGTAATTCTTCCTTTCAGCAAGTTTATAGATCAGTCAAAGAAATCAACTCAGGAATTGAATTCAGGCTATATTCAGTTTAATGTTCAATTTTGTGCTTGGTTTGAACTACACTCAGTTTTCCTGATGAGCAGTTTGTGTAGTCTCTTCCCAAAATGGCTTTGATGCAACTTAGTTAACAGAGTTGGCTCAACTAAGTTGGCTGACATGCATTTTTGGCTTGGGATAGGATGGAAAGCAAAAGTGATTTCATAGAAGAATATTTGGCTTTTCTGTACAAAGAACAGAAATGGCCAAGCATGATGCCATGTCACTTTATGGACCAAGTAATTCATAACTCTCCTTAGGTGGGAATACATTATGATCTGAACAAATGGCTTTCAAATGCAAATATCTTGGATGCAATTCATTCTTGGCCATGTGCACAAGGGGTAGAGACTTGGGGAAGGCAATTGGCCTATTAAACAAGCAGACACCCAGGTTCTCAAGTTCTGCTTCTGAACCTCACCTTTAGGTTGAAGGGGTTTATGGGAAGAAGAAGGATGCCATCAGATAAAGAATGCATCATAAGGTGTAGGGAACAAGCCAACAGGAGTAGGGAGATGACTCTTGAATGATGGAGGTTGTTCAGTGTGAATTACAGTGAACAAATAAGTTAAATGTCTCCATAGGGTATGTATGTTAACATCATAATGATTGAAAATAAGTACTTCAACTCCCTTACTGTTATCATTACATGTCTTTGACCTTTTTGCCTGCAACACAACTTAAAAAAAAGTTCTGTTTCACTTAAAATTAATCACCCAAATTGATGGAACAACTGGAGCATTAACTGCGAACTCCAAACTAAACCAAATCTATCTTGCTCCTCTGAGCTGGGGAGAGAAATGATAATGCTCTGTCCCTCTGTTCCTTCTTCTGGGGGTGGGGCAAAGCCAAATGTTCCCATTGTTTATTTATTCATTTTAACTGGAATCCATCCCTACAAATCTTCTTGAAAATACAGACATGGTGTAAAAGGGGGAATAATTTCATTTTAAGAATTGGAAGTAGGACTGCAAATTAACTGAAATCCTGTGAATGTTAGACAATAAAGTAACTCTATGTTAATGTCAAACCCATTAAAAGGGAATAGTTGAGAAGACTGTGAATAAAATTAATTAACTGAGAAATCCATAATTGGAAAATGGTGGTCACTGAATACACAACAAGGATATGTACATATTGTAGGTGTAATGTTCCTTTTCTTTCTGTTTTCAAAAAATCATAGAATCTCAGTTGGAAGAAAACTTAAGACCTGACAAGGAATTGCCTCTACAACAGAGGAGCCCAAGATGCTCCAGAGTGCCAATGAATCAGAGTACAATATAATTGAGAAACATTTAACAAAATAAATTAAAATACAATAGAACATAGATATTGTTCATATATGGTATTCTATATCAATATGCAGTCTTCAGGGATCCTTATGTATGGTTTCATGGACCTCTTTCTGAGTATGACATTTCTGATCTACAACATCAATAAAAAGAGATAATATATCCTTTGTTCGAAAACCTCATAATAAGATCAGAATCCATTCCTTCCCAAGGAGCCTTGCTCTACTTTTGGTCTGCTTTACTGGCAAGTTTTTCTTTCCATTAAGTCTAAGTCTGCTTTTTAGGAACTTTCTTCTTTGTTCCTACTTTTGCCCTCTGCAGTGACACAGCACATCTTCTATATCTGATAGTCCTTCAGGCACTTGAAGATAGCCATATTTTCTTACTATTGCTTCTCTTCTCCAAGCTAAAAATCCCCAGTTTCAATAGATGCCCAGGTAGCACCAGCCTGGTTGCCTTCTTCTAGGTTCACTCTGTGTCAATATCCTTCCTAAAATTCCATGCCTGTGACAGAATGCAATATTCCAGATTATCATAGGATGAACAGAATTATGAGCTGCCTTGTTCTAGATATCATCACTATTTCAATGCTATCCAGGATGGCATTAGGGGCTTGTTGAATTCCTTGTCACATTGTTGATTCAAAATGAACTTGCAGTCTCCTAAGAACTCACAGATCTTTTTTCCTGTATTCTCTTTTAAAACTGTGCCTCTTCAATGTTATGCTTGTGAAGGTGACTTTTTAAACCCAAATTTATTCCTATTATTAATTAGATTTATTTCTATTTAATTTCATTTTATCAGAGTTAGCCCATAATTCTAACCTATTGAGATCTTCCTGGATTCTAACTCTTATCATCTAACATGTTATCTATTCCCCCTAACTTGTGTCACCTGCAAATTTCATAAGCATGTCTTCTTGCAAGTATTAATTATAAAGTTAAACAGAACAGGACAAAATACAGATTCCTGGAGGACTATAAAGAAAACACTCCCTTCTCTAGGTTTACTTCAGTCCTAAATGAAAACTCTTTGAGTCAAGACATTCAAGTAGTTCCAAATCTAATTGTACTATCATCAGCTAGCCCAGCTTTTGTGCCCAAAAGCTCTATAAGGGTACCAAGAATCAGACATCTTGATGAAATATATGTACGTGTCAGTCACCACCCAGGAATCCCAGACTCCTCAAACTCTTCAGGTATCTGCCAAGACTGCAAATGTCTATTGCTCAGAATCACAGTACTTGAGGAAAGAAACAAAGCAGAAGAGTCAGCAAGGGGCTTGAGATCCAGTCTCATGCTCACCTAGGAAAACACATGTTTTTACCACCATCTTCTTAATGTTACAATAGGTGTTGCTGGAGAAGTAAATTAAAGCAGTCCAAAGGAGAGTAAAACAAAGATGCCACCTTGAAAGAGATCAGAATCCTTCTCTCTTCGCTCCTTCCCCATAGCCCAGAGAATAGTTGGTTTATTATGGCTGAGAAGCCAATCATTTTTAACCCAGCCCTCATGCCCTGATCTGGAATAGGTACAAAAAAGGGAAAATATAACAGTCATCATGTCTTTCAACAAAAAGTCCAAGAAGGTGGTCCTCCAGAAAAGGCTAAGTGAATATCTATCCCCATGCCTCCTGCATGGGATGACCATGCCACCAATGTATAAATTCACCAGGAAACAAAGTCAAACTTAATGACCTTTATTTTGCAGGTTTTTCCCTTTTCCTTTTTTAAGGGACATTTTCCCTTTGCCAGTCCTGCTGGACCTTTGAAAAGTCACTAACAGTTCAACAGTCACCTCAGTAAGATCTTTCTATACCTTAAAATATAGCTCATCTAAGTAGGCTTAGTGACTTGAAATTGCTAAGGGTATTTAGATGTATTTTACCAGTTCCTCACTTATCTTGGATTTCACCTCAATTAAGCATTTCTGGCTCTATCTCGTCTAAAGATCTACCTTGTCTAAAGAGCATTCTACATAGAAAAAAAAAGCAGAAACAAAATAAGATTTGAGTAGCTCAACCTCCCATTATGTTAAGCCTCCTTTAATGATAATGCTATCATTATCTTATTACTACTCTAACCTTCCTTTTTTTCCTCCTGCCATACAACTTTTAAAAGTGAATTTTGTTTCTCTTAGCATGCATTATTAACTTCAGTTCTCCCTAGGCTTGAATCCTTCTGACACAAATCTTATCTGACCATGTTAATCATCCACATTCAACCTCAGTTACTTTCTGTTTCCATCTTCTATACAGGTCTTTCTTAACTCTAAATTAGTCTATAAGGTCCCTGTGGAGCCACATGGGTCTTTTTAGTTAGCTCCCAAAATGTCAGATGAAAGCAAGCTTTTATTCCCAGTTGTACCAGATAATGGCTTGGCTATTGCTTAAAATTGTGCTTCCAGGGAATGAACTCAGTTACATCAAATTTAACTGTAAATAGTTCATCTATCATTCATTCTCTCTGCAAGCCAACTGATTCATGGATTACTATAGCGTAATGATGATGATTTCATCCTTCCTAGCTTTTCTCTATATCATCTCATGCTATCTTCTGATAATCTGCTCTCTGTCTATAGGCAAAATACCCTAAGCTGTAGAGAGCCTAATAAAGTTCTGTATTTGAATACATAACATTGGGGCAGCTAGGTGGTGGATAGACCACTGGCCCTGGAGTCAGGAGGACCTGAGTTCAAATCCAGCCTCAGACATATAACACTTACTAGCTGTGGGACTCTGGGCAAGTCACTTAACCCCAACTGCCTCACCAAAAACAAAACCATAACATTATCCTTCAGGAAAGACAATGTGGCATTGGGGAGTGGGGGCAGAGAACTGGACTGGGAATTCTGAGATTTGGGTTTGAATCCTAGCTATTTCATTCTCAGAACATCCATATCTGTAAAATGGAAACTGGGCTACATGTATTACACACAACTATCTTGGGGCAGTAATACAAGCATTGACTATGAAGTAAGAGGAACTAGGTGGAGTTACCATTTCTGGGATACATCTAAAGCAATCATAGGGGGAAATCACATCCTTACATACATTAACAAAATAGAAAAAGAGATTAATGAACTTAATATAAATTTTGAAAAATAGAAAATCAAACAAAACTAAAATAACCATAAAAAGGCATTGTTAAAATTAATGGGGAAATAGATAAATTGGAAACAAAAAAAGGAAATAAAAGCTGGTTCTTCAAAAAGACTAATGAAATTGACAAATTCTTAGCTATTTGATTAAAAGAAGAGAGGAGAAAATCAAATCAGGAAAATAACAAATGAGTAAGGTGAAATCACAGCAAAACCAGAATAAATAAAAAAATCAGAACATATGCACAATATTATAACAAAATTGAGAACACACAAAAATAAATACCTTCAAAAAATAAAATGCCTAAACTATGAGATCAGACAGAGATCTTAAATAACCTGATCTCAGAAAAGGAAATAGATCTAGCCATAAAGGAACTACAAAAGGAAAAAAAAGAATCCTTCTTGTATATTCATAGAACTCTATCGAACTTTTATAAAACAATTACTACCAATCCTTCACAAATCATTCTCAAAATTGAGAAACACCTTACCAGAATATTTTTATGAGACAATCATAGAAAATATAAAACAGAAAGAACACTATAGCCCAATATTATTAATAAACATTGACTCCAAATTAAAAAAATATCTATCAAGCTGTCAACACTTATACAGAAAATCATTCATTGTGATCAAGTAGGGTTTATAGAAGGGATGCAAGGATGGTTCAATATTAGAATTATAGTAAAAACTAAAACATACAAACATATGATCATCTCAAGAAATGCAGAAAAAATTTTTTAACAAAGTAAAACTTTTTTATGCTAAAAGCCCTACAAGATATAGTCATAGAAAGACCTTTCTTACATCATAGAAAATATCTACCTAAAACCAGAAGCAAACATTATATGTAATTGAGATACATTAAAACCTTTTTCAAATAAATCAAAGCTAACCAATCTTCCCAATATTCTTTTATATAGTTCTGGAAATGCTAGCAATAGCAATGACAAGGGACAAAAATTAAAAGAATAAAAAATAGGTAAAGAGGAGATAGAAGTATCTCTGTTGATGATATGGCATATACTTGGAAAATACTAGGTAGGGAACAAGCAAAGAAAGTAATTGGGACAATTAATAGCTTCAGCAGTTTCAAGCTACAAAATATATTCTCAAAAATCAAAAGCAGTTTCTCCTACAGTTTGTGCATATAGTTTATACATCTAAAGCTGTTTGTTTTATTGCTGACTCTTTGTTGGGCTGGTTTTCTCCAATGAATTTCTGGAAATCTCTCCTATTTTCTTGCTATTTTGCTTCTACCCTCTAAAGTATTGAGATTAAGTTCTGCCTTGTCCCCTTCCTTTTCAATTTAAAGCCCTTTTAATTTGATTTGCAAGAGTATAGAAAAATGCATTTTTACTAGCTCTTATTAGGTGTACTAAGCTAGGACCCTGACCTGTGTATAGTTTAAGCCATGATCTATGATCAAATTTCATTCTTGTGTATCTTATTCTTAACCAGATGTTCATTTTAATATCCACTAGCCTCTTGTAAAGCCTGTGTGTTTGACCAGTAGCAGTGAAAAAACAAAACCTATGCTCCTAAAGTATTCAAAATTTACCCAAGATTTCATAATCCTTGGAAATGCCTTCTTTATTCCTTATGGCAGTATCAGTTGTACCTAAGTGAATTGCTAAAAGTAAATAGTTATCGTCAACTTTGTCTCAGTCATGCTTTGCATGTGTATTTGGAATACATTAAACATATATTAATTAATTTTAAAATTAAATTTTTATTGATGTCTTTTGGTTTCTCCTTTATCATCATTTCCCCCATTATTTATCACCCTACACCTCACAGATAATCATTGATCAAAAATATCCCTATATTTAGGTGGGATGTTGTGAGCTTTAGTGCTTGCTATTTCAAGCTTGTTGTTTTTTTTTTATCATCATTTCCATTTTATTCTTGCTTTCACCCTTATCTCCTCATGTGAATTTAGAAAGAAATTTTTTACTGGTTTCTCTGTTGCTATTTTGTAGTTATTGTTGTCTTTGACCTTTTTGTATTTCTATCATATAAGGTGTTTCAGAAGCAAATAATTTCTTCAGATCTGATTTTCTTTCTAGAAATTTTCAGAACTCTTTTTTTTTACCAAAACCTCATTTTTTTGGACGAAAGATCAAATTTATTTGTAGCAGATGCCTTCATGTGCCCCATCCTGTCTTGTTGGGGTTTTTCCAGGAGGGTGTCTGCTACAATTCACTAATCTTTTCTTTTTAATTAATTTATTTTAAATTATCAACAATCACTTCCATAAGCTTTTGAGTTTTAAATTTTTCTCCCCTTCCCTCCCCACCTCCCTCCCCAAGATGGCATGAAATCTGATATAGGCTATACATATACATTCCTATTAAATATATTTTCACATTAGTGAAGTTTTAAGTAACAATTAGAACCAATAGGAGGAGCTACCAGAAAGAAGAAACATTCTACGAAGTTTCCCAAAAATTCATTTTTTCAGAGGATTCTGGGAAGATGGTGGAGTAGGTCAGAAAATTTTGAGCTCTCAAGATTTTCCTCCACAAAAGAGATAAAACAGTACCTCTGGTGAACATAGAGCCATAAAAACAAATAAGAGTAGAGGCATAACAGGGGTCCTCACTTTAGGACTAGAGAAGATCCAAAGGAAAATCCAAGGATGAGATTTCCTCTCTGTGAAGAGTAAATACCTCCAGGCCAGGGTCACCTTTAACAAAAAGCAGCAAGCCCTGGGGTTAGCTGGTTTGGGAGGCTACCTCAGCCCCAGACACTAGAACTTTTATCCCCAGGACAGTAAGGGGAATTAGGCGTCTGACCTGGGGAAGATCTAGGGAACCTCTGCTGACCACAAAAGCCAGATTCAGTGGTGCTGCAGAGATGGGGTGGAGGTGAGAAGGAACTAGCCCATGCCTGGTAAGTGCAGAAGCAGTGGGGTAGAATGCTCTGGCTCTGGGAGCTTAGAGGAGTCTGGGGGTCTTGGTTTGAGTTCAAGGAGAGAAGGGAAAACTGAAGAGGATCAGAGGCCAGAGGCACAATCCCCCATACCCTAAGACTAGTGATCATTATAAAAACTAAATTATGACAAAAAAAAAAAAAAGCACAGGCAAAGGAAAAAGAAGAAGAATCCAACCACAGAGAGCTACTTTGGGAATAGAGAAGACAGGGGTTCATCTTCAGAGAAGAATACTGAAGCAATGAAACCCTCTTCCACCTGAAAGATTAATGTCAAATGGTTATCTGTTCAAAAGAAAGTCATTGAAGAACTTTAAAAAAAAAGACTTTAAAAATCAAATGAGGGGGAATGAGGAAAATCTAAAAAGAAAAATGAGAATAATACCAGAAAAACAAGATCATGACAAGAAAGTTAACCAATTAGAAAAGGAGATCCAGAATCTTAAGGAAAAAATGATTCCTTGAAAATCATAATTGGCAAGAGAAGTCAGCAATGTTACAAGAGATCAAGAAATAAAAAAGCAAAACATAAAGAATAAAAAAGAACAGAATGTGAAGCATCTCATTAGAAAAACAACGAATCTAGAGAACAGATCAAAAGACAAAACATAAGAGTAAATGGACTACCTGAAAGTTCTAATAAAAAAAAGAATCTTGATACAATAATGCAAGAAATAATTAAAGAAAATTGTCCTGAAGCATTAGAACAAGAGGTGAAAGTAGAAATGTAAAAAATTCACTGATCACCTCCTGAAAGAGATCCTACAAGGAAAACTCATGGGAATATTGTCAAATTTTGAAACCTCCAGATCAAAGACAAAATATTATGAGCGAAAGGGGGAAAAAACCAATTTACATATGGTGGTTATCACAATTAGAATTACACAAGATCTAGCACTGGTGACACTAAAAGATCGCAGGTCTTAGAACACTATATCAAAGAACAAAAGAACTGGACTTCTGGCTGAGAATATCATACCCAGCAAAGCTAAGCATAATTCTGAATGAAAAAAAATAGACATTTGATCAATTGTCAGACTTTCAGGACTTTGTTTAAAAAAAAAACCTGAATTCAATAGAAGATTTGACATGCAAGAGCCAAGAGAAATATGAGGTACATATCAATGACCAATTGCAAGGGACTCAATAAGGATAGAATGTTTACCTTTTATGTATGGAAAATATAAACCTACATCTAAGATTATTACTAGTAATTAGGTAGCTTATAAGAAAGATTGGGGTAGACCTGAGTATGATATGACTTCGAAAACTAAAACTATTCAAGAACAGCTAAAATAGTAATTATTTTTTACAAATGCTGTGCAAGAGGATGAAGCAATACAGAGGAATTAGATGTGGGAGGGGGCTATTAGTTCTAGAAACCTACTTTCATGGGAAAGGTTTTAAGAGGGGGAAATGCATATACATTTAGAAGAGTATAAAACTTCTAAATTTAGAAAGAAATGAAACTCTAAGGAGATAAGGAGGGGGAAAGGATCAAGGAAGTATCTTTAGAGGGGAGGGTGAGGGAATATGTTAAAAGGGGGCTATAGAAAGGGGTTTACATTTAAGGTAATGGGAGGATAAGGGAGGGATTGCTGGAGTTGGGGGTAGGTTAAGTAATAGGAGGGTAAGGTAGCAGGTAGAACTAAAGTAAAGGAGTTAGGAGAGATAGGAAAAAAGAGATATGCACAAGCATAAAAACAAAGATTAGAAGTAGAATCTCTTAGGGAAAATATGTTTATATGTATGTATGTATGTATATATGTACACATGTATGAATATATCAACACCTATATATAAACATATCCATGCTCAATTATAGCCTTGGGGTGGAGGGTAGGGGGAAGGAAGGGGGGAGAAAGAACAAAGTAAAAAATGTACAGCAGAGGATGAAAGAAAACCTACAAGGAAGCAAAGAAAAGATGGACAGTTTTCAATATAATACACAATATTTAATATATAGGCTTTCTTCAAATGAGAACTCATTGCTACATATTTTGAATCCTCTCTTATGTTCTGCTATGCATGACATACTCTTTTCCTTTTCTTATTTTTATTTGTTTAATATTTAAGTTTATAATGTTTCTTTCTCTTTTTTTATTATGTATTTAAGTTTTAGCATTTGTCTAAAAGAAATTTTTAAAAATTTATTTTTTCATTTATTGTTAGGCTCAAATTGGCAAAGTATATTATTCATCTTTAGGCTATATCTTGAGGTCCTTTGCTTTAAAAAAAATTATTCCATTCTGTCTTGCTTTTTCTTGTTGGCACAGAATAGCCTTATATTTTTCAAATTTTCTTTCCTTTATATTTGAAGTTCTTTCTTCTGGTGGCTAGCAGAATTTGTTGTTTGTTAATAGAATTATTAGGTGCCTTAGAATTTGGAGCACTGAGGGTTTTTTGTTTGCTTGCTGTATTTTATTTATATTTAGTTTTGGTTTCAGTTTTCTTTTCTACAGGCAGTATACAAATTCTTTCTATTGGTACTTCATTTGTGTTCAGAAGTTCTGGGTAATATTCTTTATTATTTCTTACATTATAAAATTCAAGTTTTGAACTTGTCATGTTCTTCTATGAAAATTACAATCCTTAAATTTTCTCTACACATCCTCTCTCAAGATCAATATGATTTGTTTTATAGATTTCATGTTTTATTTTAATGTTATTGCTTTTTATTTTCCTGCAGATTGTCCTTCACTTCTGTGTATTTGCTTTCCCAATCACTTACCCTCTCATTTCTTTTGTGAGATTTGCCACCAAGGATTCAAGTTTTTCTATTGAGCCAATTATTTCTTCTGTGTAAGCCATAAATTCTGCTTTCACATTTATAAATTTTCTAATAAATCATTCAGGAATATTTTTCTGTTGTCCCATATTCTCCTGAAAATCTAGAGTCCTCTCGCTCATTAGATCTTTTCATTTTGACTTGCTATATTTAGTCATATATGCCTGAACTATTTCACCTTATTCAGAGGCCACAATTTCACCTGCTGTTAGTACCTTTCCTGTTTGCTATCTGCTAATACTCAAGGGCTTTTATTGAATTTTATTCCCCCTGACATCTTTGACAATTTCAGTCTTATTTTTTTCCTTCTTTACCTCTATTGCTCACTTTCGAACTCCCTTTTGATGGAGGCTTCTCTGGGGGCTAAATTTCAAACAGTCTTAGCTTGCTCCCATTAACCAGCCTAAGACTCTGATCCAAGAAACATCTGCAGGGACAGAACTGGCTGCAGCTGGTTGCAGGACACTGGAGACACGCACATCCTACCCACCTGCTCTTTCTCTTCCTCAGCTGTCTGGCTAAACTTTGTTGCAGCACAGAGTGTTGCTGAACTGTTATTGCAGCCTGAGCTACTTTCTGCCATTTTGATGTCCAAAATGCAAGGAGGTTGGAGGATCTGGTGTAGAGTTGAGTTTTATTACACACCTGTGGGTCTGCTTGTGCAGCCCTGTACTGGGAGTGAATATAGTGGGTGATGATGGAGGAGGTTCTAGGAGAGCATGGGTCAGGAATTAGCAGTTCATCAAGTTTTTACCTTGTTTGTATTCCTAGTATCTTAAATTATGGAGAAGGTTGAAACTGTTGTGTCTTTTGTGTATATTTCCTATTTTGGAGAGTTTTGAGAAGTTAAGAGGATTGAAGAAAATGTCTAATCCTCCAATTTATTGGTCATATGACCTATAAATCTGTAGTAGTTATTAGGTTGAAAAATCAGTGCCTTTGTACCCCTCACAAGGTAAAAACCAACCAGTGTTATTTCTCTCTTTCTCTAATTCACTCACAGCATCCTGTTGATCTATATCAACATCCTTAAATGACAAACCACTGTTTTAGAGTTTTAGTGCCTTATTCTTCAGGAAGAACTTCATGCCTGTTTGGTTCCTAATGTTTAGTTGCTTCCCTTTTTACTCCAGACTGCAGTCTTCTATCTTCTAACATCCTGGCAATCGGGAATCCCTTTCCCCTTCATTTTATTTTCACATTAAAGCCCTTCATTTTTACAATAAGGAATTTATGCAGCATTTTCACCAATGGACTGAAAAATTGAGAAATGTTTTACTTTTCTGCTAAGGGAGAGAGACATACCTGAATTTTTAACATAGATAAGAGAGACAGGAAGACAAGTATTGTATATTCTATTAGATTAACTATATTGTATATTCTATTAGATTAACTATCTCCTGGTTGAGAAAGTTTCCATTCTCTTCCAGTTTCTTCTTTTTATCAACAGTTTTGTATCAATTAAAATTTTGTAAGAAACAGTGATAGAGTTAGTCTTTAGTCTATTTAGATTTTTTCAAGGTTGAAGATTATTTAATCTACTTGGGTTGGGATTGTTTAAATTAGATAATCTCACCTTTATCTTTTTTTTCCCTAATATTTCATTTGCCTCATTTATTGGTGATCCAACAGAGCTCAGACAATTGATTCTGAAGTGACTGATACATCTGTAACCAGTTGTTTTCTGTCTTTTAAGATATTGTCAATTTCATTTTTTTTTTAACTGTTCTTTGGTATTCACCACTTCCAGGACATTTGGATTCTCTTTTTTAAAAAATGTATTCATGATGAATAGGCATGTGACATCTGAGAAGTCTATAGGCCTGTGGCATCTCAATTCTTGTTCCTAAACAATATTTTCTAACATGATTTTTGCCATTCATCCTTGTGCCTACTTTTACATTGAAGTGACCAAAGCATATGTTGACTTAGTTTTGAACATCTTGTCAATTTCTTCACTGGAAATTTCATAGCTCAAGGTTTGTTTAAACAGCTGTTGCTACTATCCTCTGCAATGGATATTAGCATATGAGCTGTGATTATCATCGGGGTGGTCTGTTTATGTTCATTGTGAGCCCTGCAAAATGGGATGATCAAGAAACCCATTAAATATTTTTTGTTATCTTTTGGTACAGAATGAAGCTAATTCTACCAATGCTTAATTTACCTATCTGAGAGGCATATATAATCTATCCTTCTCTTGAACTGCCATTTCTTTAGGTCTGTCTGTTTCATTTACTGTGAAAGTGTCAATATGAAGGCAAGCCAGTTGGTCCAGTAGCATATTACTTTGTTGCTCATTGAACCATGATCATATACAAGAAAACCAAAAGTAGATTTGTCTGAACTGTTTTTTCTCTTGCTTTATTTAATTCTTTCCTATAAGGGTAGGAGTGAGGAGGAATATTTTTGGAGATGTGGATATTGAATAAGATGCAAAAAATTGAGACTATCAAAAGTTAAATTAATGTTTTTTAGATAGCATACAAACATAACACCACTATGGAAGCAGGAAAGGAATATATAAGACTAGGGTTATATTTTGGTTTTGCTGATTTTATAGATTACCATGGCTAAAAATATATCCATTGCCTTGTGACCAAACCTACTGATAAGTTTCATTTTGTACTCAGCTAGAGATAAGGAAAGAAGTTGGGGGAGAAATGAAGGTCTGAGATTGAGAGACAGGGAAGAAAGGTGGGGCATTTTGTAATTGGGTCAAGGGAAGGACAATGTCTGAACTTTGTCTGAGCCTCAAGTCTGAAAGTACAAAATTCATAGGAAGATGTGTGTCTTTGGGCAAGTTTTCCAGCATACATCAATTGTTTGACAATATATGGAACAGTGCGTACTTTCTGGAAAAAAAATACTGATAAATAAATGCCTTATGAATCTTTAAAAAAAAGTATAGTTAATATCTCCAGAAGGATAAAAGTTAATTAATAGTCCTCAGTCTTTATAGATATTTCCATGACTTCTGGTATACTCAACAAATCTCTCAAAAGATATAGCTATGTGAATATAGTTGCGGAATTGGAAGTTGTCAGGAAAGATTTTCTCACTTGGTTACATTCAGGGTTATATAAACCCACTCAAGGAGAAGACAACCAACCAAGTAAAAATGGGGAGGTTGCCATGTACTAGGCACTTATATCTACTTCATAACTGGACTGAATTAAAGTACTGGCTGCTGGCAATGCATTTTCCCCAACTTCTTTGTCTTGAAAAAACTCTACAAGGTTTGAGCATTTAAGGATGGGAACATTTTACTCAGCCTGATAAATAATTTGTACATTTTTTTCTTTTTTGCTTTTCTCCTGAGAAAACTTTTGTTTTGACATTCCATATGAGCTGAATGGACAAATTTTTACATAATTTTTTTAATCTTAATTCGAAGAGCTAAGATTCTTTGATTTAACCCTTAATATGGTTAAATGATTTTCCCAGGGTCACACAGCTAGTAAGTTTCTGAGGCCAGATTTGAAGTCAGAGAGATGGGTCTTCCAGACTCTAGGTCCAGAATTCTATCTACTGTGCCACTTATAGTTGCCCAATAGAAACTGCTGCTTCCCCCTGTAAGATTCCCCCAAAACAATACCATTTGGGAATAAATCCTCAAGTTTTTAATCATGACAGGAATCACTAGATATCATGATTCACATATAAACAATAGCAGATTTTCTTGAATGCTTTATTCTAGAATCTCATTATTAACGAATTACGCTACACTAAAAAATAATTAGAGTGTATGAGGAAAACCATTTTGTTTGAAATGCTGGCTCTGGGTATTTCTCAACATTATGATAGGTAGCTTGACTGGAGCCAATAGTAATGCTGTTTTCACTGGGTGTATTTTTTATGTATATAATTTCTATCTAGACTCCTTCTGAGATATACTCCTTAAACTTGTATATTCATCTTTCATATATTTCACAGGGAATTCTCATTTCAGCCACATGATGTTACTTTCACCTACTATAATGTTAAGGTAACATATTTAGGAAGTTTATCAGCAGCTAGTTAGTTTGAGTGTTGGGTTTAGAGCCAGGAAATTCAAATTCTGGGCCTCTAACTGTGTGACTCTTGGCAAATCATTTGACCTCTATGTGCTTTAGGTAACTTCCCTAAGAAATATCTACTAAGACAAAGGCCAACATGTAATATTTTTAGAGACAGAGAAAAGATAGATAATGACATCTATATAGATCTTTCTCTACATATATATGAATATATGTATATATGCATGTGTGTGTGTGTGTATATATATGTATGTATGTATGTATGTATTTTTCTGTTCTTTTTCATTCATTTCAGTCATGTCCAACTCTTCATGATCCATTTTGGGGTCTTCTTGAAAAAGACACTGGAAGGGGCAGCTAGGTGGCACAATGGATAGAGCCCTGGAATCAAGAGGACCTGAGTTCAAATTTGACCTCAGACACATAACACTTAGCTATGTGACTCTGGGCAAATCACTTAACCCGAATTGCCTCACAAGAAAAAGACCCTGGAGTGATTTACCATTTCCTTCTCCAGCTCATTTTGCAGATGAAGAAACCAAGGCAAATAGGGTTTTAAATGATTTGCCCAGTGTCACACAGCTAGTAAATTTCTGAGGCTGGATTTGAGCTCAGAGAGATGAGTTCCAGACTCCAGGCTCAGAATTCTATCTACTGCTCCACTTAAGCGGCCCAATAGAACCTGCCGCCTCCCTCTATAAGAATATAAATTCCATAAAGACAGGGACTGTCCACTTTTATATTTGTATCCCCCAAATGTAGCACATTGCCTGATCCATAGTAGAAGATCCAATCAATATTTAATAAGCACCTACTATATGACAAGCATTATGTTAAGCGCTGGGGATACAAATAAGAGAAGATGGAGATGACCTTCATGGAGCTTATAACCTATGGGGGAAGATAATAGACAAAAGAAAACTGAGAATGGGGAGAGATGGTACCTGGCATGAGGGCATAATGAAGATGATGATGGAGTTGAAACCAATCAGAGCAGATGGTGGCAAGTGAAAAGATGTTTGGAATTTTGAGCCTTCTATAAAGGGATACTATGAGAGGAGGTTTTTACTCTGCAATGGAACAAACAAGAAATAAACATTTATTAAGCACCTACTCTGCATAGTACATCTGTAGGCACCAGGAATACAAAAACAGAAAAAAAAAGAAAAAAATGAAATAATCTCCATTCTTAAGAAAGATGCATTCTTTCAGGGAAGACGAAATAGACATATGTAAGTACATATAAACAAACACACATATAAAATGAAAAATAAATACCATATAGGAAGGCAGGAGAGTAGTAGTTGGGGGGGATAAGTAAATGATTCGCTTAGCAGATTTTTGGGCTGTGTTTTGAAGGAAGAATTTTATGAGGTTGAGGAAGAAAAAAAAGGGGGGGAATGAATTCCAAACACAGGGGATAGGAAATGTAAAGGCACAGAGATTGTATATAAGGAAAGTATTTGATGAACAGAGAAAAGACCAGTTTGTATAGACCACAGGGCACAAGAAAGGAATAATGTACAATGAGGTTAGAAAAATAGGGTGGGGCCAGATTGTAAAGAGGCTTTAAAAATCAAATAGAGAAGTGTATATTGTATAACTGAGGCAATAAGAAGCCATTTGAGTTGACTGAGTAGTAGAGTTACAAAGTCATATCTGTGCTTAAAGTAAATCACTTTGGCATCAATTTGGAGGATTGTTTGGAAAGAGAAGAGGAGGGAGACTAGAAGACCATTGTAATAATCTATATGAGAGGCAACAAGGGTGTCAACTTAGGTGTTCGCTGTAGGAGTAGAGAGATAAATCTGATAGAGGTAGAAATAGCCAATTTGGCAAATGATTGGATATATAGAGGTATGAGAAATTGACATAATAAGTGATTGTTGGTGAATTTATGATTGTTAATTGGTGGGAGGTGTTCCCATAGTATCCTCAATTAAAGTTGTCCATTATCTATTACCCAGAAAACTGCAAAAGACAGAATGAGTCTTCTTAAACCTAGTCTCAATTCCCACAATCAGTTTTGTATAACATATCCAACAGAACAATTTTCTTAAGGCATAGTTTGGGCTACATAGGTCTCCTGCTGATTAGCCTCCTTTGTCTGTGAGGTAGCACAGTAGATACAGCAATGAATGTGGAATCAGGAAAAACTGAATTTGAATCCTGCCTCAGACACTTACTAGTTCTGTGACCCTAGACAAGTTCTTTAACCCTTCTATGCCTCAATTTCCTTATCTGTAAGATTAAAGATTGGATTCAAATGGCCTCTATCATCCCATCCAGCTTTAAATCTATGATCCTATTAATATCTAAAGTTAATTGATACTTGGTAATAAAAAATTTATAGGACTTAGATAATCAACTCATGTCCTACTTTTTCATCATTATTTCCTATTACTCAACTTCAGACTACCTACTGCTTATATTGTTTCTTTTAATTGGTATGCCCTTCCCTCATGTCTCTATCTATTAAAATATAACTTATCTTACCAGGCCCAGTTTGAGATTAGATCTATCTATGAAGACTTCTTAGATCCTCCTAGAAGGAAGTGATATCTTCCTTGTCTGAGGTCTCTCTTAAAGCACTTATCACATTTCTGATTTTGATTACGTTTATTTATGTTCCTATTTTATTTTCTATTAGATAATAAGTTTCTAGATGCTAGAGACTATACCTCGTTTCACTCAGTCAGTCAATACACAGTTATTAAGCATCTACTGTGTGTTGGGCACTGAGCAAAGTTCTGTTTATCTCTACATCTTCCATAGTGTTTTATACATTATTGTTATTTTTCAGTCATTTTTTTAAAGTTGTATCCAACTCTTTATGATCCAACTTGGGGTTTTCTTGGCAAAGATACTGGAGTGGTTTGCCATTTCCTTCTCCAGCTCATTTTATAGATGAGGAAATTGAACTTGCCCAGGGTCACACAACTAGTGTCTGAGGCCAGATTTGAACTCAGGTCTTCCTGACTCCATTCCTGGCACTCTATACACTGCACCATTATGATATAAGTATTCTTTCTTCAGACCTCTAAAAATCCATAGTTCTACTTCTGTAGGTACTTGATCCACAGATACCAGCCCTATTGGAAAAAAAATTATGTGTGGAGCCAAAAAATCATGCACTACAATGGGCTATAACAAATTAAAATTTCAGGATCACCTAAAGGGCAATACAGAGATGAATGGTGAATATAATTGGAGTCCAGAATATCCCCAATGATGCATGCAAAAAAATAGATATGCAAAAAAAGGAATATTCTTCAGGAAATGTATGAGTGGAAAATTATATGGGCTGGTAATATAGTAAGAGAGAGGAAAAATAAATGGATATACTGAGTCCTTCAGGGTTACCCATAATATATGAAAAGACTTAGAGAAATGTCTATAGTGTGCTGAGTAAATGTTCTATGGGGGATTTATGCTTGAGGACATGAACAAAAATTATACAAGATAAGTCAATATGGATAGTTTTAAATTTTCTCTTTCAGAGAGAATATCCCCATAACTATGACCACATTACTATATGTTTGAAGTATCAGATTATATAAGGAGATATCTAGATAGATAGATAGATAGATAGATAGATAGATAGATAGATAGATAGATAGATGGATGGATGGATGGATGGATGGATGGATGGATGGATAGATAGATAGATAGATAGATAGATAGATAGATAGATAGATAGATAGATAGATAGATAGATAGATAGATCCTTTTATGTAAAGGATACACACATGTGTGTGTTGTAAGTGAATATGCATTTTCTAAAATTGAATTTTAATTTTTCCACATTTTTTCTTTTGTTCTTCTGATCAGAACAGCAACAACAAAAGTGACAGACTTATAGAGCATTTTACCTCAAATAGCTAGGTGGCACAGTGTATAGAGCACTGGGAGTGGAATCAGGAAGACTCATCATTATGAGTTCAAATCTGGGTTTAGACACTAGCTATGTGACCCTGGGCAAGTCACTTAACCCTGTTTGCCTCAGTTTTCTCATCAGTCTAATGAGCTAGAAAAGGAAATGGCAAACCACTCCAGTATTTTGCCAAGAAAACCCCAAAATGGGATCACAAAGAGTCAGACACAACTGAAATAACTAAACAATATAGCACTTATAATTCAAAATGCATTTTTCTCATGTGTATGCTGTGAGGATGATAGGATAGGTGTTACTATCCACAGTTTATAGATGAGGGGGGGAAATGATGCAATCAATAAGATATCACTGGATTGATAACTAAATTTACTCTACTGTGGTTATTAAAATCAAATTCAAATGTTTTACTAATCATATGTTCAATTAACATAAAAAAGAAATTAAGAACATTAAATTAAACCTATAAGAAGCCTGATACTAACATTAATATAACAACTAGTTCATATATATATATATATAAATAAAAATAATATATGAAACATAAAAATAAAAAATTCAATTAAATGATAACAGTAACTAAATAACTACATGATAGAAGCATAGTTTTTTTATTATATAAGATAGTATTTTGAATAAGATAATTAAGAAATGCAACTCTGAAGTGCTAATTGTTCTTATATTAAAATGCAATGGTGACCTAGACCTCCAAGTACATTACACATAAGCAATCATCAAAATTATTTGGTTTTGGTTAAGAAATATGAAAATCAATCAGTGGAACATATTAAGTGTATAAAACCCAGGAAAAAAAATGAATATGGTAACATAGTGTTCAATTAACCCAAAGTCTCCAACTACTATGGTAACATAGTGTTCAATTAACCCAAAGTCTCCAACTACTGTGGTACAGCATAAAGATTTGACCAAAAAAATTTTTTTTCCAGAAAAACTAGAAAACAGTCTTGCAGAAATTAAGCTTAGAACAACATTTTACATGATAATCTCTAAATTTATAGTGAACTAGATATAAAAGGTCACATCATAGACAAACTAGAGGATCAAAAAAGAAAGTGCTTTTTAGAACTATGAATAAGGGAAGAGTAAGTGACCAGGCAAGGGAAAATAGAAAATAGAATGCATCATAGAAAATAAAATAGATAAAATTGGAAAAGTTGCAGTTGATATCAGAAAATAAATAGCTGAATGGGGTAAATGCAGCATCTCTGATAAAAGTTTAATATCCAGGATGTATAAAGAACTGATTCAAATTTATAAAAATTAGAATAGAAAAATTATCAAAAGATGTGAATAAGCAGTTCTCAAAGGAAGAAATTCAATCTATTAGTAGCCACATGAAAGATTGCTTTAAATTAGTAATAATTAATAAAAATACAGTTTAAAACAACATTGAGGTTCCAATTCATACCTATCATCTTGGCAAAGATAATTAAAAATGATAATTGTTGGAGGGACTGTGGGAAGATGGGCAAACTAATATATTGTTAAAAGATCTGTGAATTAGTCAAGCTAATTCAGGAAAGTAATTTGGAATTGTGTCCAAAAGGTCACCGAATTGCTCAAACCCTTTGACCCAACAATAACGTTACTGGAGTTATAACTCAAGAAGATTAGAATAAGGAAAAGGGACCAATATTTGTTATATATATATATATATATATATATATATATATATATATATATATATATATATATATATATATATGTATATACGTATATATGTAATATACGTATATATATTATATATGTATATATATGTATATATACACATATATATACACATATATATACATATATATGTATATATATGTATATATATATGTATATATGTATATATGTGTATATATATATACACATATATACACATATATATACATATATATATATATATGTATATATATGTATATATGTATATATATGTATGTATACACACACACACACACACACACACACATATATATATTGCGTGTGTGTGTTATAGCAAAGAATTACAAATACAGAAGATGTGCATCAATTTGAGAATGGCTCAAATTGTAGTACATAGGAATGTAATGGAGTATTACTGTGCCATAACCCATGATGAAAGAGATGTGATTAGAAGTATGGAAAGCTAGACATTCTCCCCAGTCCCACTCTCAAACTCCCTTAAATAAGAATTATGCATGAGAGGTAATTACAGCTTTCTCCAAAGGCTCAGAAACCAAGACCTTAACAAGGAACAACTTGATCAATTAACAAGAAAAGGTTAATCCTAATTCCCTAAACACTTTGCTAAACACCATCTCCTCTACCAGTTTACTTACTCTGGCCCAGCAGTACAACCTGACCATTGATTTGTATTATGGGATCCACTCAGCAGTTTTCTTACTGCTTCTGCAATTTATTGCTTTTAGCCCTCTATTCTGTGGGAACAAGAAGCAAACCTCAACTCTGCCCAGCCCCTTACAGAGGAAAGTGAGGCATAGGAAAGCTGAAGCACAGTCATCCTGAGAAAGGAGTAGATTATAGTACTTAGGAAAAGAACTAAAGAAGTGAAGTAGTACACAACCAGCATGAATTTAGGACTGTACCAAATCTGAAGGAAAAGGGACTGACAACTGGTTAGAAGCAGGTATGACCCTTCTCAATCCCTACTGAATTTACTTGGGTTACAAACAATCCCGTGAAAAATGAATTCCTCAATTTGGGAGCAGGCTAAGACAACTTTGAGCTCCAGTCATCCAGTGATCCCCCTACCAAAAAAGAATGAATCAGAAAGGGATTGGTAGGGGAATTCAAGAGGGGAGGGGAAAGGCTAAAATTATTCAAAATCTCAGGAAGAAGAAACTTCAGTTTAAAACCTTGAGCACAAAAAGATAAATCAAGAGGAAAGATGTTTAGATATATAAGAGATGGCCAAGAAGATAGATAAATGAGTCTAAATATCTCTAAATAAATATCACATGACAAAACAAATTGAACTGATAAATAAATGATGAGGCAGAAGACCCTGCGTATTCTCAAGAGAACACGGAACCACAGCAAAGTATTTCTGAATGGTTCAAGGGAAGAATATGAGTGAGAAAAGCAGAATTTATGGCTTTCAAAGCAGAATAATTTACAGAATGGAAAGACTTGAATTTATAGAGGAGTCTCTCCAAAGAAGCAAAAGCAAAAACAAGTGATTGGAAATGCAAATGTACAGAAGAAAAAGACAATCTGGAAAAGGAGAAGCAAAATTTAACCAGGTAAAAAGAATACATAGTTTCTATACAGGAAAAGCATTTACCTCAAATTCAGAATCTACAGAACTGACTTGAGCAGAACAGGAAACTAATAATGGATATTTACAGTAGTAATGGATGTATAGTAATATATGTATTATAGATAAATAATGCATATGAAAACTGAATATTCACATTATGTATTGACTTTCCCCCCTAGCACTAAAAGGATACAAAAAGAATCCACAATGTGTCACCTATATATTCTATCCTCCTGCCTCTGAGTAAGAATTACCCTAAACTCCTCTCTCTTCATCCTCTTTGAAATTGTCACAGATATACAATGTACTCTCATCTCTTTTAGATTGTTCTAATTTCAGAATATAGTGTATTTTAACAGTTTTTTTTAAGTTCCACAAGCATTTTTCTTTGGCCCTATGTTTTTCTTGACTTTACATCTGACATCACTGTGGTGATAAATAGTGATTAACAGTTAAAGAAATTTACAGAGCAATTATTTCCCTCGTTACAACTGATTTTCTGACACAGAAATGATGAGCTGTAGTTGAGCATTTCATTGCCACATTGACCTCAGACATCAAAATACTTTCCTAATTTCATTTCTTTAACCTTTGACTATTTAAGCAATGCTTGAATTTCTTCCTTAATGAATTAAGGAGAGAATTCCAACATGCATGTTTTAATTATGTTTGCCTGGTACAATAACTACTCTTTACTATATGAAACAAAGTGGTAATCAAAGAAGTGTCTAGATGTGGGATTTAATATTTAAGGGGAATTCCTGTCATGGAAATTCCTTCTACATGTATTAAAAAATTACCTGGTGAAATGAGAAGTTAAATAATTTGTCCATGATCAGTTTAACAAGCTAGAATGTGTCAGAGGTAGAATTGGAGCCCAGTTCTTCCTAACTCTAAGATTGAACCTATGTCCACTAAAACAAAAAAGATTACCTTATTCCCCAAGTATCTATTGACACATTTTGCCAGAACAATGATTCAGTAGGGGTGGAGATACAGCTAAAAGAAGTTGGCTGGGTGCAGTTCATTAGCACAACCTTCCTGAAATTCTGTAGACTCTATCAGCACTGTTTTCCTTTCTTCATAAACATAATCTTCTCAGCAGACCACCGTTTCCTATTAAAATTTCCAATGAGTAACAAATATGCTTCCCTTCTCCACTAATTTGAAAGTTATATATCATAATAGTAGTAGCTTACATTTAAATGTCACTCCACTGTTATAAGGCACTTCACATAATTCTCCTTTGATGCCCATAATGATACTGTGATATAGACGTTATTTTTTGCAGAAAGTCAACAAACATCTATGAAGTGCTTACTATATGTCAAGTACTGTGCTGTCTCCTTTGCTGGAAATTCATTCAGGACACCCCTTCCAATGACAGGTTTCCCCCAAGGCTCTGTCATGGACCTTCTCATCTATATAATTTCACTTGGCAATTTCATTAGCTCCCATATTATCATCTTTATGTAAATGATCCTCTAATCTACTTATTCAATCCTCATTTCTCTCCTGACTCCCAACCTCTAATCCCCAGCTCCCTATTGGATGTCTCATACTGGACTTCCCACAGACATCTTAAACATAGCATATCGAAACTGAACTCATTATCTTTCATAACTTTGCCACTTCCTGACTTCCATCAGGTATCAACTAAAACCCTACCTTTTGCAAAAAGCCTTTTTCCAATTCCTCTTCATGCCAAGGCTTTCCTTTTAAGATTATCTCCAATTTATCTTTTCTATATAGTTCATAAATAGTTGTTTGCATATTTTCTCCCCCATTAGACAGTGATTTCCTCAACAACAGGAACAGCGGGTTTTGGTCCTTTTTGTTTTGTTTGTTCATTTATTCCCCCTTTTTTGTATCCCCTGCTTAACATAGAGTCTGACAGAGTAGACTCTTAACAAATGCTTGTTGACTATCATTAATCCTATTTTATGAATGAGTAATTTGGAGACCAAAAAGGTTAAGTGACTTGTCCACATTAGCTCATATTGTAAATTGAAGAAGCAAATCTAAGACTTGAAAATCGGTTAATTGTACTTTCTCTTACAACAAACTGCTTCTCAAAAGGAAGATAGAGAAAGAAGAGAAAAAAAGATGGCTTTTTTTAAAGAACCTAGATAAACTCATTATATCACCTTTAGAGATTGGGATTAGACCTGTAATTTCACTTACACATGGTATTCCTGAATGAGAACAATTACTCTGCCAATGCAGGTCAGCACCCTCTTGGCAAGTTATAATCTGTGAGGTTCCCATAAAATTTAAAGGTTCACAGCCACATGGTCAAGACACAAACCTGGGTCTTTCTGGCTCCAATAATATCTCTCTGTCCACTATTACACACTAAATTTCATCAGAACTAATGTCTGGCAAGCTGCAGGTCACTGAGGTGCTAGCGCTAGTGATGCTAGCAAATAGTGAGTTCAGTTCAACATAACATTGGAAATCAGAATTGCAGTGGTTTTCTCCACTCAGGGAGAAGAGAATCTAAGAATAAAAAAAAATCTTTTATCAGCACCAACTTCCACCTAACTACCCAGTAAAAACCATTTCAGATGATTTCATTATGCGATGGGCGATGCAACTGTCTCCAAGAACCAGCCCTAGCCTAACTTCCACAGGGTCTACTTCCACATTCCAGCAGTGAGACATCCAGGCAGCAGAATGGAATTCAGATAGGCCATGGTTTGTCATTAGAGTCCTGGAGACTGAGAACTAACTGCAAGGATGCTTTGCGATATATCTTGGAAGACCTTCAGGAGCAAGAAAGCCAAACTGCCAGCTTCAGCTTGTAAATGTCACAAATAAGTAATAGAAGAACAGAGGAGGCATAATAAAAATGTTTCCTCAGTAGTTCATCAACACTGTGTTTTGCCCCTTTGCCTCCCAATTCTCTTTCTTAATCAAATTTAATTTGTCTGTATATTAACTTCTCAAATTTAAAATCAAAGTGATTATGAAAATCATATAAAATTTTACATGCCTTTAAGTGCACTATAAAAGGTTATAAGCCAGTGGATATCTCAGTGTACATATATATATTTTATATGTGTGTGTATATATATTATATATTATATATACACATATATACATATTTATATGTATATATACCATATACATATATACGTATTTATATGTGTATATATATATACACACACATATATGTGTATGTATATATGTATGTATGTATGTATGCTGTTTACTACTGAAAATAATTTACAAAAAGCTATGGATAATTGCTATGCAAGGGGGACTTTAATAGCAAAGTAAAATGGAGTAGGTAATAAATGTGACATATTCAATTATATGAGCATTTATTAAGTGCCTAATGTGCAGGGGTGATGAATGCTAGAGACAAAAAAAGAACTTGCAAAGCAGTGTGGATATGGAGGACTGAATCTGTAATGAAAGGACCTGGGTTTGAACCCAGTGATTCTGAAACTTAATTCTTGTCAAAGTCATTCAAACTCTCATGGCCTTAATTTTCTAATTTCTAAAATAAAGAGAAATATGAGATAAACTCTAAGGTTTCCTGCCATCTCTAAAATCTATCATCTTACTTTTTTAAAAGCTCTTTGAAGCAAGAAAAATATTGAAGAAGGAAAAGAAACCAAGCTCGATCTCTGCTCCACAGAGCTTCACCTAGGTATTGGGTGGAAGATGAGAGAGGAGAAGAGAGAGAGAGGAGAGAGAGAAGAGAGAGAGAGAGAGAGAGAGAGAGAGGAGAGAGAGAGAGAGGCATATATAGGTGTATATTTAACTATAGATAGATATACAGGTATCTATCCGTTCCACATTATGACTTTTCCCATCATGGTTTCAGTACATCACAGGTCATCATAAGAAATTAAATGGGAAATTTGGGAGAATTTTGGGGAAGCCACAGATGACATCTAAAGACCAGCACACAATAAAAAAAAACATTTAGAAACTCAGAAATGCATAAAATATTTGTATAATGTCAACATATTTATCTTTTAATACCTTAATACTTCAGACTTCTTCTCTGGTACAAAGAGATGGCCAATTTATACAGATTTTCCAGATCATGGAGGCACCATGCACCCAACCCCCATAATGTGGAAGGGATAACTACTTTTTTTTCTTCATTCAATATATGTATATATATGTATATATATGTGTGTGTGTATATATATATATGTATGTATGTGTATATATATATATGTATGTATGTGTGTGTATATATATATATATATATATATATTATATATGCATGTATGTATGTGTGTGTATGTATAGTCTCCCTCAATGGAATGTAAGCTTCTTGAAGGCTGAGATTGGTTTCATTTTTGCTTTTGTAACCCCAAACATGTAGAATAGCCACCAGCATAAAACAGGCACTTGGATGCTTGATATTTTACACCCTTCTAAACAAACTGCCTGCCTCAAGCATAGAAAATGACTAAACCAGGGATGTCAGAGCTTCTGTATGACTAGAGAAGTGGATAAGCTTATAGTTTCACTTGCTGTTTTACAGGAAGCAAACTCCTAGCTATAGAAGAATTTGGAATCCATTTCCATACCTATCTATCAGCACCACTGGTAGGCTCACACCTAGGTGTCATCCTGGATTTCTCACTCTTTCAGTCTCTTCCATACGCAATCTGTTGCCCAGACCTGTTTGATTCTACTTTCACAGCTTTTGCATTCATCCTATTCTCTTCTCTGACACTGCACCACTTTGGTACAGGCCCTCATCACCTCAAGCCTGGACTATTGCAATAACCTTTTGCTTGGTCTCCCTGCCTCAAGTCTAGGCCCACTACAATCTATCTTCCACTCTGCTGTCAAAGTAATTTTGCTAAAGCTCAGATCTGACCATGTCACCATCCTATTCAATAAAATCTAATGATTCCCTGTTACATCCAGGAACAAATACAAAATGTTCTGTTTGGTTATTAAAACTCTCTATAACCTGGGCCCTTTGTACCACCCCAGCCTTCTTGTATTTTATTCTCCTTGAAGTAGTCTATGGTCCAAGGGAATTACCCCACTCCAGTTCCTCACACAAGACAATTCATCCCATTCTATTTTCACTGGCTGTCCTTCATGCCTAGAATTCTCTTTCTCTTCATTTGCTCATCTTGGCTTCCTTGACTTCCCTCTAATGTCAATTGAAATCTCACTTTCTTCACTTTCTTCCCTCTGAGAAACTTCCAAGTTATCCTGTATATATTATATTTATGCATAATTTCTCTCAAGTTGTCTTCCTAACTAGACTATTAGATCTTTAAGGTCAGGGACTATTTAACTTCTGTTTTATCTCCAGTGCTCAGCAAAGTGCCTAGCAGTAAGTGCTTAACAAATATTTGATGACCTTGATGCTATGCAGGAGACATCACTTGAACTAGATCTGGAAGGTTAGGTAGAATATCAATGAGTAAGGGTCAGGAAGGCATTCTAGGCATATGCCTGAGTCATGATATGGAGGCAAGAAAGTGAGGAATAAATACATTTAACACTTCCTTCCATCTTTCCTTCCTCCCTTCCTTTCCTCCCTCCCTGCATCCTTCTTTTCCTCCTTCCTTCTTCCCCTCCTTTCCTCTTTCCCTCCTTGCTTCTTTTGCTTCTTTTATTTTTTCCTTTAATCTCTTTCTCCTTACCTCTTTCCCTCCTTCCTCAGTCCCTCCATCCCTCTTTCCTTCTTTCCTACTTATTTCTTCCTACCTTTTAATACTTCTTGTATTTATCTAATCATCATCTTAGCTTCAGTTTAATTCTTTGTAGACCCTGGCAAGCAAAAAAAAATGTATCACTTAAAGAAGACTCTATTGGTGATGTAATTTCTGACTGTTAAGTGGGAAAAGTTTGTGAAGTAGCTGGGATGTAGAATTTTATTTGTGTGGTAACATATTGATTTTCTCCTGAAAACATTTAGAAAAAGAGTGCACAAAATGGTGGGGAAACATACTGAAATGTATACAGTACTCTCAAGTGTGGGCAATTTGTTGTTGCACCAGCTCCTTGCCTCCTCGACAAGTTTTTAGTGCAAGAATAGAATGAAAAGGAAGGAACCAAAATAATCCAGAACAGAGGAAGAGGTGGGGGCAAAGAGACAGGATAAACAGAGACTCTTACACTGCACATGTCTGATGTCTCATGAATCTCATGGCTCAACAGTAGTGCAAAATCAATGCCTTACACATAATTTTACATTATCTCCTTCTATGGAAATCTGTCCTTAAAATTTAAAGAATCCCCTGCTACTACTTCCAGTAGGCCCACAACTGCTTGAAGATGGCTGTAATCAGTGGATATTCTCTTCTATTACTAAGGAAAGACTGAAAGTAGTCAGAGATGACAGTCTTTCATTGATTGTGATTTGTAGAATGAAACAATGGGAAAAAATATTGACTCTGTAGTTGGAGAAGCAAGGTTCAAATCCCATTGAGGATATCTACATCTGTGACTTTGGACAAGTTACATGACCTCCTTGGCTCTCAGTTTCCTCATCTGTAAAATGAGACACTAGAGCCAGATGATGTTTATAAGCCTATGATCCCAGTGCTTCCACACTGGGGATGTTGCCATTCCTAAGAGGAGGCAAAGTCATTCAAACATCCTCACCTCATCACTCCTAATGAAGATACACTTGGAGGCTAAGAAAAGAGGAATGGTCTTTTATGTTTTTGCTTCTTCTTACAATACCCAGATACTACAATATTCACACATGTAGTGCCCCCAAGAAATATGATAAGTTGATGAAGTCTACAGAAAAGGTATGGGATGTTTTATTATTGTAATACAGACTCACAGTGGGGAAGAATGAATTATGACCTGCACACAAGTAAAAGCAACAATCAATGTACCTAAATGATTCTTAAAATTATTCACCATTTGCCATGCCAATGGAAACATTACTTTCTTAGCACTTTAAAGATTAAAAAATACTTTACAAATAATGTCTTATTTTATCCTTAGAAAAGGGAAAGTACAGGAAGGGGAATAAGCATTTAAATAATATCTATTGTGTTCCTGGTGATGTTCTAAGTGATTTTTACAAATATTAGCTCATTTAATCATCACCATAACCTTGGGATGTAGATTCTATTATTATCCCTATTTTACAGTTTTGGAAACTGAGGCAAATAGGGGTGAAATGATATATCCAAGGTCACATAGTTTAGCAAGTGTCTGAGGTCAGATTTCATCTTAGGTTTCCTGACTCCAGCCAAACACTCTATCCACTGTGCCACCAGTTGCCCGAAGTAACCAAAACTCTATAGTAGCTGCATTGGACATTATTATCCCCATTTTAGGAATGAGGAATCTAATACTCAAGTACTTGAAGTGATTTTTCCATGGCAACACAGATATTGTGTGAGGTCTACTCCTAACTCAAAATGCAGGATTTTTCCCAGTCTATAGCAGTTCCTTCCCACTCTACTACCCACTCAGCCATGAATATATTCAAATAAGTAACAAAGATAAACTAAATGAACTAAACATTCTATTCAAAAAAAACAATAAAGTTCCATCATCGATCTATATTTTCAGAAGTATTTACTGAAGTCAAGAGGAAATAAAGCCCTTGTACCACAAGCTTTTCACTCAAAGGTTACCAAAATAATCTATTTCTGTCATGAAGCTTAATATACCTATACAAAATGTGTTTTTTCAATGATTCATTTTATATGTGCAGTATAGATTTGCCTCCTCCTCTAGCCCCAATTTTTGTATTATTTTTACTTGGTTAACACAATAGATACATGGAGTGTTTGAAAATGTTTGTAGAGTATAATCGGATCATTTTTGAAGACTAGGAGAGGAAATAGGAAGGGAAATATTGCAAATATCTCTTTCATGAGTTAAGCCACCCATACACATTTAAAGGCAATGCTCAATTTCTCAAACTTTTAGCCAGTACTTTTTCTGCAATTATGGAAAATACTATATTGGACATGAAAATAATCACACCATGACATCTGAATCAGCAACAATTTAAATATCCTTGCCAGAAAGACATATGGGAAAATATCAAAAACTAATAAATTCAATTCCTCATATAAGATAAAGGAAAAGTTATCTTTTCATCATATAATCTCACAGTTGGATGAAACCTTGGGGTTATCTAGTCCAAACTTTATTTCAGTGAAACAGAATTCCCTCTATAGTACACACATGTGGTCACCCATCATTGCAAGTGTTTAGCACATTGTATGGTACCTAGTAGGGACTTAATAATTGTTTATTGATTGATTTATTGAATTCTACTAACTACATCCTGAGGCACTTGATTCCACTGTTAGCTCAAAATATTAGGAAGTTTTTCCTTATGTTGAACTAAATCTCCCTCTTTGAACCATGGACCCTTGTGTTGCTGGCTGGTGCTAAGTGGAACACCTCCATTTGATCTTTCAAGCAGCTTGTCAAATATCTGAAGTAAGCTAAGAGGCCCCACCCCCACCCCCTTCCACCATTTTTCCTGTAACTGGCTAAATATACTTGATTCCTTCAACAAATTGTCATGTTACATGACCTCAAGGCTCTTTATCACTCTGATTACTGTACTCTGGTGCTCTCCATTTTATCAATGCTCTTCCCAAAATGTGGTGCCAAGAAATGAGCATAAATGGTGAGGATACCAACTTCCAGTGATAGTGTTTTATGTGTGTTGCCTGAAGTAAATTGAAGTTAACTAATATGCATGGGTCACTAAATGTATTAGATGCAGAATTTGATCCTCTATCTTCCTAATTCCAAGCCTAGGCTTGTATCTAGTATACCCCATTAGATGCATGTTTATTCAATATATGTACACATATGTGTATATACATAATAGTTTAAGGGTTTTGTTATTATTCGATTGTTTTAGTCCTGTCCAACTCTTCATGACTTCATTTGGGGTTTCATTGGCAAAGATACTAGAGTGCTTTGACATTTTCTTCTCCAGCTCATTTAACACATGAGGAAACTGAGGCAAACAGGATTAAGTGACTTGCCCAGGGCCACACAGCTAATAAGTATCTGAGGCCAAATTTGAACTTAGGCCTTGCTGAACTACAAGCTCGGTTTTGTATTCTCTATGCTACCTAGCTGCTGTTTTAAGGTTTGCAGAATGCTTGTTTTTTCTCTCATAAGTTATACGAGGCAGATAATTTAAGTATAATTATCTCCATTTTTGAGATTAGTGAACTCTAGCTCAGAAAAAATTTCCCTGATATCACAGACAGTTAGTATCAAAGCAAGGATTCAGTCTAAGGTCTATCTTTACTGTAAATACCAAATAAAGACCTATTGTTTTTTAGCACCATTAGGCAGATTGCTTCTTCTGTGAAAAGTCTTGAGTCCCCAGAAAGCAACTGCAATAAACTGGCACAAAGACTTCTTCTTGATTTTTCATCACTATATGGAAGGAACCCTTGATTCTCAAAGGCCAGGACAACAGGGTCCACATCTGGTAGGTCCAACTAACTCGGAATGGCCTCTAAAATGGGCACAGTAACAGACTATTCTAGATATCCAATGACCAGCCTAGTTAATTACAGAAAAGGTTGTTATCACATGACCAGTGGCCATAGTAAAATGAAAAATGGCCCTAAGAGGAAGACATCCTTCTTCTACCTCTGCAGTGGTAGATATAAATGAAAGGAAATGGGGCAGAAAATGATGAGACTCACACAGTTCACAGACTGTCTACAAACAGTAAATGGACTGTTGGTATTCTCTGTGCAATGACAAAACAGCTGACAAACTACTAAAAACACTAAATCACAGTGAAATGAAATCAAAATATATGAAAATATTGCAGCTCAAATGGAAATATACTTCTCAGACTCTCCTGCAAAGTCAAATAATGGACTTAGTTGAGATAGATAAACAGACAGGCAATGAAATATAGATGGATAGACAGATAGATAGATAGATAGATAGATAGATAGATAGATAGATAGATAGATAGATAGATAGATAGATAGATAGTTTTTCATAGATAGATAGTTTAGTGATTGCTATGTTCTAGTCACTGGGTTAAACATTAGAGATATAAATACAAGCAAATAAAACAGTCTCCATCCTCACAGAATTTACATTGTAATATAGGAATACAATACAAAAAGAGAAATTGAAAAGAGAAAGGTGAAAAGGGAAAAGTTAGGAAGATAAGGGACAAAGCTGCTGTTGAGATGTAGGTTCCTAATGAAACAATGCCTTGGACAAGGCACTCACCAATCAGAAAAGTGAGCTTCTCGATGGAAGTATTTCCAGGATAAAAAAGCTTCTGTTAAGAAGATGGAGAAGTCCAGAGTGAGTTGAGCAATAATTAGTCTTGCCATATGTCCAAAACCAACAATATAAACTATCCATGATGGCCCTTAGTTATCCTGCTTTATCGTACTTAGGATGTCTCCCTACAGACCACCAAAAAGACCACAAACAAGAATATAAATGCTATAAAGAACTTGAACAAATCCTAAGATCTATGTAAACATATAATAGTAGGTAATATCAATGCAAATGTGGATATGAGAAAATATGGTTAAAGAAATATTTTAGAGACTATTGTTTTCTTTAAAGAAATGAAAGGGACCAAAGTCTTAGAGTCTGCTCAGAAGGCTCATGCCTCTATGTCATAAATACTTTCTTCAAAGAGAAAATTAGATTAAAAAATAATAGATTTAGAGCTAAAAAGGATGGTAAAAATCATCTAGTCCAATCCCACCATTTATACATGAAGAAACTGAGTCCTAAAGAGGTTACATGACTTGACCAAGGTCACATAGCTAATAAATGTCAGAAGTGAGATTCAAACCTTGGTCCCCTGATAGTAAATCTATCATTCTTTCCCCTACACCATGTTTTATTGTGAATTAAAGTAACTATTAAGGTAGAATCTTGAACTTGAATTCAGGAAGGCCTTAGTTTGACACTTACTAGCTTATGACCTTGAGACATGTCACTTAAACTCTCTCAGCCTGAGTTTCCTCATCTGTGAAATGAGGATAATAAAAGTATCTGTCTCTGGGTTTAGGGGAAGATCAAGTGGAATAATATATGTAAAACTTTTCAAAGCTTTAAGTACTAGATGAATGTGAGATATTAATATTCATTTAAAAAATACATTTGACTCAAGAGAACAAAATTCCACTTTAAAAGGTCTCATCAAACACGGCAAACCCTACATATATTTGCAGGGAATTCTAAATTCTGTGATATATACAACCATGAAATTTTTTTTCAATGCTAAGCCAAGTATTAAAATTAAATGCAGCATAACAAAAAATGCATATGCTCACCTAAGGTGTTTGCCAGCATCATGGATAATATCCTATGCAGAATCCAAACATAAGAATTATTCACTCTCAATAATGAGTTTCTCCAGTTTTCATTTTTTAGTTTGCCAATGGCTGAGTGCTAATTGCCCTGGAACACTACAAAGCCTCAGTAAAATCTTTAATTACTCAATAGAGGTCAGTTTAAGCATCTGCACTGGAAAAACAAATTGAACAAAAAAACCCCCACATATTACATAGATTATGACAGACAGCTGGATGCATAGACCATCAAGCTAGTCTATGATCACATGCATTTTGGATAGGCATCATGGATAGACAAGAAGCTGAGCCTAGAATTAAATAAGAGGAAGTGAGTAGATTGAATCACATTGCACAATTATCTGATGCTTTCAGAAATCCTGAGTTTCCCAGTGCTTGCTGCTTGGGGCTGCAAAAGTCAAACTCTTTAAAAACAGTATTCTCTTAGTGAAGCGATTTTGCCACAGATCACAGAACACCAGGATCCCAAAAGAATAAAAAATACAAGTTACCCAAAGGATAATGGAAATATGTGCAATGGGTATCAACAGGCTGAGATATAGATAGATAGATAGATAGATAGATAGATAGATAGATAGATAGATAGATAGATAGATAGATATAGATAGATAGATAGATAGATATGGATATATAGCTATTACTAATAAACCTTTGGATTCAAAGAATTACCAAAAATTAATTAGCAAGAATGTGTTTGATTGGAAAAGGAGGTGAAATGGTGAAGAAAAATGTTCATATAGAAAGAATGAAAAATAATTCATGGATAGTTCAAGTGTCAAGTTAATATCATTGAGATATTAAAAGAAACAAAGATTTCTAATGCAATCAGTAGGTCCCCTATAGCACTTAGTAAATGTTTGTTGATTTATTGATTAATGGATTTGTAAATTCCTTCAAAGCATGATCCATGTGCCACCTTCCATAGGAAGCCTTTCAAAGTCCTCTCAGTATGTGCTCCCTTCCCCATTTCTTCTCCCAAAGTTTTATTTTTACTTTGCTTTGCTTATATTTTGCACTTATTTATCATTGTGTATGTTGGTTGTTTCCCTGAAGAAAATACAAACTTTTTTCTTGGAAACAAAACAAAACAAAAATAAAACTACTGACTGACTTTTGCCTAACAGTGCCTGTTATAGAGTAGGCATTCTATTAAATAATTTTCAATGGAGTTGTAGTAGATAGAATGGAATACAAGGCAAGAGAATGGGGTTTCTATCCACAAGATCTAGATTAATATTTTGTCTCTTGTACTTACTTCCTGAGTGATCCAGTGGTTTTGGGAAAGTCACTTTATCTCCTGTACTTTACTTTCCTCATATATAAAATGAGGAGCTTGGGCTAGGTATAAGGTCCTTTCTGATTCAAAATCTGTGGTCCTATTGGAGCAGTCAGTCAGCCAATAAACATTTATTAAGCACCTCCTATGTGCCAGACACTAAGCTAAGTGCTTGGGATACCAAAAAAAAATGAAGGAGACAACATGTGAACAACTCTGTACGAAATTTAAAAAAAAAAGTTATATGCAGGATAAATCTGAAATAATCAACAGGGGGTAGGCATTAGAATTAAGAAGGTTTGGGAAAGGCTTTGTAGAAAGTGGGATTTTAGCTGGTACTTGAAGGAAATGGGGGGCAGAAGTAGAGTTGAAGGGGCAGAACATTCCAGGCATGCGGGACAGCCAGTGAAAATGTCTGGAATCAGAATTAGAATGCTTCACTCAAGACACAGTAAGGAGGTCAATGTCATTGGATTGCAAAATATGTGTGTAGAGGAAGTATAAGATGTAGGAAGCCTAAAAAGGTGTGGGAAGTTAAGAATTTGATTAACAAAACTAATATCATATTTGGTCTTATAGGTGATAGGGAGCCTCTGGAGTTGATCAAGTAGGCAGTGTGTATGTAATATAGCCAGACTTGCTAAGTTGAACATGGACTGGCTAGAGTGGGGAAAAACTCATGCCACATAGATCAACAAGAACGATACTGCAATAGTCACGGCATGAAATGATGAGGACCTACACAAAAGTGGTGTCAGTTTCAGAGGAGAGAAGGGGGAATAGAGATTGCTACAAAGGTAAAACAGACCGTGGCAACAGATTGGATATAGGGTGTAAAAGAGAGGAGAAGAGGATGACACCTATCTTTCAAGCCTGGAAGAATGGTAGAATGGTAATACCCCTAATAGTAATAGTAAAGTTAGGAAAAGAGGAGAGTTTTTGGGAGAAAGATAATGAGTTCAGTTTGTGATATGTTAAGTGTAAGAAGTCGGTGACTGTTCTAATTACTAATAACCAAAAGCAAGCAAAAAAAAAAAAGGCAAGAAGGTGGAATGATGGAAGTGGAGAGTCAGATGGAAAAATAGTATAGTCTACAGAATCAGGAGTTGAGTAAAATTAGAAGTGAGCTACCCAGGGTTCTTCCTCAATTGGACATATTGGGGAGGAACTCATCAGTTGAAAGAAGAACACAATGGAATGGAATCATCTCTAATGTGAGAAAGATTCTCATGAGCACCAGTTGCTGTACTTTCCCTTAACAGGCGGGTCCCTGGGACAGTTAGCTCCTTAAAAAAGCATTCACTAAATTGTATACTAAGAAAAGTAGATACAAAATATAACCCTAAGAGTATAAGGCCCCCAAAACACACTCAGAATTCATGAGAAGAGTGGCCATAAACTTCCTTTAAGGGGCTTACATTCTACTATAGGTAACAACATGTACATAAATAAATAAATATGAAATATACGAGAGGTAAAAACCAAGTAATTTTTGTGGGTGGAGAAGGTTGGAAAAGGTGGTAGCACATGGGCTGTGCTTTGAAGTAAAATCTACAAATCCATCAATTAATCAATCATTGAATGCATTTAATGAGTGCCTACTATATGCCAAGTACTTTCCTAGGCACTGGAGATACAGATTTAAAAAAAAGAAAGAAAGAAACACTCCTTAGCCTCTTGGAGATCATATTCCAAATAAGAGTCATAATATACATATGGCTGTAGAGGCCAAGGAAGGAAGCTTTTGGCTAGGCAGTCAGAGGTTGTGAATCGAGCCATAGAGTGTTGGATCACTATGTCCCTTCCAGTATCAGTGGCAGTACTGATTTGATGTAAATCAGGGAGAAAGGGTGGTTGGCAAGATGTCCTGGTACTCTGGTGGTTGGATAGATGGAATGTGAAACATGACCTTAAGCTACATAGATACATAGGGTTAGGCAAATTTTCATTCACTCATCCACTAATCAGTACAACTCAGAATGCTTCTCTGAAACTGGATGCTTTCAGAGATTATAATATTCTAGGTAGCTGAGACTTCTTTGACTCTGTCAGATTTTACCCTAGCAGAATAGTTTGCCTACAACTCCATCAACTATTAAAATTAACCTAAGATTCTCAAATAGATCTGCAATTCCAGTTTTATGGACACTTTCTTCCCTCAACAATGCAGTTCACAATATGTATTCTCTATTTTGTCATGGGGAGGAAGAAAGGAAGAAAGAACTTATAAGTAACTACTATGATCCTGGCACTATGCTAAGCACTTCACAAATATTATTTTATTTAATTCTCACAACAACTCTGAGAGGTGGGTTCTCTTATCATCTCCATTTTACAGTTGAGGAAATTGAGTCCCAAGGTCTTACGGCTAATAAGTGATTGGGGACAGATTTGAATTTGGGTCTTCCTGACTCCAGGCCTGGCATGCTATCCACTCACTATACCACCTACCTTGCTCTAGAGTAGAAGGGAGAGTGTGTTGGGGGTGTGGGAGAAATCAACATACTAGGGATTTTCCTCATTTTCTTTTTTTTTCCCTTTTTTCCCAAATGTATTTAAGTTTTGAACATTCACTTCCATAAGATTTTGAGCTCTAATTTTTCTCTTCCTCCTCCCCTCCCTCCTCCCCAAAATGGTGTGCAATCTGATAAAGGCTCTACATATACATTCCTATTAAACATATTTTCACATTAGTTATTTTGTAAAAATGAATTAGAACCAATGGGAGGAACCACAATAAAGAAGAAATAAAACAGAAAGAGAGAGAGAGAGAGAGAGAGAGAGAGAGAGAGAGAGAGAGAGAGAGAAGAGAGAATGCAAATATTATGCTTTGATCTGCATTCAGACTCCACAGTTCTTTTTCTGGATGTGGATAGCATTTTCCATCATGTGTCTTTGGAGGTGTCTTAGATCCTTGCATTACTGCGAAGAGCTAAGTCTATCAAAGTTATCATCACACAATGTTGCTGTTATTGTGCACAATGTTCTCCTAGTTCTGCTCGCTTCACTCAGTATCAGTTCATGTCTTTCCAGGTTTGTTTGTTTTTTTTTTCCTGAACTCTGCCTGCTCATCATTTCTTATAGTACAATAGTATTCCATTTCATTCATCTACCACAACTTTTTTAGCCATTCTCAATTGATAGGCATCCCTTCAATTTCCAATTCTTGTCCACCACAAAAAAATAGCTGCTATTTGTACATTTGGGTCCTCTTCCTATTTTTATGATCTCTTCTGGCTACAGATCTAGTAGTGGTATTACTGGATCAAAGGTTATGCACAGCTTTACAGCCCTTTGGACATAGTTTCAAATTGCTCTCCAGAATCATTGGATCAGTTCACAATTCCACCAATGATGCCTTAATGTTCCAGTTTTCCTACATCTTCTCCAACATTTATTTATCATTTTCCTGTTTTGTCATGTTACCCAATCTGATAGGTGTGATGTGGTGCCTCAGAGTTGTTTTGATTTGCATTTCTCTAATCAATGGTGATTTAGAACATTTTTTTCATATGACTATAGAGATAGCTTTAATTTCTTCATCTGAAAACTTCCTGTTTGTATCCTTTGATTTTTTCTTTTTTTAAACATTTTTTTGAGTTCCAAATTTTCTCCCTAACTCCAGTCCCTCCCTCACCCATTGAGAAAGCAAATAATATGATACTCGTTACATATGTGAGGTAATGGAAAATATTTCCATGTTAGCCACGTTATGAAAAGAACAAGAAAAATTTAAAAAGTGAACAAATATGCTTCAATCTGCACTCAGAGTTTATCAGTTTTCTCTCCCTCTGAAGGTAGATGACATTTTAAGCATAAGTCCTTGAGAATTGTTTTGAATCACTGTATTAATCAAGGTAGCTAACTAAGTAAGTCTTGTACAGCTTATTGTCATTACAATATTGCTATTACTTTGTATAATGTTTTCCTGCTTCTGCTCACTTCACTTTTCATCAAATTTTCCCAGGCTTTTCTTTTCTTGTTTTTAGGTAAATAGTATTTTTTCCAAATACATGTAAAGATAGTTTTCAGTATTAAATTTTTTTCTAAGATTTTGAGTTTCAAAGTTTTTTCTCCATCCCTCTCTCTCAGTGCTTTCCCCCAAACAGCAAGCAATCTGATATGGGTTATACATTTGCAATCATGTTAAACACATTTCCACATTAGTCATGTTGTGAAAGAAGAATCAGGACAAAAGGGGGAAAGCAATAGAAAGAAAAAACAAAAAACAAATGAAAATACTATGCTTTGATCTACATTCTGACTCCATAGTTCTTTCTCTGGATGTGGATACATAGCATTTTCCATTATGAGTCTTTTGGAATTATCTTGGATCATTGTGTTGCTGAGAAGAGCTAAATTAGTCATAGTTTATCATCACACAATATTGCTGTTACTATGTAGAAAGTTCTCCTAGTTCTGCTCACTTTACTCAGCATCAGGTTCATGTAAGTCTTTCCAGGTTTTTCTGCTCATCATTTCTTATAGAACAATAGTATTCTACTACATTCATATACCACAACTGGGTCAGCCATTCCCAAATTGATGGGCATTTCCTCAATTTGCAATTCTTTGCACCATGAAAAAGGCTGATACACACACACACACACACACACACACACACACACACGTACATATATACACACACACATACAAACACACATACACACATATACATATATACACACATACATGCATACATATATGTATGCATATATATGTACATATATATGTATATATATATGTATATATATATGTATATATATATGTACATATATATGTATATATATATGTATATATATATGTATATATATATGTATATATATATATATATGTGTGTATATATATATATATATATATATAACATACAGGTCTTTTTCCCTTTTTTAGGATGTCTTTGGGATACAGATCTAGTAGTGGTATTACTTGATCAAAGGGTATGCATAGTTTTGTAGCCCTTTGGGCATAGTTCCAAATTGCTCTCCAGAATGGTTGGATCAGTTCACAACTTCACCAACAATGCATTAGTGTTCCAATTTTCCCAAACCTTTTTCAACATTTAGCATTTTCCTTTTCTGTCACATTAGCCAATCTTATATGTGTGAGGTGATACCTAAGAGTTATTTTTAAATTTGCATTTCCCAATGTCTTGTTTGTTCATAAATTCTTCTGTTCTCCATAAATCCAACAGCTAAACTATCCCTTGCTATCCCAGTTTGCTTATAGTATCAGTCTTTATATCTTAATCATTTACCCATTTTGACTTTATTTTGGTATATGGTATAAGATTTTGGTCTATGCCTAGTTTCTGCCATATTCTCTTCCATAAATTTAATTTTCTTAAATAGAAATTTAGTGTGTTGTAATTGGAGTAGAAGGCAGCTCACTGGCTCATTGTATAAAACACTAGGCCTAGAATCAGGAAGACACAAGTTCAAATCCAACCTCAGACACTTCCTGGCAGTGTGACACTGGGCAAGTCATTTAACCTCTGCCTTAATCCATTGGAGAAGGAAATGGCAAACCACTCTAGTGTCTTTGCCAAGGGAACCTCATGGAGGATATGGTCCACAAGGTCACAAAGAGTCAGACATGACTGATAGACTGAACAACAACAACAAATGAGGGTAGAAATCATAGAAATAAAATGGTAGTTTTTTATGGCCCACCTTCTAGAGATATACACAAAAGGTGGGTACATAAGAACTGAAGAATTAGATGCCAAGAGAACATGGACCTAGATAATCATATAATTGCTAGCACTTACATATCACTTGAGTTTTGCAAAGCACTTTACAAATATCTCATTTTGTCTTCACAACAACCCTGGGAAGAAGGAGCTATTTTAATTCCCATTTTACAGATGATGAAACTGAGGCAGGCAGAGGTTACATTACTTGCCTAGGGTCACACAACTAGTAAGTGTTTAGAAGCAGAATTCAAATGCAAGTCTTCTTAATTTCAGGGCCAGCACTTTCCCTACCATTCTACCTAGCTGCCTAGATTTGAAAAACTAGGATTTTGGAGAGAGACTGGAATATAGATCAAAGATCTTGGCATGCTTACTTGAATAGACGGGAATGGGAGCATCTTAAAAGTTATGTGTTATAAACATGATCTCATGGTCTAAAAAGAAACTATTTGCTCACCCATCACAATGGAAAACAGACCGCCATAATCTATGGGAAAACCATATAGTTATATTATTTTTTCTAACCTATCTACAATGGCTTAATTACCAAAACACAGAGATTATACTGGACAGATAAAGAATGTAAAATGAAGAAGTGGAATTGGACTATCAGGGCAAGAAGTAGACTTGGACTAACACAGCATTTACTAGTCAGAATAAGTACAGGGTTAGTAGCCTATGTGATAGAAAGAGCAATTGTAGTCCTGGAATTGTTGTGAAGGGGATAAGGGTTGATTAGAGCCTTGCACAGTGGAGTATCACAGAGACTCTCACAGAAGAACATCTGTAGGTTACCAAATATTGCAATGAACTCCCTGACCCCATAGCCCTTTAAAATAAATAAAATATAAGAGGTTTATTGGGATATAATTCCTGAGATTTTAAACTACAAAGGGAAATAAACAGCCCTTGTACAAAAAAATGCACAGTTAGTGTCAATTAGGAAGAGAGGTGATAGACTAGGACTACTGCAGCCATAGGATGACAACAAAGTCTTACAGGGAGATTCTCCAACCACCAGCAAATGAATTTTAATTAAGGTTAATAGCTATTACAATAATTATTTAATAATTAACATTAAGGAAAAAGGAATTAGTATTAAAATTGATGATAATATTATGATATATTATGAGCTAGAGTTAGAAGGGCCTTCAGAAGCCCGCTAGTCCAATTCTCCCATTTCAGAGACAAAATGCACCATTTCAGCAGAAGGTGCACCAGAAAGAAGTTAAGTTATTTGACAAAAATCATGCAAGGTAATAAGTAGAAAAATCTTGGTGGTGAGTTTGCCTCATTTTCAGAAGTCCTCCCCAAGCTTGGGGTATTCTTGAATTTAAGAACAGGCAGAAAGAAGCCCTGAAAAAGATCATTACACTGAAGAGGAACCTGGGATAACATTAACATGAGAAGAATAGTTTTGAAAATCTTGGTTACTTATTATATAAACCAAAGGTAAAGTGGTGAAAATTTCCAAGGTAAACATTCTTACTAATGATGTCATAGGTAGAGTACTTGATTTGGAGTCAAAAAGAAAAGTTAAAATACTACTTCAGATACTTACTAGCTATGTGACCCTCAGAATGTCACTTAACCTGTCTGTTTCCTCATCTATAAAAGTGGATACTAAATGAACCTACCACTACACAGGGCTGTTGTAATGATCAAATGAGAAGATAGATAGGTAGATATACACATAGATACATAGACATACATACACAGGCTTACATATGCATATATGTATATATGTGTATATATAATACTTATACACCTACCTGTATACATATATCAGTATATGCATGTGTATATACATATATGTATATATATATATATACATATATGTATATATATACATATGTGCACATATATACATTGCTTTGTAAAATATAAACATAAATATACGTATGAGTTATTATTAATAAGAAGTAAACTGGGTGCAAATCTCTTCCCTGTGTACTGGTTCTACTTACATAAGTTCCTTTTAGAGCTATGAAGAAAACTCCCTAATTTGACACTTGGGAAGAGATGACTGCTATTCAATGCAAATCTATTCACAATGAAAGATTCATTTTTATGTCATAGGATCACAGATTTAGAGTTATTAGGGACCATAGGATAATAAGATCAAAGTTCCATAGCTTGAATGGACCTCAGAAGCCATATAGTACGATCCCTTCATTTTGCAGATAGGGAAATTGAAACCCAGAGAACTTAAATGACTTGTCCATTTCTACTTGGAGTAAGATATAGTATTTTCTGGGAATTCTAAGCTTAATAACATAGTACTGCCATTAAAGAAGATTCATTAGATCACACGTATCTACCTTAAGTATGTCAGGGCCTTTTTAAGAAATAGAAAAGGTATTTTTTTTCAAAACTAAGTCTATCTCAACATTTAAAAATAAGTATTAAGCACCTGCTACATACAATACATCTTGCTAAGTACTCATCTTGGTGCTTGACAGCAAGTTAGGCACTTAGGGAAGATAAATCACCTTTTTTTTTATTCATATGGTCATTGCTACCCCAAAACACTAAAACCACCTATGCTATTGAGCAACCTGACCAATCTACCCTATGAGTGACCTATGCCGTCAATATCTAATATCACAACCAAATTGGTGGTGTTGTGATTTGCATTCCTTGGTACAAATTATCATGTCTTTTTATATAATCCTGATAAAGGCATCCTAGAAGGCTGAATGAATGATGTTTTCTAAAACATCTGGCTTAAGTTACAGGGGCAGGTTAGCTCTTGTGTGAATGAAACACAATGTTACAACAATTCAAGAGAAAAGATACATTCAGGGAAAAAGTAGTGACAGAGGCATAAAATGATAAAGAATCAGATTTTCAGGATTGAAATTTTGTGGAAGTAAACTACTGACATTAGATCATGAGTGCAGTCATCAGCAGCAGCAATAGCACTGAAGAATACACCATTACTATCATTGTTTGCTAAAGAAGACTAATCTTTTCTGAAGTAGGTAGTGATTACCTCACTGTCTGTTGAGCACCATACTAGTAGGTTCTGAAAGACCACAGAATTACTCCAAGTGTGAAATATGATTACTCCCTATGTAAAAGGCAAAGATAGATGTCTATTAGAAAGCAACATGAGACACACAATTTTGGAGACAACAGTTTTTTCTCCCATAAGAAACTAACTTTTATAGATGTTTATACATTAGAAATCTTATCTGAAATAGACTTAAATAATTTATATTCATCTAATTCAGATGCCTGACTATCAAGCATGCTAAGTGCTACAATTATCAGGACCAGACAAGTATTTCATTTTCATTTTTAGGAGTGATATTTTCTGTGGTTGAATATGTCTGTGGATATTTCTACATGATGGCTTACAATGGACTCATGTGAAAAGAATTTAGTTAAATGCTTTGCTACATTGAAATGTATATAAATCCCAAAGGGTCATAGCAAATAACATTACACAACTTTATTATTGTTTTAGCCTCAGTAGCCAATAGAAAGTAATCCTCAGGTGATGGGAAAAATCTGCCATGAACAATTACACACCTTTTATAAGCTTTTCTCTTTCCTCTCTACTCAACTTAAATTGTGTTTATTTGATTACTAAAACTTTTTTGAGGATGATGAATAAGTCACCTAAAGTATTCTTAAGAGGATAGCATGCCTTCAGGCACCATAGCAAAGAAAATGTTTCTGATTTATTGAGCAGCTGCACCTTAATTTATACTGAATATCCTTTTTCATTGTTCCTAATTTGGCTACTCTTTTTTCTCATATTTTTCTCATTTCCAAAAATTGAAGCCATCCGTTATGTACTCCTTCTCCAAATCTGCATTTCACATCCCAACATCATCCCTATTTCTGTCCTTCTTTGCTCCAGTCTCATAGGAACATATGGTACTTCTCCTTCCCCTCCTTGTCCCTCTGTCTCTAATCTTCATTTTTTTTCTTTAATTAATTTAATTAAAAATCAGGTTGGTCTTTGAAGGCAGAACCAAGATAGTGGAATGATAGAGAGCAGTGCAGTGAATTCCCTTCTACAATCTTTTTCAAACAGATCTAGATAATTCAACAGACTGAATCTTGATAGGGAAATCCAGAAAAAGTCACAGGAAGTCATTTGTCCAGCCTAACTTTGCACAGGTAGACAGAAAGAGAAGTCTAGGGACCTTGGGTACAGGGTCTTTCTAGAAGCATGTTGTGAGCAAGCACTCCAATACCCAGGGAGAGGTTTATATACATACATACACACACACACACACACACACACACACACACACATATATATATATATAGGGACCTACCTACCTTCTAATGGTGGGTGGAGTGGTAAGGAAAGCTTGGGCAAGGCCAAGCCCACCTGAGAGGGCAAAAGGAGGTTCCTGATCCAGACCAGGGTACCACCTGACATGTATTCAGGCACTATATCTGGGCCAGGTGCAAACTAATAGATTTGTTACCCACTATCCAGTTCCAGGGATTTCACATCCAATGCATATTGAGAAGGTGATCTGCACGGGGGGCTGGTGTTCCAGATTAATGTATAGAGAAAGGAGGGAGCTCAGCATCTAGTAGCAGAAGTGGTACAGCTCAGACTGCAGGACCAAGGCTATGTCTCTCTTAAAGCATCTAGCTCAGGATACAGAGAAATAACCAAGGCAGAACTCTCAAAACAAAGGGAAATCTGTAGTTTTGCCTGTGAGGAAAAAAGTGTTTTCCAGCTATCTGATATGGGCTAAGACCAGTAGCAGTCCACTGTTGCTCAGACCCAAACCCACAACAGGAATTTTCAGAGCTAAGTTTTGGGGAACAGGGGGTAGTAGCAGTCCAGCTTTGCCCTACATCACACCACTTTGGGAACACTTAAAGCTTGTGGTTGTGACTTAAAGGAATCTAGGGAGGTCAATAATTGGAGCTGAGGAGGAGAGCATTCCATGTATGAGAGAAAGCCAGAGAAAACGTACAGAGCCAAGATATGGAGTATCTTGCTTGTGGGACAGCCAGGAGGATAGTAGCACTGAATTAAAGAGTACGTATTGTGGAACAAAGTGTAGGAAGATTGGATACATAGGAGGGGACAAGGTAATGAAAGGTTTTGAATTCAAAATGGGGCTTCTATATTTGATCCAAGAGGGAATAGGAATCATCTGGAATTTATTGACTAGAAGGATGACATGACGGGACCTGTACTTTAGCAAAGTCACTTTAGTGATTGAATGGAGAATGAAGTGGAGTGGAGAGAGACATGAGGTGAACAGACCCACCAGCAAGATAATTCAATAATCCAGGCAGGAGATGATAAAGGTCTATGCTAGAGCAGTAGCAGTGTCACAGAGGAAAAGGTATATTCAAGAGGTGTTGCAAAGGTAAAACTGAAAGGGCTTGACAACAGATTGTATATGGGAGAATGAGAGATAGTGAGAAGTCAAGGATGATAGTTAGGAGGATAATATTGCCCTCTACAGTGATAAGTGTGTTAGGAATAGGGAAGAGTCTTGGGGGAAAGATAATGAATTCCATTTTCGACATTTTGAACGTATTGCTTGTAAACAATATATTATTCACTTCTGCTATCCAATTGCTCTGCTATCCTCTTCTCTTTCATGGGTAAGTTCAAGGCATACACGTTTATGATAATTCATTGTGAACTACTCTCCACCCTGTTCTCATATATTTCTTTTCTCCTCACTCTTTCCGTACAAAAAAAAAAGATGCTTTGGAGCACCATCCTCAGCAACATTTATCTCTTCTGGATACAATCACCTGTCACTCCCTTGTCCTTTTTCTCTTCCTCTCATCCAGACGTCAGTCATAGGTTCTTGCCCTTTTTTCTTTACCTTTAAACCTTTCATTTGGTATATGTTTTGCAAGTATTTGCCTTTGTAAATAGTATTTCTTCCCAATTAAATACATGCTATTTGAATGCAAAGATTTCTTTTGTCTTCAAATCCCCACCTAATACATTATAAGTGATATATAGATACATAAAATTATTTTTATGATGCTATCTTGCTCCATTGAAGTACTATTCTAATACCACATAATATAATGAAGAGATCCTATGGATTCTTAAAGAATAACAGAGTGTAGGTTCTGGAAGGTCCTATCACATTAGAAAAGATTTAAGTATTGGCCTGACAACAGACTTTTGAGTACAGAGAAGCTCATAGCCAAAAGGCTAGGCATTAAGATATGAATTTTTTTTAGCCAAAACAACTCATGAAAATGATATACCAAGAAACAGTCTGAATTTGTATCTGCTGACATCATGGATTATTGAAGTAGTATGAATGATATCTTAAAATAATAATTTCTTATTATGAATAATTTGTAAAAGCATGATTCAGTGAAGTTAGAAGCTTGAAAGCAATGTGGCACCATGACAAAAGGGCACTGGCTTTGGAGTCAAAAGGCCTGGGTTCAAATCTCCCCTCTGATTATTACTATGTGACTTTGATCAAGTTACTTAACTTCCCTGAACTTCTATTTCCTAATCTGTAAAACAAGTGGGCAGGAATAGATGGCCTCCAAGGTCCATTCCAGCTACAGATGTTTGATGGTATACATTTTAGTAATACATATTTATTCTTTCACATTTAGATAGTTACAGATATATGAGTTTTCAGAAAAGCAAGATATTCTATATTGGCTCTGATATATTTAAATCTGTATCCTAAGCTCAGGTTTTGGCTGGCAATATAATTGAGTTCAAGTAATAAGGAATCATTTAATAATAGGATTTATTTGATTGTACTTGTTGAGTATCTCAGAGACGTATAAATTTGGTTGACATACAAATTTCAATTTCCTATTTTTCTCCTACAGAACAGGTAAGCAAAATGGAAAATGAAATGTTATTAACTTGGTTTTGGTAATATTTTCATTTATTGGATTGGAGAATCTTGGGGTTTCAGAATGAAGCAACCAAATAGCCCTTACTTGGGGACATAATCCTAAACTTTTTTTTTTTATGAGAAGGCTGAGATTTCCCATTTGCAATCATATACACTATCTCATCATTTCCCCACTCCTAACCTCTCACATATTTTGGCTTTATATTAACCATACCAGAACTCAAGCCTTTCAATTAGTTCCTTGCAGAACCTGTCTCCTCCAACATCACAGAATCACAGAAGTCTAGGGATAGAAGAGAATTTATAGATCATCGAAGTCTAACCTGTTCTTCCACAGATATGAAAACTGAGGACCTATATCTTCCTTGATTATCGTTTCCTTTATCTTATCTCCTTTCTCTCCTCTGACTCTGTCCCTATATCTACATTTTCTCCCTCTTTTAAAAAGCCCATGTGTGTCCTACCCACCTTCTCCTATTGATATGCAAAATAATACAATTAGAGCCAGAAGGCAACTATAGAGCACCTAACCTAATTCCTTATTTTATACATGAAAAAAATATTTCTGAGAAATAAAATGATTTGACCTGGGTCATTTGCCAATAAGTCTTGGAGCTGAGATTTGAATCCAGGTCTTTTGACTCCTACACTATTCTTTACACTATATCACTGTATCATACAGCTTTCAAATCCAAATCCTTGAAGCCCCAGTCACAAAGCCTCCACTTAATTTCACTGAACTCACAACTAACAACAGAATGACAGAATGCCAGGTTGGAAGGGATCTTAGAGGTCAGGTAGTCTAATCTGTACATGAACAAGAATGCCCTCTATAACAGGTCATCAGGCCCTATCTTAGAGAACTACAATGAGGAGGAATTCACCAGTTCTAGGAGGGGTCCATTCCATTTTTGAACAGCTGTCTGTTTTTCCTTACATTTGCCCCAAATCTACCTCTCAGCAGCTTTTACTGACTACATCTAATTCTACCATCTGGTGTCAATGAACAAGTCTAATCTTTCATAAGACAGTCCTTCAAAAACTTAAAGAAAACTAACATGTCCCTAACAAACACCCAAAGTCTTTTGTTCTCTAGGCTAAAAATTCTCAGTTCCTTCAACCAATTCTTATAAGGCATAATATCAGTCCTCTTCACTATCAATGGTCACCTCCTTCTGAGTTGCAATAGTCCAGGAGTGGGAGAATCATAGTAAGACATTACTTTCCTAATCCCATATATTATACTTACCTTCATGAAGTCTAAGATTGCATTAGTTTTTCTGGCTACCATAATATACTGTTAACTTATATTGAACTTGAAGTCTACTGTATCTCTAAGATCTTTTTCAAACAAAATGTCATCTAGACACATTTTCCCTGTCATTCTTGTACTTAGATTATTTTTTTTAACTCCCAATGTAATATTTACATTTATCCCTATTAAAATTCATCTTGTTTGATCAAGTCTGATGTTCTACCCTGAAGGCAAGATCTTTTCTGATCCTTACTCCATAATCCAAAATACTACCTATCTCTCCTTAGCTTTACACGATCTGTGAATTTTATATACCTTTGTCCAAGTTATTGATGAAAATGTTAAATATCACAATGGCAAACAAAGAAGCCCAATGTACTTCACTGGAGATCTTCTTCAAAGCTGACATCAAGGTACTATTGATAACTCTTGGGGCTTGGCCATTTAACCAAAAATCAAAGAACTTCTACCCCTGACTTTTTCCCCCTGATAGAAAACCTAAAAAAAGGCAGCAAATATTTTCACACAGTCAAACCTATACTTTACCTGCTTCCTTTTTTGCCCCTGACCTCATGTCCATTTGACAGTCAAACTCCCCATATTCCAAATGCTGTCGGCCTTTAGTCTCTGAGACATTTCACTTTCATACCCAATTTCCCATGTCTTATCCTGCTACTTCAGGACCTATGCCAGGCAGGCCTCTTTCTTCTTTTATTCTTTAATAAAATGAATCCTCTGAGACATGTCTGCATTTCAGGGTATTCCAACAATTTAGCTATTTGTTGGAGTACTTTATCTGATTAAGTGAGTATAGATAGCAACTCTAAGTGAAGGACTGCAGATGTCTCTCTCCTGATCTCTTAAAACCCTGAGTTCCCCAATGAGATATTTCTTTAAAATCAGCATTCATCAGTTAGTATTCATTTTCCTGGCCAAGAAAAAGAGCTTGTTGCCATAACTGTGCCCAAAGTGGATTTCTTGGCCCAATTAATCTAGTATGACTCTATTCATAGTCTGAGCCACTGCATAATTGATGACCCTGTCCCTTTTACTTTAAGCTGGGTAGGTAAGTCTTGGGGAATAATATGTGAAAAGAAAAAAAAAAACAAAGAAGCAAATTTGAAGACAATAACATGGAAACCCCACTTTTAACTTGTGTGATAACATTTTACTATTTTTAATAATAAATACAAAAATCATCTGGCAATATTGGTCTTAAGCTTGCAAATATTTATCAGTACAGCAAGTACATGTCATAATAAATTTATGCTTTACTAAATCATTCGTATTTTCTAGATATGAACCTGACCAAATTCAGATTTTGCTGATAAAAGAGAAGGTATTTCAATACTCCAGGATTTTAATCTCCAATAAATATTTAATGTCTTAGGTTCACAAAATAAATGCCTTTCTCTCTTCATAATTCACTGGCAATCTGGTTATATTCTGTAAAAGCTCAGTTTCTTTACATAAAGCTTAAGCTCTACAATGTTCTTTCTACATTTTTATTAGAAAAGGGGCGGGGGCTGGAAGAACTGTATTATGAAGGCACTTATGTTAATTTATTATCTTCCCCAGAGATGAAGATGGATTTTACAATCATATTGCACTGAAGCATAGCTCCCTTAATATATGGTTGGATTTTCATTTTTAATGATTCCCTGTGAGGAGGAAAAAAAAGGTTAAAGTTGCTGACTTTTAAAACTGGAAATATATAAATAATAAAGCAAGGAGGAAAAGAAAGTGTATATTCCCAGGAGATCATAATTTCTCCACTATTAAATGTCAGGTTTGCTGAGCTAAAAATGGCCTGCTCTTAATTCTAAACAAAGAGTCCATCAAAAGGGGGACCAAAAATCTGGGAGCCAGCTTCAGTCAGATACAGTGCAAATAACATACAAGCATGGTGTGAAAAAAGGCTGGCAAATAAGAAAATATGAGACCCATCTCTGGCTCTGTCATTAATACCTATGTGATTCTAAACAAGCTATTTCTTCTCTCTGGGCCTTCATTTTCTCAATTCTGGAAGACTGGATTTAGTGACTTCTAAGGTACTCCCAAGTGCTAAGATTCTTTGATTCTGAGTCTTAAGATAATTTTAGTTTCATATCATCTTGAAAAATAAGCTTATTTATATTGTGTAAGGGAGAAATGCATATTAAAATAAAAACCTCTAATATCTCCATAGCAGCATTCTTTCTTTCTATAGATACATTTTTATCACCACCATTATCAAATATTTGGTGTTACTATCATATTCAAAGTATCAAGGAGGATACAAAAAAATATATAAAGATTGTTTGGATATAAAGATATAAGACATTATCTCTGCATTCAAGGAGCTCACCAGTTTAAAGGTTAACATACATGCACATGAAACAAAAGGTATATCAAAATGTTTGTTTGCTGATAATTGTTAAATACATAATAAAAAGAAAATATAAATTAAAATAACTATAACACAATGCAACAATCAGAAAGTATTAAATATATGCTATTAATAAGTGCTATAATAAGTAATGAGAGGACAAGAAGTGGAGCAATGTGGCAGAGTAGAGAAGCACTCAGCCAAGTTCTTCCAAATTGCCCTCAAAACAACTGCAAAAAATGCCTCAAATAGAATTCTTGAGTGAAAAAACGAACAAAGTTTAAGAGAAACAGTTTTCCAGCCCAAGATAACTTAGGAAATTGGAAGAAGAGGTTCATCTCACAAGTACAGTGGTGATCCTGGAGATCAGCACCAGCCTTGCTGCAGCACCAGCACTGGGCTTTGGAGGCAACTGCATTGGAAGCATCAGCAGCTTCAGGAACTAATGTTCTTTTTCAGCTCTTCCTGGTTTAGGTATCAGCACTATATTTGTGTTTTAAAATGAATTTGGTAGGAACGCCTCTTTGCCTATTGTTTTCCAAATAGTTTTTATAGTATTGGAATTAATTGTGCTTTAAGTATATGGTAGAATTCACTTGAAATAATTGTCTTCTTCTGGGTTTATGTCTTAATCTTTTCTGTCACTACAGTAACTTGTTATTGTCAGGTTCTTTTTTTGTTATGTGTTCATTTTTTTCAGTCAATTTCATTGATTCACTTGATATTTTTTATTTTTAATTTACTTACTTATTCAGTGCACACCAATAAAATTATAAAAGAAAATTATAGAGCTAAAAGACATAACAAGATTCATTTGAAGAACAAAAAATTAAAAAAATATATCAAGTGAATCGATAAAAACAATGTGAAAGAAGGTAGCCTGGCAGTACCAGATCTCAAACTGCATTACAAACTGGTAATCTGGTACTGGCTAAAATATAGAGTGGCAGATCAGTGGAGTAGGTAGTTGTTTAATCATTTCAATTATGTCTGACTCTTTGTGACCCCATTTTAGATGTTGGCAACAATGCTAGAGTGTTTTGCTATTTTTTTCTCCAATTCATTTTATAGGTGAGGAAACTGAAGGAAGCAGGGTTAAGTGACTTGCCCACACAACTAGTAAGGTTCTCAGGCCAGAGATGAACTCAGGTCTCCTTGAATTCAGGTCCAGTGCTCTATTCACTATGTCATCTAGCTGCCCATGTAGAAGATATTAGGTAAAAGATACAGAGTAGTAAATAACCATAACAATCTGATGTTTGATAAACTCAATGATCTAAGATGTTAGGTTCAAGCTATTCCAAATTCAAAGTTTTCTGTGAGTCCATGACTATTAGAGAGGAGTGGGAATGGGAGAAGTAGGAAAATAATGCATGAGACCTCACCAATGTATTTACTTTTATTGGTAATTTAATTAGTTTATCAAGAAAAGTAGAAACAGATCTGGTGTATATTACTTCACAAATAAATGCATCATCACTAGGAATAGTAGATTCACCTAGAGAATATATATGGAGGGGCAATTCATAAGACCATTACTAAAGGGCCATCTACGTCTTACGATAATGCTATTGTGATATTCCCACTGGCCCCACTCTTGACTGACTTTATACAATGGAAATTCTTTTTCTGGCATTTAGCATCTGATGATCATTGTTCCTTGATGATTCTTTAGGGGTCTTAGATCATGGTATTGCTCAGAACAGCTAAGCTGATCATTGTGCAATAATACTGTTACTATGTGAAATATATTCCTGTTTCTGCTCACTTCACTCAACATCAGCTCATGTAAATCTTTCCAGGTTTTTTCTGAATTATCTTGCCCCATCATTTCTTATGGCACAATAGTATTCTATTACAATCATATATCACAATTTGATCAGCCATTCCCCAATTGATAGATATCCCTTCAATTTCCAATTCTTTGACACCATAAAAAGAGCTCCTATAAATATTTTTATATGAATAGTCCTTTGCCCCCATTTTTTATCACTTTGGGATACAGATCTAATAATAGTATCACTGGCTCAAAGGGTATGCACAGTTTTATAGTCCTTTGGGTATAGTTACATATTGCTCTCCAGAATGACTGAATCAATTCACAGTTCTACCACCAGTACAATAGTGTCCCAATTTTACCACATTCCCTCTAACATTTATCATTTTCCTTTTCTGTCATATTAGGCAATCTGATAGCTGTGAGGTGGCACCTCAAAGTTGTTTTAATTTGCCTTTCTCTAATAAATAGTGATTTTAAAGCATTTTACATGATTGTAGGTAGATTTAATTTCTTTGTCTGAAAACTGCCTGTTCATATCATTTAACCATTTGTCAATTGGGCAATGATTTGTATTCATATAAATTTGATTCCATTCTCTATATATTTGAAAAATGAGGTCTTTATCAGAGATACTTACTGTAAAAAAAAATTTCCCAGGTTTCTGCTATCTTTCTATTCTTAGTTGCATTGGTTTTGTTTGTACTAAAGCATTTTTAATTTAATATAATCAAAGTTATCAATTTTACATTTCATAATGCTCTCTGTTACTTGTTTGGTCTGTAATTTTTCCCTTATCCACAGACTTGATAGATAAGCTATTGTTCTATGTTCCCCTAATTTTCTTATGGTATCACCCTTTATATATAAATCATGTATCTGTTTTGACCTTTTCTTGGTATTCAGTGTAAGGTATTGGTCTACACCTAATTTTTCACATATTGTTTTCCAGTTTTCCCAGTAACTTTTGTCAAATACTGAGTCTTTGTCCCAAAATTTTGCATCATTAGGTTTGTCAAATAACAGATTACAATGGTGATTTACTACTGTATATGATATACCTAACCTCTTCCCCTGCTCCATCACTCTATTACTTAGCCAATAATAGATTGCTTTGATGATTACTGCTTTCTAATAAATTTTGAGAAGTGGCCAAACAGAAAAAAAAAATCCACTGAAGAAAACAACTCTTTGAAAAGTAGAATTGGCCAAATGGAAAAGGAGGTACAAAAGCTAACTGAAGAAAATAATTCCTTAAAAATTAGAACTGGGCAACTGAAAGCTAATGATTCTATGAGACATTGAGAATCGGTCCAAAAATCAAAAGAATGAAGAAAAAAAAAGAAATATTCCCAAAAACCCTTGAAAGAAATTCTTTGGAAATAATTGATCACTGAAGTGGAAGAGAATGGATTAACAAAACTAAAGCTGTATATATTTCTCAATTAATCAAGCGAATGAAATACTATTGTGATTTCAACCTAAAATGGACTGAGTGGATATAATAATATTGTAACAGATATTAATTTTGATGACAATTTATAAGAATTTCAATTCACCCAAAATTAGATATTTGCATTGTGTTAAATTTTGAAAAAATATTTAAAGATGCATCAGAAAGATTTCTTGTCATCAAGTAGCTTAGAATATAGTATGACAGATGACAGGGACATGGATAGACACAATAAAAAGTTCCATGTGGTAAATACTTAATATAGGTATAAAATTGTTTTTTAAAAATATCTCCTTGATAAAGGGATAGGATGTTTCATGAAGAAGGTGACTTTTAAGCTGAATCTTGAAAGATGGTTAAGATTTAAGTGAAAGAGAGGATTAGAGACCTAATTGAAAGTGTATGAAAGAGTTTGAGCTATGTCAGAGAGGGGGAAAGGTATGGAATATATCCAGATAACAGTGAGTTGTCCAGCTTGGATGGAATATTAAGTACCTGATAGAGAGTAATGAAAGGTAAGTTTGGAAATTTAGATTAGAGCCTAATATCATAGGTCCTTGGAAAGTCAAGATATGAAAAAGTTGTCTTTATTATATTAAAAATTCATATCCAATGAAAGAAAACACATTTATCACATTCAAAGGTTAGATTGCCAACTTCACATCCTAAAAGAATAAAGGAAAAAGGATGACTGAAAGAATGATAGCAGCTGGAGAAAATCCAGACATATAAATAGAGCAGTGCAGGATATTAGAGGAGACTGGCATATACCCCAAATCCATTAAGGAATATTGCTGCAATACAGACAATATATGTGTCTTCTAGATTCTGACTATACATTAAGGTCATGCAATTTAAATTTGGCTAACTGAACAGAAAAGAAAGAACAAATTAACTAAAGCAACTTTTAACTTAGGAAGGACAAAGTAGCTGTCTGAGTATTTGAAAAGTTGCCAAGGGGAAGAAGCATTACACTTACTTGTTTGGTCCCAGAGGGCAGAAACCTCTTACCTTCCCATGAGCCTCGGTTTCCTATTCTATGAAAAGAGAAAATTGGGCTAGATGGCCTCTGAGATCCCTTTCTTCACTTATGATACTAAGCAGAATAGATAGGTGGACTTAAAAAGAGGAACTTCCTATTGTAAACTCAACTCACATCTACAAAATAGAATTATTACATAGGGCCTGAATTCACAGTAATTCTGTCCTAAGAAGAATAATTATAAAATGTCTCTTCCTTATGCCCCTAGGTAGAAAACATAATTCTCTAACAGTGGGTTGGAAGTGTAGCACATAGCTGTGCAATGGGAAAATTTCCTCTCTCTGGGTTCATATTGGGCTATCATACCACAAATAAAGGGATATCTAGTAGCAGAAGGACAGAATGGACCACAGGTATTTATGAGAAATAATATTAAATCTGGTGAATGCATTCTTTAATACAACAAAATTTAAGAAAAACAGATTGAAGTAGGGCTGAGGCAGAGGAGGACCTGTCCATTCCACTCAGTTGGAATGCTTCCCTCTGAATTTCTGCTCGTGGGGCAAGAACCCATGACCAAAAATAACAACAACAACAAGAAATTCCCAGTCATGTATTTTTCCTTAGCTTGTCCATTTAGATAAAGGTTTTCTTTCATGATCTTTTAGATGTGAGCTGCTTTTGAGTAGGTAATGGCTGCTGCCTCAAAGCTACCATGGGATGACTAACACTTCTCTCTTCTTCTCTGTTCTATATTCTTATGGCTACGTGTGGAAAAATATCTGTCCTGTTTTTCTAAGAACGGTTCTCACTTTAGTTTCTTCTTTTCTCAAACAGGGTTGAATAACAATCCCAGTGAGTTTTGTGGCCAGCCAACTGCTTGGTAGAGATTGTTCTACTAGCAATTTGAGGTACCCAAAATGAGAACAGGTTCCTCTGGAAGAAAGGAGATTCCCCTCATGGGAGGTACTCAAACAAAGGACAAATGACCACCTTCAGGTATGTTGTTTAAAAAAAAAAAGGTTCTTTTGTGGGTGGAATAGATGGCCACAAAAGTCTCTTCCACTTTTAAAGTATGGTGATTCTTCAGAACATCACACAAGAGGACAAGAGATAACTAAGTCAGTTAACTCAAAAGACTGGCTGATTTGCTGAGCAATAAACATACTGGTTGACAGAACTAATCAGTTAATTGGTTAAATTGATCAGTCAGTTCTGTCAAAAAAGCCAAACTGGCCATGTTTTAAAGAAATATATACCTGTGTATATATATATGTATGTGTGTGTGTGTGTATGTATTCATCAAAATATTCATCATATATATTTATCATATATATTCATCACATATATTCACCATATATAGGATATATATTCATCAAAAGTCATGATATATGTATATGTCATATATGATATATAGTCATCATATATCATGTGATATATATCACATATGGTATATATTCATCATATATATCATATGCCATATGTGTATATCATATATTTTATATATTTATCATATGTACACATTTATCATATATACATATATTTTATATATTTATCATATGTACACATTTATCATACATATCATATTATATATATTATATGGAGTCTAAAATAGTAAGGACAAAAGCAAACTTAAACATTGTTGCTCTGATTCAAAATCAAGAGTAAAGGGTAGTAATATAAGTTGTCTTATAGTATTCCCAGAAATTTTGGCAATCGTATTTTTAAAATAAATTAAATTCTTGATGAAAATTAATGTAGAATCACTCCATATTGGTTTTATTTTAGAGGATAAAAAATGCTGATAATGTTTTCCCTCAATCTTATTAGCTTACAGTTGGCAAAAAGAATAAACTTTTACTGAAAAAAAAATAATGAAACAAAAAAAATGTTTCTTATGCCCCTGCAGCCTGACCTTTTTTCTTATTTATTTCATTTTTCTCAATTACATGTAAAAATTTTAATATTTTAGGTTTTTTTTAATTTTGAGTTCAAATTCTTTTTCTCCAATCCCTACTCCCATTTTAGAAGGCCAGAAATTTGATAAAGGTTATACATGTGCAGCTATATAAAACACATTTCCATATTAGCTATATTGCAAATGAAAATATAAGCACATACCCCCCCCAAAAAAGAAAGAAAAATAAGGAAAGTTTTTAAAAGTGTGCTTCATTCTGCATTTAGACTCCATCAGTTCTTTCTCTGCAGGTGGATAGCATTTTTCAGCCTTAGTCTTCTAGCATTGTTTTACATTTTTTGTATAGCTCAGAATAGCTAAGTCATTCATAGTTGATCATTAGTGCAATATTGCTGTTCCTGTGTACAATGTTCTCTTGGTTCTTTTCATTTCACTTTGCATCAGTTCATGTAAATCTTTCCCGGTTTTTCTGAATCTCTCCTGTTCATCATTTCTTGGGTTTATGAAACACCAGATTACTATGGTCTTATGCTACTGTGTATGGTGTACCTAATCTATTCCACTAATCCACCCCTCTATTTCTTAGCCGGTACCAGATTGTTTTGATGATTACCACTTTGTAATACATTTTGAGATTTCATGCTGCTAAACTACCTTCCTTCACATCTTTTTCATTGATTCCCTTGATATTCCAGACCTTTTTTTTCAGATGAATTATGTTATGATTTTTTTCTTACTTTATAAAATAATTTTGGTGGTTTTATTGGTATGGCACTTAATAAACTAATTTAGATAGAATTGTCACTTTTATTATATTGGCTCAGCCTATTCAGAAGCAATTAATATTTCTCCAGTTGGCTAGATCTACCCCAGCAATCTTACCTTCTCAACAGGTGCCTCTTTTGTCCAACTCAGATTCCATTAGACAAAACAAATGTTGACCAAGTCTCTTACAACAAAATAATTCTAACAGATAAGAAAGAAGGTTACATCTAACAGTTATAATATTGAAGGCATTTTAAAGGGGAAAGGAAAGAAATTATTAAAAACAGCAAAACCTTAACATGTTGGAAAAAAAATATGATATAAAAAGGTCATCAAGCATTTTCCTATAGTTGATGATTCAATATCACTTATTCTTCACTTCTGAATATTTGGACTGTGAACATTTCTTTAATTTTACTGATAATTAGGTTATTCAAGAAAATTGAAAGTAGGAAATTTTTTATTACTAATTGTTGATTTTATTCTCTGGTATCACATAACATAAATCAAAATCATTTTGTCTTTGCTTTTTAAAATGAAATGAATAGTACTCAATTTTCCCAATACAAAGCATTACTCAAAATCATCTTGTAAGTAATTCTAAAGGATCACTGCTAATTCTGCCTTTTTTCTAAATTTACTTTTTCTCTTTAATTTTAAATAACTTGATTTCATTTATGTATTTAATTCTTACTTCTCTGCCTTTTGGGACATCCTGAAATGTTTCTTGAATCATTCATTTTATAGACAGCATAATGAAAATGATGGGGACCTGATCAAGGCTAGATATCAGTGCTGATGAAAGCTGGTAAAACTACACTCAAGCACAAGGTAACAGGTAGAAAAAACCAGCTAAAATGACTGATCAATACATGAGTCCAGCCCTTACTATGATACCAAAGGAACTCCCTCAATTTCTTAGTGCATTCTTATCTAGCTTACTCACACTTGATGTATTCAAAATGTATGTGCAAAGCATAAGGATTTTAATTTGAGGAATTATTGGGGGGCTAGAGCACAGTTTGTCAAGTTCACAAGCTCCACGCAGCCTTTTTTTCTGTTCTAATTGTCAAATTGATCTACATGGCAATGTGGGGTATTATGGAAACTGAAAAAAAAATCTTATTCAAGCTTCACTCGATTCTTTCACAGTTTTGCTAAGTGGAATAATTTGAAGGGGACCAAATCTAGTGACCCAGGGGTACGGTACGTATTAAATATCAGACTCTAACTCAAGGTTTGAACAAGAGAGTATGACTAGCAGCAGAGGAAAGAGTAGTTTAACAGGCAAATTTTAAATACCTACAGACTTTTCTAGTATGCTGACTGTATGCTGCTGGTTGGGAGTTGTGTGATAAAAGAGCCAAAAATAGTTGTGCAGATTATAAATTAAAGAGGTGACAGACCCTTCCCCCAAGAGAAGAAACCTCATGACAGATGAAGACCAGCAGATGGCAGCAGAAAGCAGCAGCAGCTAACTAAAGATACCCAGCGAAGAGCAGTGGGATGACATCAGCAAAGAACATCTATGATTCTTCATTGTCTGAAGCGTAAGTTGCCCTGCTTATACCTGTTCCTTGCTCATATAAGTTTTTTAATATGTATTCACCCAAATGTGTTATCTAACTAGGTGTGTTCTCTGTGTAGGTCCACTATCCATTGGTGGTTGCATAATCTATGACAAAGTCTGTTACTGTATAGGGGATAAATCTTTCTTGGCACATTTTGCTATTCTTTTTTATTTTTTATTTTTTTGCTTTGAACTAATGCATTCCCTGATTGGACTAATAAAAGAAAATATATCAGTAGGGATATGAGTCATGGTTTTAAATAGAATTGACCCTCAATGTTCTTCAAACCAGGGGTAGCTTTCTCGGAGACTTTATGTGGAAGGAGTAATTGGTGATACACAGAACTGGGATCTGTTGATGTATCTGAGTAAAAGCTCTGATTTCTTTTTCCCTCCTAAGTATAAAGCAAAGTTCTTCCTTAACTCTTCTGGACTTGGACAAAGCCTGTAATTCCAGAAAAGGATAGGATTTTCTGGACCTGTATTTGTCACTGCTTTGTCTCTGAGGAACCAAAATAGATAGTTGAGAAACTGGGGGGTCATCAAAGCCAATAAGCACATGTATTCAGGCATCCATTTGTAAGACTTTATAGTTGATATATTACTAAAATCCATAGAATAAGATTTATTAGACATATAGCTTTATTTCTATTCCTTAGGATCTAAAAATTGGACCAATTTTAGTGTCAACATAAAATATATTATTAGGATGTTTGCAGAGTCAATATGTTAAGAGCTAGCATAATTTTACATTAAAAACTGATAACATAAAATGCGTAATTTTAAACTATTTACTCATAGATATTTACTGGAATAATTCAATATCTTCAATAATTTTTTGAGAAACAACTGCTACAGAAAATAATTTTTGAATTAAGAAAGGCAATGAGTCTAATTTTTTTAAAAAAAGGTAGAAATGATAAGAAAACACAGACTTATGTTTGTCTTAAAGTGAGTTGAATGATTAATAAGGAAGAATTTTTTAGACAAAGGCGAGTTATGCTAACATAGCTAGTCATTTCAGAGGAATGATCTCTCTAATAAGTAGACTGGGTGGTTGAAAAAATGGCAGGAAAAATTTCAACTGCGTAAGGAACAATAGGAAGATTTTTGTCTTGGAACCAAACCAAGATAGGTTGGAGTTTGTAAAAAAGTTTCACCATAAATTTAATAACCACCAACAAAGACAAAGAAGGAAAGTACAAAAAAAAGTGCAAAACCTTATGTAAAACACTTAACATTTAACAAAATAGCATTTAACAAAATATTAGCATTTAACAACAGGCCTCAAATACATAGTATTCAGGACCAGGGGGGTGCTATCTTTCTGTCTTCTGCAATGCTCAAACTACATTGTAGCATTAGGTTCAGTTCAGGAACGATTTAAGGACAATGACAAACTGAAGAACATCCAAGGAGGGTCAACCAGAGGAAAGATTTTGTTTGATACCATGTTATGTTAAGAACTAGTTGAAGAAACTAGGTATATTTATGCTAGATAAGAATAACATTCAATGGTGGCATGATCATTTAGTCATTTCACAGAAATACTGGTCTTGTTCTGCTCAGCTAAAAGGACAGAATTAGGAACAATGGGAGAAAGTTACAAAGTAGGGAATTTTGGTTTGAAGTTGGAGAATATGTTCTAACAATTAGAATGGATTAATAATATCAGCAAAATGGGTTGCCTTAAGAGGCGATTTCCCTCTCATGAAAAAAAAAAGTCTTCCAACAAAGGCAGGATTACTCTTTGTTAGGTGTATTGTGGAAAAGATGCCTAACCAAGTTCAGGTTGGAATAGATAGCCACTGAGATTCCCTCCAGCTCTGATTTTATGATGGATTTTTCTCTATAATTTTTTCAAAGTCTAAATGATTAGCAGATGTCCATTTCCTACCTTTAAACAACATACTGAACTGTATGTTGTATTTCTCTTTCTATAATAATCCCTTATCCTTGGCAAATTGTCAGTGATAAGATTATTGGGGTTTTCTGTGTGTTTTCCGTATTTCTTCATGTAGTTTAAATTAATTTTCCTTATCATTATAAGGAGTGTAACTGTCATGTGCCTAGACTTGTTTAATCTTGAACTTTTCCTTAAGGAGATATTGTTAATTCTTTCTATTTATGTTTTGCCCTTTATTTTGACTATTTCAGGGAAAGTTCACAATATATTTTGTAATAGCTTTTTTTAAAATTTGCATTGTGTCTGGTGCTTTTAATTTCAGTTGTGTTATTGTATGTTTTAATTATACCAACAATTTTCAGGGTTTTTTTTATTTTCTTTTTTAAAAAACTTGTGTATTTGTAGATTTTTTCCTTCTCTTTGGTGAGTTTTTTTATAGGGTATTGGAAAAACTTGGTTCCTAATGACCTTTCATTCCACTGGCTGGAAGGATGCCTCTCTCAAGATTTTTTTTTTGTCCTTTAAACAAAACTTTGAATTAAATACAATGATGAAGAAGAAACCAGTAAGACATTGGAGTTTTGTCCCTTAGATAACTGAAACTAAAGGAAGAATTTCAAAAGAGTATTTCACATTTCATTCCTCCTTCTGTGATTTTTATGAACAGTGAAAGAACAAAAGCATATTTTAAAATGTAATTAAAATATCATTTTAATGTCTTCAGTGTGAGGGGAAAGTACACTCAAAGATAAAAAATAGTATCCTATCATAACCTACCCTTTTATCAAGTCACTGTAGTTAGAACATTTATTTGGGATAAATGCCATGATACATAGATGTATTTATTATATTCTGACCCCATACTTTTTGCCTAAAGAATAGAAGTATCTTCTTTAAAAATTGTAGCCATATGTCACTGAACAAATTATGAGCCAAATGCAAATTAGCCCATACAGATTAGTCTGAATAGGAATAAACATTAATAACATTTGACACCACTTCAAATAATTGCTCAGTGCTTCTCTCTGGCCAACAGATATTGTAAACAAAACTAAACCAAGCAGTGTTAAATTTAACACTAGTAAATTAATTTGAGAATGATTGCAGCCGAGAAAATGTATCTTATCTTTGTTTTGCTACTCTGTTTTCCTCATTCATTCAAGTAGCATTGTAGTTGATGCTATAGATGTAAGTTAAGAAAAGAGGTTTTCTTGAAAATGTGGCTGAGATGAACTCTTTGGGGCAATTCAGTCAACATTTTTAAGTGCTTACTGGATATAAAGTATAATGTAAGATATGAGATTTAAAACTGGTAAACCCCATTCATTATTTTCAAGTAATTTATGTAGTACTCCCTTTCAGTTATTCTCTTTCTTGTACTTTCTCCAGGGATGATGATTACTCCATAAGTTCCAGCATATCCTGTAGATCTAGCCTCCTAAAACTACAGCTCAAGAGTCCCTACTGACGTGCTTGTTCTTAATTAATTGTCAGAGAGTAGATACAATTAACTCATAGCCAAGGCATGTACTACCATGATTTTATTTAAAAAAAGTGGTATCTATAAAACATTCCCACCTATTCTCCAGAAAAAGTGTGGCATTCTTTTCCACAAATATGCAGACTGTCCAGGAAAACAGTGGCCTCAATATTAAAGCACAATGGTATTTAAGCATACACATAGGGTATACATGGAACAAAGGGAGATCACAACTGTTCCTGAGACAGTGGGCTCTCATAGGTAAGCTTTTCCCATAACCTGCCCAGAATGAGCAGAGCAGGCAAAGTGTTCATCCTCTTTTTCTCCTCCAGAGTCAAGACAAAAGTGGATGACCTTGGCTTTTGAAATTAAGGTCTTTTACAGGCCTTAGTTTTTCTGGTGCTCTATATTTGTCTATCATGCTCTATATTATGCTGTCACTTTTTGCGATTTAATGGATGATTTTTGGATTCATACAGAAAATAGTACTCTAAATATTATTGCACACTGTTAGAGGGATAGAGATAGTCTTTGCTTTTCTTTCATGACTTTTATACTGGAGATGACAATTGAAAATATCAGCATCCTTCCCCACGTCTCCTATATCTAGAACACATCTACTCTTCATTTGTGTCTTCAAATCCTTAGCTTTCTTCTAGGCTGAATTCATATACCACCTGTGATAACTTTAGTTCATTTACCTCCTGATTGCTTTAATTGTTGCTGCTCCCTTCCTACTCAAGTTAATTTGCATTTGCTAATCTGTGTACATGTTACATCTCCCCAGCTCTGTGGCGGCAGGGGTTCTTAAACTTTTCATTTGTCATGGTCCCCTTTGGCAATCTGGTGAAACCTATTGACATCTTCTCAAACGAATGTTTTTAAGTTCAAAAATATGGTGCCTTGCTTCATAGTAGATACAATAAATGTTTGAATTAAATCGAATTGAGTAAGTCTTCAAACTCTAAGCTTCAGTTTCCTTAGTTCATAAATATTTTAGAAGGAGTTCAATTAGGTGATCTTCAAAGTTCCCTTCAGCTCTAATTCCTGAAGAGCACAGGAGATTTCAGGAGTATGGAGAGGAGAAAGATTAACATAGGCTGTAGGAGATAGCGAGGACTTGTCTTGGACATAGAAAGATAGATCTTCAATAGACAAATACAAATCAGGGGAGTTACATTCTCTACAAAGTGTAAAAGTATAGAGAAAGAAATCAGCTAGGAATGTTTGAGGTACAGAGCTCAGTTTCCCTGGACAAGGAGTTTATGTAATATTTTGGAATAAAATTAGAAAGCTTCACTTACAGTAGTGTGTGCAAGATAGATCGGAAAGAGAAAAGAGTGCTAGCAGAGACATTACTCAGATAGTTATCATCAAAACCTGTGAAGAGGTAATGAGAGCCTGTTGTTAGCTAAGCATTCAGAGTTTGATGATAATTGAAGTTAAGTTGTTTTTCAGTCATATCCAACTCCTTGTGACCCCATTTGGGGTTTTCTTAGCAAAGATATTGGAGTCATTTGCCATTTCCTTCTCCAGCTAATTTTATAGATGAGGAACTGAGGAAAGATTAAGTGACTTGTCTAGGGTCACACAGCTAGGAAGAGTCTGAGGCCAGATTTGAACTCAGGAAGATAATTCTTCCTGACTTCAGGCCTGGCGTTCTATACATTGTACCATCTAGATGTCCTCTGATGATAAGACATTCTGCATTTGTATAACATTCTTAACTCTTCAAAGTATTTTCACCTAAATTATTTAATTCAGGTCTCACAACACTGTAAGGTACATAGAAACTAAAGCAGAGTAAGTACATAGAAACTAAAGCCTAAGGGAATACATTGTAGAGCATATAAGCATTTAAGAGCATAGACAGGAAAAAGAGCCCAGGTCTTCTATCCTTTAATTAGGCTTTCCATCACATCCCACCATGTTGATGAGCCTCATTCATCTTATTCAATTAAGTAACAGTCTGATTTAAATATTTATTCCAGTTAATATTAGGGTATAAAAATAGACTTACCTCATTGTGGTCGATGTAATGGATTTAACAACTCTGCTGATCTTTTCTAGAGCCTCTTGGATTTTCCCAGATGGCCTCTATTCCTAGACCCCCGCCTCCCAGGATTCCAAGATGTGAAAAAAGGTTGAGAACACTCTTATGTAGGCCTTCAGAAGACAAGGTAGAATGCTCTTAAAGTCATTTTGTGAATTAACATGTTTAAATTAAATCAGTGATGTAGTCATTAGCATCATAGAGTTTCTGAAATAGGAACATGGTTTACACATCAGTTCAACAGGGTATCAGAGCTAGAGTTGCCTTGATCTTCCTAGCCTGGGAACTGCCTAGCTGCTTTAATTCAGAGGCTATGTGGAATTCTGATGTTGCCCCCAAATCAGATATCTTAGAACATGGGGTTCTTAAACTTTTTCATTTGTCATGGTCCCCTTTGGCAATCTGGTGAAACCTACAGACATCTTCTCAGAGGAATGTTTTTAAGTTCATAAAATACAATACTTCAAATATATTATAATAAAGTCATCAAAATGTGGTTTTTTTTAAGTTCCCAGACCTAAAGTTAAGAAGCTCTGTCCTAGAGCTATTCTAACCAATGACCATAGCTCTGGGACTTAGCTTTGATGGATTTATCCCTCTCTTCTATTACCTTGTTGCAACACAGTAGTAATAGTTCTCTTGTGGCTCCTGCTTTTCAGGTTTTAAATATTTTCTAGGGAATTCTCTTATTTGATCTTGAGAACAAGTCTGTGAAGTAAGTTGGGTGGATAATGTCGCCATTATCCAGACAAGGAAACAGATTCTGAGAAAACTGGATAGAGTCAGGATCGCTTGTCAATTAGAGTCAGGATCGCTTGTCAATTAACAAATGGCCCAATAAAGCCTGGAAACTCTCCTGAGTCTCAGAGCATTATTCTTTCTATGATATCACACTATCTATTTAACAACATATTGTTTGGTTCCAGGTACTTAGTACCTTGCACATAGTAGATTCTTAAATGAATGAATAATGAATGAATGAACTAACATACTCAACCTGGGGTCATCCTCATCCTCTTTTATAACAAGCCCCCATCCCCACCTCCAAAGAAAAGAAAGAAGTTATTCAAGTTGGACAATACTGAGATGATAAACCTTGAGAGAGTTGGGCTGGACAGGAGAGGATACACGTGGGATGGAATCGGGACCTATGATTCCAGTCCTGCTCCTCCCAGGCCTCTCTCCCTTTTCCAGGTGTAATCTCAGTCTCTGTCCTTTACTCCTCCAACTCTCTTGTACTAAAAGTCCCAGTCCAAGCTCCAAGAGGCAAAGAGCTCATTCCCAATTCGACACTGGGCATGCTCAGTAGCCAGGACAGTTCTCAGTCGCCTGGAGGAAGCTTTTGCACTCCAACCTCTAGCTTCCTAGAGCATGTTGTATGTGCAGCTCAGAGGCTGAGGCTGGCTGACTGCTGCAGTAGCTGCACGGGTTCTGTTCGGAGCGCACGCTGGGTCTGGACCAGGACTCGCACAGGACATCTGGATCCTCCTTCTGCAGCTGCTCTTGCTGGCCACCGGAGGGGCTGTGGGGAGGAAATCAACCTGCTGTTTGTCCAGTCACACAAGGCTCACAAACTTCAGCATGCAGGAAGTTTGGGGAGAACTCGGAGACTAGCACAGCCTGCGGCGCCCGCGGATTATCTACAGTGGCGCGACTGTAAGGCAAGCAGCAGTGAGGTGCAGGACTCCCTTGGTGGGGAAGCCCAGGTTTTTCTTGGAGCAGCGTGGGCCTAGGGACGCGAATCCCGATGTACCGTCTCATCCTCTTGTACACTATAGTGTGCGCAAACTTTTGTAGCTATCGGGACGCTTTGGCGATTCCCCAGAGCGGATCTATTAAAGCCTTGCGCTCTTCTAACCTCAGGCGAGATGGTAAGTAATGCTCAAACTTTATTTCTAGTTGCTTTAAGCGCCGCAGCCTTTGCAGGGGTTAGAGGTGGGCTAGGGTGGGGATTCTGCTCCCTCCCCCCATTCAATGCAGTTTCACCCTAGTAGAGCTGGGGCTGCAGTGAAGTGAGGTTGTCCAAAAGGAAAATTCAAATGGTTCACTCCTCTAAGTGGCCAGTTACTCGCCGTACCAGTTACCAGGATGGTTTGCTTCCTTCAATTGCTGAAAGTTGTGGACTGCGACCCTTCTTTGTCTCACTCCTAACTTTTTAGACTAGAATGTCTAGGAGTGAGTGCTGGTGATTGTGACGAGTGAAGAAATCGCTGCTGTGAAACGTTGGGTCCTTTCTGTTAAAGTACTGCTTTGTCATCGTCGGCACCTTAACCCAGTTTTAACTAGGATTAAATAGCTATTAAAAAAAAAAAGCACACCCTGTTCCTAAGAATAGGAGGCAAAGTTTGTAGTGAGGAAGCGATGGCAAAAGAAAACTCTGTAGACCCCATTCCCTGCAAATGAATTTCTCATTCAAGTTCAGGGTGATTCTGAAATGGGATCAGCATTGCGGGGGGAAGGGGATTAGAGTGCCAGCAGTTGGTGCTAGTCCTGATGGGCACTATTAGGCTCAGCCTCAGATTCTTTCCCAGAGGGATTGCAACCTCTTTTGCAAGAAGTCCTAGAAACAGCTGTCCCAAGTCAGGTTGCAATCAGGGATAGCTTCACCTTGAGTGTTCCTCATTCCAGGGCAAAGACTCTCCAAAGGCAGTAGTTGAGTTTATGCACTTTTTAGAACGCCTGATAGATACTGTTTCTTTAGCCCATATCCAAAGCATACATTCATGACAAGTAACAGGTAATCTGATGCCTATCTCAGTTGACTTATCTGTATCTTTTCCTGCGTTTTCCTCCTGACCTTATACTCTGCCAAGAGAACAAACATTGTCTCTCTTTGGACACAACGTCTTCTTAATATCTTTGCTGTTATGCTTTTTGTGACTTAGGAACATCCAAACCTAGATTACTTAGCTATTTGGTGCCGTTTTCAGTATGTACTGCTACTTGTAAGAACTTTCTGATGTGTACTTAACTTGAGCTTTACTAAGAGACCTTTGAGCTTTACAGAAAGAAACCTTTATTGTACTTTTTGATGATGACAAGATTCTGGATTTTAGGGTATGCTAGGTTCATCAAAAACAAATATAAGTTTTGTTTTGTTTGTTTTTGTAAAGGTAGTCAGCCTCCTATCCAAAAGTGGTCTACATGGAATGAGATTATTTCAACATAGCACTTTCATGTAAGAAAGCTCCTATATTACACTTTTAATTATGTCCAATACTTACTTAAAGTAAAACAACAATCATGTTAGAACTTTGAAAGAAATGTTGAGGCAAACATTATGTTCATGTGCAAACTTGCCAAATCTTGGGACTTTAGATTTCATAGATTTCATTCTCAAATTCTACCCCCAGGGCCAGATATTGCATTTTTCAGACTCCTTAATAAAAGTTTTCTTGTGACTATTTATTGAATGACAATAGTATTTCATTTTGAATGTTTTTTTCCAGCTTTAACTAGGTAATAATCCTGTATCTCCAAGTATCAACTACAAGAAGTCATGGGGGGGGCACAGAGTGGGAAGTATCTAAGAATTGTTCATAAAATCAAGAGTCAGATATGGGAAAATCTTGACAGACTGATGTGTATTTTCGAGTATGACCTCTTGGAAGAAAAGTTATTCATTTTTTGTTTCAATTGTTGGGATATTTGATGGATGTAGATTTGGGAGTACTTTGTTTTTTCAGAATTTTGAAACTCGCCCTGGATTTCCTGGCATTTAAAACTAACCCTTTTTTACAACAACTGAAATAGTTGATATTAGTTCAAATTTTAATCAGCCCAGAAAGCATGAGACTTTACAAAAGCCAGACCCATCCACCCACCAAAATAGATGGGATTAGGGTTGGAGGATGGCAAGGAAAAGGGTGCAAAATTAATTTACCTAGTGTGCAATTAATGATCCTGAATTTTGGGCAATTCCAAAAGGAAAGGATCCATTTTTAAAAGGGTTCTAAAAGGTGGCTCATGTTAAATTACAATTTTTACAGATTTTAGAAAGAGTGCTAAAAGGGAATTCCTTTGTAAATGGTTTCTATTCATAACTAGAGATTACTTGTGGCCTCTTTATGGAGGCATCAGAATTGGTGAAGCTACCAAGCTATTTCACTGAGTATGAGTGTCATCCTGTACATTTAATAAATGGTATTTCAGTTCCAAAGATGCGTAACATTTCCATACTTGTCACTGTGTAGATCTTTGGGTTAAAACAAATGAAATGAGTTAACAAATGTAAAATGCTTTGCAAACTTTAAAGGACTATAAAGATGCTAGTTATTAAACCAGGTCCTTGGTCAGCTAGTTACTAAACCACTACACTCATAATTATAAATAATAGGCTTGTAAAATAATTTAATATAATTGGGGGAAATATCCAAGCATGTGAACAATAACAATGATACTTAACAACCAAACAGTCACTCATTACTTTAGGCAATCTGGCATACTGAAAACCAGTGATTTACAAGTTCCCATAGAGATCTTAAAATTCGTAATGGTTCCTGCTTATAACTTCAGAAGACAATAACTTATAGAGTTGTCATCCCACTGAAAGGCAACACAATGAAGCCTACTTGACTCCATTCTTCCCTCTTGCCATATTTGCTCATGAGGTGTGGAAGTGATGGTGAAAGGAAGTGGAAGAGAGGCAGTTACCTAGTTATTAAATAAGTTAAGATATAAAGAAAAACTAGAGGCTGTGGAGTGTAAGAGTTAGACTGCTTGTCTGGGACTCAGGAGATCTGGATTCAAGTTCTACTTCTGGCACATACTGGCTGGATGATACTAGGCAAGTCAGTATGTCAACTCTCCACTTTAGCAACTCTCTTAAGTTCGTGCATTGATAGAGGAAGAGTCCTCACTGAGAGTTCCCTACAGTAATGAAATCATAAAATTCTATCTCCAACCCCCAAGTAGATGTGATAAGGACAGGTCTCCTTAATAAAACCCCCAACTTCTACTAACACAATTTACAAAGTTATTTTCTAATAGTAATATTGGGAGGTAGGTGATGTAGTTTTTTAGCCCTATTTTTCAGATGCAAAAGCTGAGGTTCAAGGAGATTGTGACTTGTCCATGGCCACATGGTCATAAAGTATCAGCAAAGACTATGGCTCTCCAGATTCCTACTCCAGTGCTTTTTTGGCTATTCTATACTGAATGTATAGGGTGTACTTGATAATCCTTGCAATTCGAAGACATTGTGATTGGTCTCATAGCATCGATAGCTGTGATCATCCAGAGCTGCCAGGGTAGCCTAACAGAGGATGTAGCAATACTACATACAGGTATCAGCACGGACTGTTCAGTCTTCCTCTCCTGCCCTGGGTAGTGGTGCAGTTACTGTTACCTGATCTTCATGGCCTTTCCACTTTGCCTTCTTTAGATAAGTCCTAAAATTAAATCTGCGTTGCCTTTTTAATTTTTTTAACAACTAGCCATGGTAATTTGAATGATAGGGTTAGATTCTATATCCTTAAGAATAAATCTGAGGTCCTATAGTTTTAGAAGACAAACTATTGTGTACAGTACATTATCAATTTCTCCTATTCATTGTCACTATTTTTAGTGTTCTTTCTTCATTGCTACTCAAATTGCTTTAGTTTTAAGTATGTTTCTAGGGAGAAAAAGATTCTAGATTTTCTTTTTTTAGTCCCTGAAATAATAGGATTTTTATGATAGTAATTAAAGATGGCATTCAGCATTGAGATCAAGAGAGTAAAAATGATCTGATTTTTTTTTCTGATTACTAAGCCTAACTAGGTACAACTTCCAGGTAAGGATGCTAAAATTGTGGGTGACCTCTTCAACTTACATGCCTTTGATTTTGTCTTGCCCTCAGAAAGTACAGATGTGATGACTGTAATACTGAATTTAGGACCATTCATCAGTTTTGTATTTTAGTAGCTGAGAATCAACTGTTGTATTTGTGGTATGTCTAATGATGTGCTTAGAATTACAGTACCTGTTAATTTCATTTCATTTTTATTTTTATTGTCTCTATTATTATTTCCAGATTTTTCCCTTCCATTTATTACCCAGCAATAAAGATTAAAAAACAGGGAAAAACAGTTTAACAAACCCAAACAACACATTGACCATTTCTAATACTATATGCATTATAGTCCCCTACCTTTACAATGAAGGGAAAGGACTTGAAGTTTTTCTTACTTTTTGTGGGAGTGGGAGTGGGGGGGGGGGAGACAAGCTCCATTATTATAATTGTTGCATTTGTTTTTAAGCGGTTATTTGTTTCTAAAATAAGCCACGTCAACTGATGATAGCTCTTTGACTAAGGTTCAAAGATAAACCTTAAGGAACATTAAAATTTTAAAGAGAACTTGGTAAAACATTATCTTAAAACATATCTGACAACCTATGGGCAAGATTAACATTTTGATACAATAAATTTTGATGTGGGAGCAACTAGGTGGTGCTGTGGATATGGCTCTGGCTTGGAATCGGGAGGACCTGAGTTCAAATCTGGCCTCAGACACTTGATACTTACTAGCTGTGTGACCCTGGGCAAGTCATTTAACCTCAATTGCCTCACCAAAAAGCAAAAACAAACAAACAAACAAACAAACAAATAAATAAATGACATTTGATGTGAATGATTTCTAATAAATATGGTATTAAAATCACATCTTACAGGAAATTGTTGAACATTGTAGTCATTACATATTTAATTGGGATATAACCTTGACTTCAGAAAATTGATCCATTTATTGAAAGGAGGTTACAGACTTTTAACATATATCTGGGCTCCATGTGGTAGAAGAGTTCATAATGGGGAAATGCCCCCTCCAGATGTGAAACAGAGCTATGTCTACTGTGCCTAGGCTTCCCTGAATGACCCTGCAGGCAGCTTTACTTTTTTTTTATGTTCATAAAAATTAAGCCTATTGTTCTGAAACACAATTTGAGGTCACTGATCTCTAATGAATAGTGCTGAATGACTCCCCTGTACCATTCTAAAGATTCTTGGCTTCAGAGTCACATCCTATGTAATGCTCTAGATTTCTGTATATTGTTTAGAGAACTTACTCATATTCTATGTATTTTTCTAGGTGGACTTTAACTTTCAATTAACTGTTATGATAAATACGATAGTAGTGGGGGATGGTGTTGTATAATTCTATTTTTTTTTTACCAAAATAGAAAAAAACACTGGAGCCAACTCAGGATGCCCTAGTCTTGACCCCTTTTTCCGTTGGTTTCACTAATATTGGACATTTGCAGGAGTTGGCTTCACTTTAGAACAGGAGTCCTTAATCTAGGGTCTATAAATTTACTTTTAAAATATTTTTATAACTACTAAATGTAATTTGTTTCTTATGTAATATTATGTGTTTTATGCATTTAAAAACATTCTGAGAAGGGGTCAGTAGACTTCATCAGACTGCCAAAAGGATCCATGACACAAAACAAGTTGAGAACTTCTGTTTTGAGTAAATATGAACCACCAAGTTTCCTTTATTTAGTTACTAATTGTAAGGGGATCACTGAGTTGACCTGGGACATTTTCTGTTGGTGATGGTGTGAGAAGTTATGTTTGATGAGAATTTGACTCTATTTGGGCCTGTCTTCCATGGCTGGAAGTCCTAGGCAGTCACTGGCAATTGAGATGCATCCAAAGCAGTGAATTAGAGTAGTACAGAAGAAAGACAGCAGCCACGTCAGAGGACCGGGTTAAATCTTCTTATTTCTACTGCTTGTGTGGCCTTGGGAAAATCACTTAACACAAGTCAGCCTCAGATTTTTCATCTGTAAAATGATGGAATTAGACTAGATTGCCTCTCAGGTCTCACCCATCTTCAGAGTTATGATCTTATTAATTACCCTCTGCTACTTTTCCTGGAAGCTTCTTTCAGCAAAGGTTTAGATTTAGAGATGTTTTTACAATGTAGGGAGTAAGGGAGTTCCTCTAAGCAAAACTGAGACCCATGGCCAATTTCTTCATTCTTGTGCATAGTGATGGACCCCAGAATCAATCAAAGAGTCACATTTATGAGAGAACTCACTGACCTTAATGGGTAACCTATGAAAAAAAAATACCCAATATAGCACATCTGACTAGTGGTCATGTAGAGACTTTACTTGAGGACCTCTAATGATGGGTAATCAACTACCTCCCTAAGTAGCCTATTCCACTTTGGACACCCTCAACTGTTAAGGAAGGTAAGACCATAATCCCCTCTGTTGCCAGTATTCTGGCTTCTTGGGGCTTTGGGAACTTGGCTACTTTAAGTCTAGAACCTTTAGACTGTTGGTGTCCAAAGGTGACCACAATTAAAGTACGGCATCTTTTGGATGGAGGGGAGCCACCAAGTGGGGGGATGGTTTTGATGATCTTATGAGGCCCCTATTGTTGACAATAAACAGTTGATGTAACTGAATGCACTTGATTAACAAATAGTAACCCATCATATACGTCATAACTTTTCTAGATGCTCCTAAATCCCGAAAGTGACTCTACATCTTTTTAAAGCAATATTTTTATTAACTTTCATGTGAAGGACAGATTCTGAAAAAAACTGCAGGGAAATAATATCTTATGGCAGAGGGGAAGGAAGCCAAGAGAAGTACTGAAGAGAAAACATGCTCTGCTCCCCATGTGGTACTTCTGTCCCATTCTCCATGGACCAAAAGTAAGTCATAAATAAAGAAGTGAGATGAGGGGACTCTAAAGTACACATATCCAGTAGGAAATGTCTTTTGAGGATTGATCTTTTGCCATGCATGAATAGTTCCTTCTCTCTAGTAGGCATGGATGTTGCATATATTAGTAATTCTTCCTCTCACCCAACCATGCTGAGATATACAATTATATTTAAATATGATAGATTAGGTCTGCATCTCGGTAGTTTGTGTAGAATGAAATGGAAAGGTTGTGTAATTAGGGACCAGAGAGTTTTGCTGAACTGGCTTTCATTTTTGAAAGATGGCTTTCATTCAACACCATCAAAAATCAAATCAAAAAATATTTATTAAGTGTCTGCTATGTACAAGAGACTCGGCTATGTATAAAGTCCTAGGTATACAGTGACCGCTTGGTTACTGCCGAGAATATAAAGAAGAGGAATATGATGTGTATAGAAATGCGATAATGCAAAGAAGAGTTAATACCTAATGTGTTTAAAACACTTTCCATTTTGCAGATTGATTTATATTATCTCACTTGATCCTCACAGGGATCAGTGAGATGAATGCTATTATTTTTCCTTTTTTGAAGATGAGGAACCTGAGACTGAAAGGGTTTCAGTGATTTGCCCATGTCACAAAGCCAGTAAGTGTTTGAGTCAGAATTTAAAGTCATGTCTTCTTGATTCCAAGTCTGGCAGCTCTTACAGCTCTACCTAGCTGCCAAAGACATCCAGACAAAGCACTCTAAAACAGGGAAGGAAGAGATTCAATTCAAGAAAATAACTTTCTTAAAGTATCTATTTTTAAAGTACCTATTTTTAAAGCATCTATTTTGTGTTAGACAGGGTGTTGGGTACTAGGAATACAAAACCACAAGTGACACCACCCTGGCTTTTAGAAGCTCACATTATGATGGGAAGAAAGAATGTACACAGGTATAACTTTAATCAAAGTTGTATCAGGGAAGACTTCCTGAAGAAAGTAACACCTGTACTGGGCTTGAAGGAAAGCCAAAATTTCAGCAAATACAAATGTGGGGTGATGATGAAAAATCTGTACATAGTGTGACATACATCCTCAATTTGGAGAAAGCAGATCTCAGAGAGTTCAAATGTTATCTTAATTTTCATAAACAGAAATTGAAGGGGTCTAAGTATTATAGACCAATGATGTTGTCTTTGACTAGCATAAAAATTCCTAGCATGAATCATTAAAAAGCTATTTGTGAACATTTTAAAAGTGAAGCAGTGATTACAAAGAATCATCAAGGTTTATCAAGAAAAAGTCATGTTAGACTAACTTTATTTCCTTCTTTAACGTGATTATTAAAGTAGTAAAAATAAGGGCAATACTTTGGATATGATTTCTCTGTATTTTGGTAAAATGAGGAATTTTTTAGGTTTATCATTTTTCAGTTTAAAAATTTTTTTTTCTCTTCCCCCTACACTCCTTGCCCCATATCGTAAAGGAGAGAAAAACAAAACTCTTGTAACAAATGTGCATAGTAAAGCTAAACATATTCCTGTGTTGGCCATGTCCAACACACACACACACACACACACACACACACACACACACACACATACACATACACATACACATCTCAAATTAAATCTTGAATCCATCTATTCTCCGTTAAGAATGCAAAGATCAAGTTTAATAAGAAGTTCTCTGGAATCTTCGTTGTTGGTCATTGTGTTGACCACAGTTCTCAATTGTTTAAAAGTTATTTGTCTTTATAATGCTGTTGTTATTGTATACATTGTTCTCCAGTTTTGCTCACTTCAGTTTGCATCAGTTCATACAAGCATTCCAAAGTTTCTCTGAATACATCCGCTTCATTGTTTCATTTAGCTCAATAGTATTTCAGTTTATTCGTATACCATAATTTGTTCAGACATTCCTTGACTGATGGTCATTACCATAGTTTCAACATCTTTGCCACCACCCAAAGAGCTGCTAAAATTTTCTTGTGCATACAAGTCATTTCCCTTTTTCCTTGATCTCTTTGGGGTCTAGACCTTTATCTTTAGCAAATTTCTGATTAAGTATTGTACACTATTTTTATAGAGATGATGGAGAGATATGGATTAGATGATTATACAATCAAATGGTTGAGAAGAGGTTCCAATCCAAACGTAGCTGTTAATTGTTCAATGTAAACATAACAGGAGATCACCCATGGAGTGTCCCCATGATCTGTACTTGGACCCATGCTATTCAATATTTTCATCTGTGACTTTGGTGAAGACAATTTTATACTCATCAAATATTTAGGTGACACAACGTTAGCTGGCAAAGTGGGAAAGTTCTGGTTGAAGAGGATCTTGACAAGCTAGACCATTAGACTGAAACTGATAAGATGATAAGCAAAGGATAAATGTAAAGTACTTGACAACAAAAATCATCTAGACAAATATGAGATGGGGGAGTCAGACAGTGGTTGTTCTGATGAAGATCTTGGTGGTTTCGTGTGAGTAACCAATGTGATGTGGCAGGGGGAAAAAGCAAATTTGACCTTCGGATGCATGGAAGTACATGGTTTTCGTGGAATAGAAAGGTGATTATCTCATATTTTTCCCTCATCAAACCTCACCTTGAGGATTGTGTTCAGTTCTGGGCATCACGAATTAAGAAGGACATTGATAAGCAGGAAAGTATCCAAGAGCCAGCAATCGCAATGGTGATGGGCTGAAGGCCATATCATATGAGAATTTACTGAAATAATTGAGAATTTTTATCCTGGAGAAGAGTCATAAGAGAGGGGGAAGTGATTCCTGATAGCTGCCTTCAAGTATTTAGCAATAAACTTGTTTTATTTGGCCCAATTGAAAAGACCCAGGAGAAATGAGTAGGTGTGGCAAAGAGGCAAATTTGGGCTTGAAAACTTAGTAAGGAAAACTTCATCAAGTAGGGTGTTAGGTAGGCTAAAGCTGAACTAATGAAGGTGAGTAATGTGTAAATAATCAATCTAGAAATATGGATTGGATCCAGATTCTGAAATAAACAATAGAATTTTTTATTTTAACCTGGAAAAATTGGAGAGTCACTGAAGCTTCTTGACCAAGGAAGTGAGGAGGTCAGAACTGTGCTTTCAGAATATCAGTTTGACACCTGTGTGGGGGGATGGATTGGGGAGGGAAGAGATTGGAATAAGGGAGACTAGTGCAATAGTTCAGGCAAGAAGTAATGACACTGTGGACAAGCATAGTTACAATATCAATAGAGAGGAGGCAGATATGAGAGATGTCAAGGAGACAGAATTGATATTTGACAACTAATCGGATATGAGGGGTAGAAAAGAGTGAATTATTGAGGATGATTCCTATTGCAATCTGGACAAGTAGAAGAATGGTAGTGCTCTGAAGATAACTAGAGATATTAGGAGGAAGGGTGAGTTAAAGGTTAAAAATAATATCTAAAACAGAACTCATGTTGAATTTGTGATACATATGGGACATCCAGGTCTAGATGCTCAGCAAGGAGTTTTTGCATAGGAATAGAGCCCAGGAGAAAGATGAAATCTGGATATGTAGATTTTGAGGGTCATTTGTGTGATCTCACCAGCCCCTATATATTCAACTAATTTTAAAAATTAAATTGTATTTTTTTCAATTAATAAAAATCTACTTTCTCTCCCCTTATATCCTGTCCCCACCATTGATAAAAGAAAAAAAAAAGTAAAACACATAACTGCAAAACACAAAATAATAGTAAAGCAATACACATTTCTACATTGGTAATCTCTCTCTTCTCTCTCTCTCTCTCTCTCTCTCTCTCTCTCTCTCTCTCTCTATATATATATATATATATATTATATATATATATATATATACATGTGTGTGTGTGTGTGTGCATATTTGCAGGCACATATATGTGTATGTTTGTATATGTGTGTATGCATATATGAATGTATGTATGCATGTATATTATGTTCTCTGAATCGAACCTGTTGCTCAGAATAGCTCCTCTAAAGTCATGATTGGTAATTGTACTGATCAGTTGATGGATTAAAAAAAATAAGGTAGAGAGGAGAGGGCCCAGGACAGGGCCCAGGGGTGTACCCATGGTTGGGGGGAAGGACATGGGATGTTTCATCAGAAGAGGCTGAGAAGGATCAGTGGCATTTAATATTTTTGAATGGGGGAATGACTTGGTCAGATCTATGCATTAGGAAGATTATTTTGGCAGCTACTTGAGGAAGGATTAGAGGGAGAAGAAACTGGAATTGATTCTTTTAAGTGAATGATTTTTATTGACAAAGCACTTTCATATTGATATAAAATTATATTCGCTATTTTAGTATTTTGTTAGAAGTAAATCAGAACATGATGGCAAGCTTAGTATTTTGTGATACTTTATTTTTGTTGTTTCAAAACCAGATTCTCTTCTTTTGCCTCAGGTGAATAGGAGACTGTGTGCTGAACATGGGAGCCTAGCTTTGTGATTGCTGCCTGGTGTTTATTGAGAGTTCATAATATTTTCAGAAAAGATCCAGAGACAGTTGAACTATGCTTTTAAAACAATCTAGATAACTTAAAATCATTTATAGGAATAAGCTCTCACATTTTCCATTCAAGAAAGGACAAAAGAAAGTGAGATCAGCTTGAATAAAAAGTTATATTAGACATACTGAAGAGGATTCATGTTCAAAAAATGCAGACATGAAATAAGGAGAATTTGGGAATTTCCTGAAAATCTTTTTGAAGAGGCACATATCTACAAAGTTAGGTACAGTTTTAGCCTAATTAAAAAGTGAGAAATGGGTTTCATGCTCTGTCAAGGATCATTTTGGTCCTATTTTTCTCTGACTCATTTTTTTTAAAGCATTGCTACTATTTCTCCAAATTTCTCTAAATCTGAATGAGGTAACAAAGATAATGAATTATACAATTGCTTAATGCAAGTACTAAATCACATATCTGCATGTTTCTTTAATTTTTTTGTGTATATATTCAGTTATTCATTCAAAAATGAAATTCAGTTGAACAAATGTATGAATTATCTATGTCAAGAGAAAAATTAAAATTTGGATACATGAAGATTCACTGAGACATTCTCCTATGGCCTATTTCGGGATTAGACATATGACAGAATAGACAATAAAACACCATTGTCATACATAAGAGACTGTGCGCAGTGGATAAAGGTGGGCATCAGAACAACCTGGATTTAAGTCTTTCTTCTGATAAATAATGGAGTTGTATCTCTAGACAAATCTCTTGACCTATGGTGCTCCCACGAAGCTCTTTAGTGTTATGCATTGCACAGATGCTGCTGATCTATGTTTCTAAAGGGAGTTACTTCATAGGAAGTTCCTTTTAGTGCTGAATTTACAGTTCTGTTAAAAGAAAAAAAGAAATACATGATATGCATATTATGTTTAAAACAAAGCATTTTGTGATGTCCAAGAGGGAAGTAATGATGGAATATATAAAGTGGTGGTCTCCATATTACATGTTGGATATCTATATTACATTGGTGGAATCAGTAGGACTTAGTGACTCATTTAGATATGAGAGATAAGGGACAGGTAAAAGTCAAAGGTAACAGCAAAATTTTACTTCAACTCTATGTGAATGGGGATGTACCTGAGAAAATTGCTGAACTTGGTAGAATGGATATTTACTGAATACCTACTATACACATGCAGGCTACTTGGCTAAGTACTAGGGAATTGGGATGGGGAGGGGAAAAGTATGAAACAGTTTTTGCCCTTCTATTCTAGTTGGCTATATCAAGATTACAAGACATTTTATAGTAAGTACCTAACTGATGTTGCAGATAGAAGTGTCATTGAGGTTCAGAGGAAGAAGCAATAACTTCTGGTGGTGTTCAGGTAAGGCTTCATAGAACTGAGATTTGAAATGGGACCTAAAGTTTAGGTAAGAATTTGGTAGGTTGTAGTGGGAGCAGGCCATTCTAAATGGGGAGAAATAACAAGAATAAAAATAAAGAGATGGGAAAACACAAGGACAATACTGGGTATCAGTTTGCATGCAGTGGAGATTGTGAAGAGGCTTAGGAATATGAACTTTCACAAGGATATGTAAATGAAGGATTTTATGCAAGAAATTACATGATAAAAGCGGGTTTTTGGAAAGGACCATCTTGGGAGTGTGTGTTCTTTAACAATTTCATCTGTATCAATATTGCCTCTCTTAGAGTTACGTTCCTAGTGGAAAAAGACCCATGCATGGTATATTACCCAAGTGAGCTGGGCATCTGATATTTCTGATTAGGGAAAAATGCAGAAAAGTAAAAGCAGCCATAGAGGGTTAGATTAGAGCTGGAAGGGAGCTTCTTAGAAAGCAACCAAATTAACTCCACTGGCTTACAACTAAATAAACTAAGGATCAAAAATGTTAAGTGATCTGCCCAAGGTCACACAGGTACTAAGTAATAAATTTAGAACTTAAACTAACAGGTACTTGATGTCTAAACTCCAGTTTACACTGCTGCTCCTCATAGATATGGACATCTCCAGGTCTTGCTAAAACCTTATGTTGTACCATTGCTGAAGGAATTTTTCACTGGAGACTCCTAGATAGATTCTGAATAATTCAACAAATTCAAATAATATACAGAGTACTTCTGTATCCATCTTTTTCCAATTGCCCGTTCACTATTGTATGTTTGTATATTGATATCCTACCTGCTTCCAATGAGGTTTTAAGCTGACAAGATCCACTATTCCCATGTGCTTTATGTTGATGTATTTTTGAGGAATATAGTGATGCCATCAGACACATCAGCCAGAGAATTAAGTAATGCTTGGATTCGCCCAAATTAGACATTTTTAGGAAATACTTCATGGAAACTTTTTCCAATATGTGATGCATTATATGTATGCATGCATGGGCATGGAAGATGTGTGTAATGTAGCATATTGTTATAGACTTAATCTGTAATTTCACTGGCATAGGGAACTTCTAATGAGAAAACTGTCTCAACCAAAGAACATCAGCACCTGCTCTGCAATGGATGGTCTTAAAGAACTGCCTGGAGCATCAACAGGTTAAGCAACTTGCTTAGGGTTACATAACAAATATGTGTCAGAGGTGGAATTTGTTATTTAGTTTTTTTCTTTAAAAATTTTTTGTAATATTCTCTATCTCCTGTTTGGTCACGAATTCTTCTGTTCCCCATAAATCTGATAGGTAAAGTATTCCTTGCTCTCCCAGTTTGCTTACAGTATCAGCCTTTATATCTACATCATAGACCAATTTTGACTTTATTTTGGTATATAGTGTGAGATTTTGATCTATGTCTAGTTTCTGCCATACTCTTTTCCAGTTGTCCCAGCGGTTTTTGTCAAATAATGAGTTCTTATCCCAGAAGCTGGGGTCTTTGGGTTTATCAAATAATAGATTACTATATTCATTGACTGCTGGGACTTGCATACTTAACCTATTCCATTAATCCACCACTATATTTCTTAGCTAGTACCAAGCAGTTTTGATGATTGCTGCTTTATAATGCAATTTAAGATATGGAATGCTTAGGCTACCTTCCCCTGCATTTCTTTTCATTAGTTCCCTTGATATTCTGGACCTTTTGTTATTACAAATAAATCTTATTATTTTTTCTAACTCTATAAAATAATTTTAGGTAGTTTGATTGATATGGCACTGAATAAGAAAATTAGCTTAGGTAGAATTGTCATTTATATAATATTAGCTCAGCCTACCCATGAGCAACTGATGTTTTTCCAGTTATTTATATCTGACTTTATTTGTGTGAACAGAAGTGGAAATTGGACCTGCATCTTCTGGGCCTCAGGGCTGCCTATCAACCTGTTCCAGAAAGTTGCTTCTCAATGCATTTATATGATACACACACACATATATATTTATAGTTATAATAGTCATAACATATTTATATAATGTATATTTATAATTTACATGATTCATGTTTGAATGAGCACATATTTTTTATGAAGAATATAAGCAAAAATAGTTATTAAAATAGCTAGCAAAAATCTAGTTTCTTGATAAGTTTTTTGTTTTGACATATTTATTAGGGAAGTAAGATAGGGAATAGACTGTGATTTTTTATTGGCATAGGGTATTCTTAGATGGGAAAACTCCCTCTTTTAATGCCAGTCCACACCATTTCTTCAAATTAAAGCCTTCTAGATTTGCCTAGAACACTTAGAAGTTAAGTGGTTTGCCCAAGGTCGCACTGCAAGTACATCTCAGAATCAGAACTTGAACCCAGGTCTTTGGGGCTTCAAGGTGAGCTCTATCCTCTACAATACCATTGTCTATTTAAAAAGTATAATCGTCAAAAGGCTACACGGTGAAATCAGAAGAAGAAAATAAGAGTATATGAGTAAGGTGCATATATTACAGACATATTGGGGAAATGATGGATCAGTGGTTATGTGACTATGTACTTTCCAATAAGACCCTTTAGAAACATAAAGCTAGTAGGAAAGTAGGTTGACATGGTGATTCTTGTTTTTATATATATATGTGTGTGTGTGTGTGTGTGTGTGTGTGTGTGTGTGTGTATGTATGTAGATATATATACATATATATGTGTGTGTGTGTGTAGATGTAGATCATATATGTGTATATGCATACATATATATATATATATATATATATATATATATATATATATACATACATACACACAACAATTGTGACATTTCTGAAAACACCTTGGAAATGGTCACTTATTCAATAGTCATAAGTAACAACATTATACGTTGTAGCACTTGACTGGGAAAATTCTGTCAACCTAAAAGGTCTGGTTGGTGCCTGGCATATAGTAAGTGATTATCAAAAACTTGGTTGTTGATTATTGATTACAAAGGAAGCCATTCCAACCTTCCACTCAATCTTTATAGAGGACTCTTTATTTTCTAGGTGAACAGACCTTTCTGTAGTTGTTACCTGTTGAGGAAGTATCACTAAGCCAGAATAAATAAGTTTCTCATATGAGTATTATTTCTGAAAACTTTTGAGAAATAGGTTACTGAATTACAGAGTAAATAGCCTGCTAAGGTTTCCATACACACAACTAAATATTTACCTTCACTGATTAGTGTTATGTATCTATATAATTATCTTTCTAAATAAGTCAGCTTTTCTTCACCCAATTTTCATCAGAAACTCAAAATGATGTTAATAGAGATCAGTTCCATATTTTTGGTGCTTATTCCAAATAATACAACAGTGTTGGGGGACATTCTAAGAGTGTGGGTTGAGTAGCTTTATCCATTGACCAATAAACTGTCATGGAAAATTTAAATGAGTGAATAAGTCAGATGAGTTCTTCTAAGAATTTAAAAAAGCTTATGAAAAGAACCTTTCTCTTATTCCCTGTGCACTTCTTCAGGCTGCTCCAGTGGATGTAGAATAACATTCATGTAGGGAATTACCTCCAAGGATGCAGAAATAAATCTATCCATGTCTGCTCATCTATGACCTCTCATACACTGAACAAAGGGGGTCCACTTGACATGTAAGGGGCCATCCCTGTGTTCTCTTCACAGCCCATGGAACTTAGTGTCATATCTGCAAAAAGTTTAGTGCTACAGTTGCAAACATCATTGAAAGTATACCAGAACACAGTGTGTTCCTCATTATTGGAAGACTTTAGACAAACCTGGGTGACCACTTCTCAGATATGTTTTTAAAGTATGTTGTTAAGACTTAAATTTGTACCTAGGGGAGGGGCAGCTAGGTGGTGCAGCGGATAGAGCACTGGCCCTGAAGTCTAGGAGGACCTGAGTTCAAATCCAGCCTCAGACCAAACACTTGACACGTACTAGCTGTGTGACCTTGGGCAAGTCACTCAATCCTGATTGTCTCACTTTAAAAAAAAGTTGTACATAGGGATATGTGGCTGGCTCAGTGGATAAATTGCTGAGCCTGAATTCAGAAAAACCTGAGTACAAATCTGGCCTCAGACAATTACTAGCTCTGTGACTTGGGCAAGTCACTTAACCTCTGTCTGCTTCAGTTTCTTTAAGTATAAAATTGAGGATAATAATAGCACCCGCTTTCTGTAAGTGGTTGTGAGAATCTGATGAGATAATAATTGTAAGGCACTTAGCATTTTGCCTGGCATGTAGTAAGCTTTATACAAATGTTGTTATTGTTACTGTTGTTGTTGCTGCTGCTGTTACATTAGATGGTTCCTCTGTAGTGAGCCTGGATCTATTAAGCAGGAAGATCCTTTGGTTCAAGTTTTTGTACCTACCAATTAGAGTAAGGCTAATTGGCACAGTTGATAGAGTTCTGAGCCTGGAGTTAGGAAGATTCATCTTCCTGAGCTCAAATCTGGCCTTGGACACTTACTATCTGTGTGACCCTGGGCAAGTCACTTAACCTTTTTGCCTCAGTTTTCTCCTCTTCAAAATGAGGTGGAGAAGGAAATGGCAAAAACTCCAGTATTTCTGCCAAGAAAACCCTAAATGGAGTCATTAAGAGCTGATCATGACTGAAAAATGACTGAACAACAAATAGTAGTCAGAAGTGTCAAATTGAGCTAAGCCATTCTTCCTTTATTTTTTTTTTCCTTTTAGGTTAGGGCAGCACTTTTGGGAACAGGTTCATGTGGAAGGATGGAGGCAACATGATGTAAAGGAAAGATTGGATTTTAAGTCCTAGGGCATGGATTTGAATCCTAGCTCTGCCACTTCTTAGCAAGTCCTTTCATCAAGCTGGGCCTCAGTTCCCGCTTCTGGGAGGGTTAGACCAGATAATCTGTAAGGCCTGTTCCATCCTGTGATGCTATAAGGACAAATACCTAATGGGAGATTATTGCTTAGGGGGTCAGTGATTGTGATAAATAGTAGTGTTCCTCAAGAGGATAAAAGGAGTTAATTTGTCACTAGCCTGCCTCCTTCTTTCCTCTATTTTATTTTATTTCATGAGCTTCAGAAACTTTGTGACTAAAGTCACGATGCTACAATCTGTTTCATTGTCTCTGGCTCTGGCTTTCTCTTTGTTTTAACATTATTTGGGTTTTATGTTGCTGTGAGTGTTTTAAATGAAGACTTTGATTTATATACTGTGAAGGTGAAACTTATATAGAAGTCATTGGTCAGGGAATGAGAAAGGTCAGGGGGATTGACCTAATGAAGATACCAAGTGTTTCAGACAAGAGGACTAATTCACTGAATAGTGAGAATAAGGGCAGAAGGCCAGGCATCTTCACATTAGTGGAAAGGAAGTTATTGAGTAGACAAAGGGTCAGGGACATGGCTCTGAGTGAAAAGATGCCAAGTGGACTGTCCAGAGCAGTCACGAGGGTTGATGACCTTGAGTGATTAAGGAGAACACTGTGTTTTTATTATGGGCTTGAGAAGCATAGATACTTCTGACAGGGAATCTTACATCTCTTCTATAAAGACCTTGAATCCAACCCCAAAAAAGTCCAACAACAAAAAGGCGAAAGTGTATTTTCCATTTTTTTTTTTGGCTTTTAAAATCTTTTTTTTGTAATTCTAGAATGTTTCATAAATAAAGATTATTAGAAGTTTGGTGATTGGGCTTGAATCTCGAAACAGTAATAGAATTGTTGAGCTGTGTGTTCCCAAACTGGTTTGCATAAATCATAAAACAGTAGCTGGGAATCTGTGAATTGGATGCTATGCTGTCTCCTTTAGCAGAAAAAAAAAATAGAGAGATGGCTATTGGTTAATCCTAATTTATCCTAAATATAGCTGTTTATAGCTATATAGTTGTTATAGTTGTTTATATATTATCTCTCCCATTAGACTGTGAGTTCATTTAGAGTAAGGATGGTCTTCTTCCCTTTCTTTATTTGTATCTCCAGCACTAAGCATAGCACCTGGTACATAGGAGGAGCTTAGTAAAAGGTTATTTACTGACTGACTCATTACTACTCAATTCATCAGCAACTCAATTAGTCAGATGAAATAATACCAACCTCCTCTATCCCTTGAATGGTTACTTTCTGCTAGTTGATAAATTAATGTTTTAAAATATAATTGCTTACCACCAATATTTTTTAATTTAAATAGATGAGGGGTTTGCCAACTGTAGCTCAGCACCAAATCTGGGCCTACTGCCTGTTTCTATATGGCTTGTGAGATCCAGGCCCACTGCCTGTTTCTGTGTGGCCTGTAAATTGAAAATTTAAAAATACAATAAAATGTTATTTAAATATATTTTAAAAAAAATCCTTCCCTCATAGTAGCAGAAGGAGAGCTAGAGCCTTAATTTGCCAGCCCTTGAAATAAATAATTCCTCTTTTTTGAAATTTGCACCAAGTAATCCTGATAAACTTGGTTGTAGATTTCTCTACTTCTCCATACTTGGGAAACAGACTTGGAATTGACTAGTTCTAGTAATCTAACTTTTTTTAGGACATAAGATATCCTGAGAATTTGGGCTTGATATCTATTAATCTTACATTTGTCACTTAACTGTTCAACTTTTCATCTGAAGGTGCTTAGCAAAACATGTTATATAAATTATATGTATGTTTATTTTTGCTAAGTTAAGTTCCCTTTGCCTGGTTTCTCCATCCCTCTCCTACTTAGAGACCTGATCTTCCTTTGCAAGGCATTTGGCAACATAGCAATTTCCTTTGCCAGTAGAAAAATAGTCTGAGTAATGAAATAAACCAACCCCCCCCCATTCCAACATTCTATTCAATGAAATAAACAAGCACATTAGGATTTTCTTTTGCATCATAGACAACACCAGGTTGTTAGACTTTTTTTTTTGTTTTTCTGGAAAGGCATATTTAGACATGTTGTTCTGGGAGAATCTCATTGACTGGCAATTAATTTCTATCATTTGAAATTTTGTGACCTATTTTGACTGCCATGTAATTAAATAATAACCATTAGTATTTATATAGCACTTTACAGTTTATACTTTTGTAAATATGTTAGTTATCTGATTTAATCTTTTTAAGGGGCTTTCTCATTTTATTCTCATTGAAAGCAGATGAGTTATGCAGGTAAAACCTATTTTACAGTTTATACAACTGACTGAGGATTTTGGAGAATTTGGAAACTGCTATATTTGTTTTTTTGGTAAAGAGTATTCTATTTTTTCAAATTACAAGTAAATATAGTTTTCAGTGTTAATTTTTATAAGATTATTATTTTCAATTTTTTTCTCCCTCCCTCCCATACCCCTTCCCCAAGATGGCAAGGCAATCTGATATGGATTATACATGCACAATCATGTAAAACGTATTTCCACATAATTCATGTTGTGAAAGAAGATATAGAACAAAAGGGAAAAAAACCCACCAAACAAAACAACGACAACAACAAAAAAAAGTGTAAATAGTATGCTTTGATCTGCATCCAAACTCTATAGTTATTTCTCTAGATGTGGATCACATTTTCTATTACAAATCTTTGGGAATTGTCTTGGATCATTGTATTGCTGAGAAGAGCTAAGTCAATCATAGTTGATGAATCAATGTTGCTGTTACTGTGGACAATTTTGTCCTGGTTCTACTCACTTCACTCAATATCAGTTCATGTAAGTCTTTCTGGATTTTTATGAATTCTGCCTGCTTGTCATTTCTCTCAGCACAATAATATTATATTGTATTCATATACCACAACTTGTTCAGCCATTCCCCAACTGATGGGCATTCCCTCAATTTCCATTTATTTGCCACCACAAACACAGCTGCTATAAATATTTTTTATACATACAGGTCCTTTTCCCTTTTTTATGATCTCTTTGGGATAAGACCTAGAAGTGGTATTGTTGGGTTAAAGGGTATGCACAATTTGATTACCCTTTTGACATAGTTCCAAATTGCTCTCCAGAATGGTTGGATCTGTTCAGAATTTCAGCAACAATGCATATGTTTTCCAATTTTTCCATGTCTTCTCCAACATTAATCATTTTCCTGTTTTGTTATATTAGCCAATCTGATAGGTGTGAGATTTGTTTTAATTTGCTTTTCACTAATCAACAGTGACTTATAGTATTTTTTTCCCATATGACTATATATAGCTTTAATTTCTTTGCCTGAAAACTGCCAGTTCACATCCTTTGACCATTTATCAATTGGGAAGTGACTTGTATTCTTATAAATTTGACTCAGTTATTTATATATTTGAGAAATGAGGCCTTTATCAGAGACACTAGCTATAAAAATTGTTTCCTGTCTTTCTGCTTTCCTTCTAAGCTTGGTTGCATTGATTTTGTTTGTGCAAAAACTTTTTTAATTTAATGTGATCAAAATTATCCATTTTTAATTTTATAATGATCTCCATCTCTTATTTGGTCATAAAGTCTTCTCTTCTCCATAGATCTGACAGGTAAACTATTCCTTGGTCTCTTAATTTGCTTATGGTATCACCCTTTATGTCTAAATCATGTAACCATTTTGACCTTATCTCCATATACAGAGTGAAATGTTGTCAATATCTACTTTCTGCCATACTGTTTTCTAGTTTTCCCAGAAGTTTTTGTCAAATAGTGAGTCCTTATCCCAAAAGCTGGAGTCTTTGGGTTTATCAAACAGTAAATTACTACAATCATTTACTACTGTGTCTATTCCACTGACCCACCACTGTATTTCTTAAGCAGCAACAAATACTTTTGATGATTACTGCTTTATAATATAGTTTTAGATCTGGTATTGTTAGACCACCTCCCTTTGAATGTTTTCCTTAATTCCCTTGATATTCTGGGCCTTTTATTCTTCTGGTTGAATTTTGTTATTGTTTTTTCTAGCTCTAAAAACAATATTTTGGTAGTTTGAATAGTATAGTACAGCCTAAGTAAAATTAATTTAGATAGAATTGTCATTTTTTACTACATTAGCTTGGCCTCCCCATGAGCAATTGATATTTTTTCAATTGTTTAGATATGAAAATTTGTGTGAAAAGTGTTTTGTAATAGTGTTCATATAGTTCCTGGGTGTGTCTTGGCAAGTAAACTCCCAAATATTTTATACAGTTATTTTACATGGAATTTCTCTTTCTGTTTCTTGCTGCTGGGCTTTGTTGATAATATATAGAAATGCTGATGATTTGTATGGATTTATATCATGCAACTTTGCTAAAATTGTCAATTATTTTAAGTACTTTTTTAGTTGATTCTTTAGGATTTTCTAAGTATACCATCATATCATCTGCAAAGAGTGATAGTTTTGTTTCCTCATTGTCTATTCTAATTCCTTAAATTTATTTTTCTTCTCTTACTGCCAAAGTTAACATTTCTAGTACAACATTGACTAATGTGTTGATAATAGGCATCCTTTTTTCCATCCTTGATCTTATTGGGAAGGCTTCTAGCTTATCCCCATTATGGATTATGCTTCCTGATGGTTTTAGATGGATACTACTTATCATTTTAGGGAAAGCTCCGTTTATTCCTTTACTCTCTAGTATTTTTGATAGGAATCAGTGCTGTATTTTGTCAAAAGCTTTTCCTGCATCTATTAAGATAATCATGTGATTTATGTTGATTTTGTTATTGATATGGTCATTTATGCTAATAGTTTTCCTAATATTGAACTGGCCCTGCATTTCTGGTATAATTACCACTTCATGATAGTGTATTATCCTGGTGACAAATTGCTGTAATCTCTTTGCTAATATTTAATTTAAAATGCTTTCATCAATATTCATTAGGGAAATCAGTCTGTAATTTTCTTTCTCTATTTTTACTCCTCCTGGTTTGGGTATATTTGTGCCATTAAAGGAATTTGGTAGAACATCTATTTTTTCTAAATAGTTTATGCAGTATTGGAATTAATTGTTCTTTAAATGTTTGGTAAAATTCACTTATAAATCCATCTGGCCCTAGAGATGTTTTTCTTAGGGAGTTCATTTGATGGCTTGTTCAATTTATTTTTTTCCCTAAAATAGTTATTTAAATATTTTATGATTTCTTCTGCTAATCTGGTCAGTTTGTCTTTTTGTAAATGTTCACTTATTTCACTTAGATTGTCAGATATATTGACATACAATTAATGCTTTAATTTCTTCATCATTGGTGGTGAATTCACCCTTTTCATTTTTGGTACTGGTAATTTGGTTTTCTTTCTTTTTTTAATCAAATTAACCGAATGTTTATCTATTTTACTGGGGTTTTTTTTCATAAAACTAGCTTTTAATTTTATTAGTTCAATAGTTTCTTACTTTATTAGTTTTAGTTTTATTAATCTCTCCTTTGATTTTCAGAATTTCTAGTTTGGTATTTAATTGGAGACTTTTAATTTGTTCTTTTTCTAGCTTTGTTAGTTGCATGCCCAATTCATTGATAGGTTCTTTTTCTATTTTATTCATGAAAGCATTTAGAGATATAAATTTTCCATTAAGTACTGCCTTGTCTGCATCCCATATGGTATGTTGTTTCATTGTTACCATGATCCACTCATTCTTTAGGATTAGATTATTTAGTTTCCAATTAATTTTTAGGCTATCTTTCCACAGCCCTTTGTTATATGTAATTTTATTGCATCATCATCTGAAAAGGCCTTTCTGCATTTGATTGTGAGGTTTTTATGCCCTAACACATGGTCAGTTTTTGCATAGGAGCTATGTAGTACTGAAGGAAAAGGTATATTCCTTTCTACTCCCATTCAATTTTCTCCAGAGGTCTAACATATCTAACTTTCCTGAAATTCTATCCACCTCCTTAACTTCTTTCTTGTTTATTTTGTGATTAGCTTTATCTAGTTCTGAGAGGGAGAGGTTGAGGTCCCCCACTAGTATAGTATATCTATTTCTTCCTGTAAAACTTTTCCTCTAAGAATTTGGGTGCTATACCACCACTTAGTGCATATATGTTTAGTATTAGTATCATTTCATTGTCTATGGTACCTTTTAGCAAGATGCAATTTCCTTCCTTGTCTATTTTACTTAGATGTATTTTTACTTTTCCTTTGTCTGACATGAGGATTGATAGTCCTTTTTTCCCCCTTCAGCTGAAGCATAAGATATTCCGCTCCAGCCTTTTACCATTACTCTGAATGTATCTCTCTGCTTCAAATGTGTTTCTTGTAAACATACTTTAGGATTCTGGTTCTTAATCTACTCTGCTATTCACTTTCATATTATAGGAAAATTCATTCCATTCACATTCACAGTTATGGTTATTATAAGTATTTTCTCCTTGATCTGATAGTTCTGGAATTTGGCTACAATATTCCTTGGAGTTTTCATTTGATCTATTTCAGGGGGTGATCAGTGTATTCTTTCAATGACTATTTTACCTTCTGGTTCTAGGACCTCAGGGCAGTTTTCCTTGATAATTTCTTGAAAATTGCTGTCCAGGCTCTTTTTTTGATCTTGGCTTTCAGGTAGTCCAAAAATTCTTAAATTAACTCTCTTGGATCTGTTATCCAGGTCAGTTGTTTTTCCAATGAATTATTTTACATTTTCTTCCATTTTTTTCCTTTCTTTTGACTCTGTTGGACTGATTCTTGATGTCTCATAGAATCATTAGCTTGCACTTGCCCAATTATAGTTTTTAAGGAATTATTTTCTTCAGTTAGCTTTTGTACCTCCTTTTCCATTTGGCCAATTCTGGTTTTAAAGGAGTTATTTTCTTTGGAAGATTTTTTTTTCCCACTTGGCCAATTCTATTTTTTAAGGAGTTGTTTTCATTAGGCCTTTTCTAAGCTGTTGACTCTTTTTTTTTTTTTTGATAATTCTCTTGGACAACTTTCATTTCTTTTCCCAATTGTTCTTCTACCTGTCTTGATTTTCAAAAACCTTTTTAAGTTCTTCCAAGAGAAATTTTTGGGCTTGAGGCTGTGTTCCTAGGGTACAGGGGGCACTGTCCCAAGCTTCTTATGCTAGGGGCACAGGGCCTGGTCACTGGCTTTCTGCACCATGGCCTCTAGGGCTGTTGGCTTGCCCACTGTGCTAGGATGACCCTGCCTAGTCACACCTGTTGTGCCCTGGGTTCTGCAGTTGGCAGTTTGCCTGCTGTGGTGGACTCAGGGCTTCATGATAAGTTTATTGTGTCACTGGCCTGCTAGCCAAAACCAAGGAACCTTGGTTGCAGATATGGGCTGTGGCTAAGAGCCTCCCGATGCTTTCTCCAGCCATCTCATGTGCTGGGCTGTGCTCTCCTTTTACCCAAGTATATCTTATTTAATCTTAACAATAACACTGTGAAATAGGGCTATTAATATCACTATTTTATAGATGAGGAACCTGAGGTAGAGAAAGTTTTAAGTGACTTGCCCAAGGTTATACAGCCAGTAAGTATTTGAGGTGAATTGTGAACACAGTTCTTCCTTACTCCAAGTCCAGTATTCTTACTGACCTTGTTTCCTAGCTGTCTAGTTTTCAGGTGACACATAGGTTTAAATTAAGCATTTAATTTTTCCAAGGGAGTCCCTTCTTTGTAGTTCCAATCAATCCCCAATATATTAAGAATCAAATTGAGTCTGTTATACAGATTGCTTAATGATTGGGAAGTTTCTGATTCATCAGAAATTATTATATTCCATAGTCAGTTACCAAAGATATAACTACTTTTTTGCATGACAAGGTATAATCATGCCTATCCCTTGTCAGGGCATAAATTAGTTCAAACTCAAATCTTATTGGCAGTTGTATGGTATTCCTCTCTGCCAGTGAGGCACAAATCTTGAACTTTGAAGGAGTTTCTGTTGACTTACTGACACTTAGACTGAATGACAGTACCTGTGGTAACATTATAGTCACCTTCCCTGTGAGATGAATAATGCAATGTTTTGTCAGAAGAATAAACTTTATTTGTTGCCTATTTTGTATTCACTTTCAGCTTACTTGATAAAATGGTATCTAATATTGTAGCAGAAGTTGTAGTTAATCATTGGTTTGAGAGTACTTTGCCACAACAAAGTTTAGTTCCATCTCCATACTGCTCTTTGACAGTATAGAAATTTTCCACACAACTGCTTCTGTGGCATATTGCCCTATGCTCAGTAAAAATTTGTGGTGATAATGAAAATAGGCTCTGAATTTTTGTGCCAATTTATTTATATTACAGGCAATTTTTGTTCACATTGGAATACAGGTAGGAATCTGCCAATTTTGGATCAATCATAGCAGAGTAGCTAAGCCAGATAACACAAGAAGGGAAAATCCTAACTGTCAAAGAAAGAAAGAAAGAAAAACAAACAAAATCCTGCACTCCAGATTCCCTCATTACTTTGGCACTTTGCTTTAAAAACCATAAATAACCGAGCATTTCCATTTCAATGTCTAGGAAATGTAAAAATGACATCATAGTGACATGAAATTCCGTGTTAATGTTTTTCCAAGATCAAGTAAGAACTACAAGAAGATAGATTGTTCTCTATTAAAAGAAAAGGTGCTAGCAATTGAAGAATATTTCTATTTTCTGGTGCATTGGGGACAATGAACTGTTTTTTGAGAGAATGAAAAAAATTCTTCAAGGGGAAAACAAAGAAGAGAAATAGGTAGAAGGGGATCCAAAGCTATGTCAGGTGTTTAGAGAATAGAACATAATGCAAAGAAGGAAGGAAAGAAGGTAGACTAAACCGTATGATCTGGGATGTGGAAATGAGGCCATTCCTGTTGAGGATAGAGCTGGACCCTTCAAGGAGAGAGCATATTTCTCTGTTCCATGAAATGATGGCTAGATTTTAAAGTTGTCTCCCTGAAAAGGGATATCTAATATTGATCACAGAAAGTATGGATTAGTCATGTTGACTGGTGATTTTGTTCTGATGAGTAACAGGGTAACCATATATTGATGTGATATGAACAGTTGGATGGTAAACCAACTCGCTGAGGCTTCCACATAAAATTTGAGAAAGATCTTCCCCAAGCTTGACAAATTTGACAGTGAATACCTAGTTTTGGTGATTCAACCAACAAACTATTTTGAAAGAGTGTGAAGAACTTAGCAACAAATGTAGGACTTTGAAAAAATAGCATGTGATAATATAGAGTTTAGAAAATGAAGGCAGATATGAGAAATAACAGCAGGCTGGGTGGACATACTTGGAAAAACGTGTTTGGATTCATGGATCAGGACTCCAGTACAAGAACAAAGTAGTAGACAGGAATAGAGTACATCTAACAATGGACAGGAAGAAGGTATTTCCCTTTAGACTTGTGGAACTAATCACAATGATTTTAAGTGGAAGTGAAGGAAAAGAAGAAATTTATTATCCATTTACGTTGGTCAAGCCACATACCACAGAAAATAGCAGGTGTGATATAGGAATATTATCAGGGTACAGCCCAGTAATTCACACAACAGTTTTAATAACCTTTATAGTTTTAGATTTCTATTCACAAATTCACAGAGTTTGGTTAATAAAATAGACAACAGCTATTTAACATGAAAATATGATGAGGATGAACAGAGAGGGCAGTCTAAAGGTGCTTGTGTAGTTATATAAGGACCTCATAAACCAACTAAAAAATTTTAAATGAATTGTGCAGAAAAATGTAACCAAGATGGGTAGGTTCCTGGCATTATAAAAACAACATTGTTCTTAAGAGTGTTAGTATCACTAGAGTTTCAAAACAATGAAGATTATAGTGAATGTGAAGTTCAAAATAGAAAAAAAATAACTTTATGAGTTACATTGAGAAGGAATGGAAGATGATAGTTTCTGGCCACTGTGTTCTAAGAAATGAATAATAAGAAAGATGTCAGTTTGGTGTGAGCCTCTTACCCTTATGCTATGACCTAGAAGGGAGCATTGTAATGGGTCCCACGAATCACAGATGTTAGGCTGGATACCTATATTAATCATAAATGTTGGTTTGCTTAAATTGCATTAAAAGTATTTTTGTGGCATACTGGTTGGGTCCCTGAGCTTGGGATCAAGAGGACTTGGGTTCAAATCAGACCTCAGACACTCACTTACTAGCTGGGTAACCATGGACAAATGACACAGACATCCTCTGACTCACTTTCTTCAGCAGTGGTATTGTTTTGGATGGACTTGATGGCCTCTGCGGTCCTTTCATCTCTACGTATAGGATCCTAGGAAGGAAGTGAGCCACATCAAAATTGATGTTCTTGCTACAAATGAAGCCAGAAGATAGAAAGACACTAGATATAGGAAGAAAATGGAAGGTGGGTTCACAGGTTTTCCTTTGACAGATAACAAAAGACTTTTTCAGGCATGTTTCCATTGCACATCCAAAGCCAACAGGAAACATTACTTTGTGAAATACTTGGTCATCTGTGTCTTTCAGTGTTTATGATTGGTTTAATAAAACAGATAATTACGCTAATGCACCAGTATCCTTTGCAGAGAATGAGGAAATAGAGACATTTTTTATGAATAGCTTGACAATATTCAGCAAACTAAATTTGTGTCCTTTGACATTAAATGATTTCAATGTGACAAGGTAACTAAATTATACGGGATCAGATAGTTTGGGATCAGGAATGAAATAAATTGAAGGCTTGTAGAGTACTTGAAAGTCTTACATTTGTTCATGGAAAATAAAGGAGAGAGTTGGAAGGCCCTGGGCACAGCACCAAACATTTTTTCTTAAATGAGATTGACTTCATACTAACAGGCAATAAATAATTTGTTGCAAACTTAGAAGTCATTTAAAACCAGCTATTTTTACAGTTAAATCACTGATCAGCACAATAAATTTAACAGAAATAAGCATGAAGATTGGAAGAGACTACACAGTTAAGTCTAAGTTGTTTAAACAACCTGCTGAGTGAAAAATGGGAAATGGACAAAAGTAAAGATATTGCCAGTATCACCATTTATTTCTTGGAAAAGTTTAATCTATGCAGAATTTTTGCCAAGAAGGAGGCAGAATGAGCTTAGAAATTGCTTCAGCCAATAAACAAATAAACTTGCCAAAAGGAGGGACACAGTGGCCAAAAACAGCTCCAGTTTAGAATGCTAGATTATTTGCAAGACATTATGGAGGAGAACAATGGAAAACAGAGTAGTTTTACATAATAACATAGTAAAAAAACAACTGGGGGGGAAAGCAAACTTATTGGTAGCTTAATGTGAGATCCACCTAAGTCAGATCATGGTAAAAGCATTTGCAAGTGAAAGCACAATTACATACATTGACACAGCTCTGTCATTGTTATCAGTTAAGTATTTTCATTGGCAAGTATAATGACATTTCTGTATTTGGCCTTTTGATCCTGACCCCAAATATATCATATGAAAAAGTTGCAATGATATTTAAGGAAAAAAATCACTATTGGCAGTCTTTGAATTCAACTCTGCTTCTCATTAAAGTAATATGCCATCATTCAGATGCTTCTGTTAATAAGCATTATATGCCCCTTTCCTTCCTTACTATCCCTTCCACAAAAAAGCTCTGGCAATTGTGAGATCAGTGAGATGCAGGAAGAAGGTAGTTTCATTTCCCAAGAGAAGCATTTAAATTTTTATTGCTAAAATATTTACATAATAACTTCTCTAAACAACTTTTCTTGCTCTACACATCCAGATGAATGTCTAGATTTCTAAACTAATTTGATTAGTTGAATGATTTGCGGGCCTTTTTCCAACCAGTTCTAATACAGGTGGGAGACTATCCAACAGATCCAATGTTGACACTCCAGAATAATAACAGAAGTTTATCAGATGTCATACACCATGCACTAAGACCTGCACAATGTATTACATGGCATTCTCATATAGGGATTTGCTTTGGGAGAAGCAAATTTACCTTCTAACTTAGCCATAGACCCAAGTAATGCTCAGCACTTGGAATTATCTGGGAGACCCAGCTAAAGTACAGCCCAACCCTGAACATCCTAATAAATGAAAGTAAGTTTTATCTACCACTCACTACTACCTCTATGGTTAACAAACTTCCATCACTTCTACTGATCTCCCTATCCCTTTTATTTCTTAATCATCAGCAACATAGGATCAAATTATCCCTAACCTTCAAATACTATTCACTCAACCTCTTCCTGCTCAACTCTACTTCATTGACATGATATTCTCATCCTCCTACCCCTTACACTTTGCCCTCTGGAATTCCCTTTCCATTATGAACTTCCCTTTATTCTGAACCTCTTTTTCTCATACTCTTTCCTTCTATTTGTTTTCACTGAGACATATTTTTTCCCAAGTGATACCTCATCCTAGGCTAGCAACTCTAGCTCTCAAACCTCATCCTTCTTCGCAGCCTCTGACAGTATCACTCTTTGATACTGTGATAAGAGTATCACTCTTCTAGGTTTTTGTAACACTGCTCTTTTCTGTTTCTATGAATTGTCATCATGGTGGTGCCTGCTAACTCTGGATGTACCTTATGAGCCCTCCTCTTCCTCTTAACTATTTTGCTTGGTCATCTCATCACCAAGCACCCAAGAATTCAGTCATCATCTTTAAGCAGATGATTCTCATATCTATTTATCTAGACCTGATCTTGTCTCCTCGTCTTCATTCTCACACCTGCAATTGTCTATTAGACATCTCAAACTGAATGTCCCATAGCCATCTTAAACTCAGCATGTCCAAAACTGAGCTAATTATCTTTTCCCCAAAACTTTCTCTTCTTCTTAGATTTCTCATTACTGTCAAGGGTAACTATCACCCTACAAGTCATCTAGGCTAACAATTTGGGTGACATCCTCAATTCCTCATTGTCTCTCACTGTACATATCCAATTACTTGCCAAGTTTTGTTAATCTTACCTTCACAATATCTCTCGTATACATCTCCTTATCTCTTCTGATATTGCTCCGGTACAGGCCCTTATCACCTCATATCTATGCAATTGCAATAACCTTCTGATTGGTCTCCCTGATTCACGTCTTCCTCTACTTAAAAAAAAAAAGTCTTCCTCTACTCCAGTCCCTCCTTCACTCAGTTGTCAATGTGATCTTCCTGAATTACTTGTCTGACCATTCCCTTCCTATTTAGTAAATACCAATTCAGAAAGACACAGGCAAACAGAAGTCTTAGAACTACTGTGTTAAATTTATTATGCATTTTTAAAAAATACATAATAGAGAATTATGATTTCATGTAAAATTATTTTTCTTTCTTTGCATATGGAATGATCACATTTGTTTATATTTGTTAGATGTACAATAAGAAAAAATAATTTTTTAAATAGAAAGGTCAAGGAACAAAACACAACAAAAAAGCTTTTTGATATATATATATATATATATATATTATATATAGTCAAAAAAGAAGATATAAGCATGAATATCTGTGCAAAGCACAGTTATCCTTCAGTGCTGATATCAAATGAAAGTCTTTCAAAAGAGAATAACTAATATGCATATGGGGCCCACCCAAGCATCCTATTGAGAACTGCCCTTTGCCTGAGTTAATACTTCCTTTAAGCCTATAGGTCTTTTCTTTATAATGACCTTTGTATGTTAGTTCAACTAAAATTACTTCATGAATCACAAGATGATTATGCTGAAAGAGACTTTAGAAATCATTTAGTCCAATAACCATATTTTTGCAATGAGGAATAATATAAATAAAGTGGCTAAAAGTACCATGACTTCAATTCTTCCATGTGTAAGGCTGATGTGAGAAATGGCAGGGAATTTGACTACTTGAAGTCAGGACTATGGCTGTAGAAAGGGAGAGGAAGGAGTCAATTTAAGGAATATTATGGAGGAAAAAGTTGGGATCAGTATGATGTAGTAGAAAAAATAATTAATTTTAGAGTTAGGACACCCAGGTTCTGGTTCTGGTACTTATTAGATGTGTGAACATGGAGAGGTCAAAATCTATCTGAGCCAATTTTCTTATAGATTAAAAATGCATAGTAAAACACACACTACCTACCTAACTGAACTAGATTATAGTGGGAGAAATCACTTTGCAAACCTTAAAGTACTGTATAAATGTTGGTGGTTGCTGTTGTTGGACATCAAATTACCCTTTGAGATAGGTGATGAAGATAGAGTGTTGGGCCTAGAATCAGGAAGACCTGAGTTCAAACCTGGCCTTACATACTTCCCAGCTTTGTAACCACTGTGGGCAAATCATTTAACCTCTGTATGTCTCAGTTTTTTCAGCTGTAAAAAATGGGGATAATAATAACCCTTACTTCAAAGGTTTTGTGTGAGAATCAAATGTGATATTTATAAAGTGGCTGGAACATGTTTATTTACTATTAAAATTACATATTTGTTTTTATTAATAGCTTACCAGATACTTCTCTTCACTACCACTCTTCCTACTCACACCGCTGTTCTTCATACATAGCCTGTGCTCCAGACACACTAGATTATTGACTACCTCCCCATCTCATCTGGAAGTCTCCTGTCACCAAATATTTTTGGACTTCACTCATTTTTGGGGTCCTCTTGGTCTATGTAAATACTTTTCTTCTTTAAAGTATCACTTCAAGGGATGCTTTCTCCATGATGTCCTACTTGATCTTCCCAGGTAAAAGTGACCATTGTTTCCTCTTCAAAGTTTTTGTTGGGCACCTTTTACTTTTGTGTTAATTATATATGTCATAGTAACAATAGTTTGTATATATGTTGTATCACAGCCACTAGATTGTAAACTCTTTGAGAAGTAAAGATTATGTGTTTTTTTCAAGCTTTCTATCCCCAGTGCCTCTCACAGTGCCCAACAAAGAGGAATTTAATAAATGCTTGTTGATCGATTGAACCAAAATGAATTGTGGTAGAGTTAAATCATGAGAGTGTCATGTATATGATGTCTGCTGTTCCAAATTAAAACGTATAATCTTAGAGGGTTGCTGTACAACAAATCATTTTGTTCCACAATTTTAGTTCTAAAAATTTTAAAACCACTAAGCAATAACATTATTAACATATATGTGAAGCATATTTTTGATACTTTGTAATGTCGAAAAACCTAATTTACCTGATACTAATTACATATCATCTTGAATATACATACATACATACATATGTGTATATATATACACACACACACACACACACACACACACATACACACACACACGTATAACATACACCAGGTAATTGTAATAATATATGTGGATAAGTTCATTTTTTCATTGTATTTGTGTCTGAAATATTCTGAACCTTGCTATGATTCTTTTCCTTTTGTGTTAAAATAATTTGCTCTCATTGTGACCTTATTAAAGTAACATGATTCTTTTTGCTGTTTTCCCCATATGGTAATTACTGATAAATAAAATGCTAATTTAGTTTACAGTTTTTTTTTCTTGTACTTATTCAGGTATTCAAATGGAGCAATTCATGCTCCATTTGGAAGCCAATGTAAGTAGTTCTCTGTTCTGATATTTTTTGACTACTTTGTACAGGGAAAATGTTTAGGATATAGAAACAACCTCAGAATAGGAAGTAATCTAAAAGGCCATATAGTCCAATGTGCACATTACAGAGAGCTATCATGTATCCTTTTTTTCTCCATGTTAAACATCTCAATGTCATTTTATTAATACTGATGCCCTCTTGAATTGAATTGAGGTCAAAGTCCATTAAAAAACTTGGTCAATTAACTATTGTCTATAGACCTCTTTACTGGTTCTCAACAATATATTTAGGATATCACTCTTTTGGTCCCTTAATTTGACCAATCCCAGATATGATTAGCTGTATTACCATTCCACTCACATCTATTTTGTGTACAAGGATATTGTGAGAGACATTTTCAGATTTTTCTCCCTGTAACCCAGGTGTATTATGTCTATGGCATTTCCTTTATCTACTTGTGTAATAACTGTCAACCTCTGCCACCCCCCAAAAAAAGAAATGAAATGAGGAATGAGGTTAGTGTAGGATGACTTGCTTTTAGTGAACCTTTGTTCATTTGGAATGATGACAACTTACCATTCTGAAAGTTCAAAATCCATAGGCTTTTTAATGCATTGTGTATCTTTCTAGTAGTCAAAGTGATGCTCACCAATCAACCAACAGTCAATCAACAAACATTTATTAAGTGTCTATTATGTGTCTGGAATTGTGATAGTAAGAAACCACTTATTTCTTCTTCTTGAATATCAGGATAAAATTTGCTTTTTTTCAATCCTGTACCTGTTTTCTATTCCCCATGATTTTTTGAAGATGAATCACAATGGCACAAAAATCATATCCAACAATTATACTATGACTTTAGGATGTGATTTGTTGCAGTCTGGTGACCTTAACTTGCTTATTTTTGGTTCCTATTTTATGCTTTCTAGCATGAAGATCATCCTCACTGGTGGAAAAAAAAAAGATGTTAAAATTATATTTGAGTAGCTTTGCCTTCCCGTATCACCCATTATCCCTGTTCCATCCATCCTGGGCAATGACTCTTTGACCTTTCTCTTGTTCCAGTTTAGCTTTTTTTAAGCTTCTATTTGGTTTCCTTAGCATTCATTACAAGTTCTGGCTTTAGGAATTTTAACACTGTTACACTCTACTTATAACATCATGATATTCTTTAACATTCACACCTTCAGTTACCTGTTCTTGCTTCATATTCTGCACATGAGGCTTAAAAATCTTAGTAAGTTGGTGATCTTCATTTGTGTCCACGTAAGTCCCTTTAGACAGCTCTCCCCTTTTCTTTCTTATTACTTTCATTTCTATATTTCATTATTGAGAGTATTACATCCTTCTTGTCCTAATTCCTTGCAGAATTTGGCCTTCAAATTATTCATCTCCTTTCTCTGAAGTTGTTTTTTTTTTTGTTTTTGTTTTTAGAAATTGCCCTCCTTAAATCTAAGGTATGCAGCAGTGTATGACTTTTCTTGGTAAGTCTAAGTAGTAGCCCCCAGTAGAATGTAAACTCCTTCAGGGGAACATTTGCCTCATTTTCCCCCTTATATTCTAAAACACTAGCACAGAGGTTGGTGCATGGAATTCATTTTAAAAAGTATTTTTTTGGTTTGAATTGAATTTTATCATGAAATCTAGGATGACTTACCAACTTCCTCCTAAGGTTCACACCATTTCTTCTATGACATTCATTTATCCCCTGACATCCATTTCCTCCTAATTGTTTAGAATCAGGTCCAGAATAGTAGTTACCCTAATTTGTTCCCTAGCTTTTTGAAAAATGAAATTATTAATCAGACAAATTGAAAATTCATCAGCTGTTCTGCTTTGGGGATGGTAGGTGAAGGAGACAAAGAGAGAAGAAAAATGAGAAAAAAAAGAGATGACTGCAACTCTCCAGCTCTTCCTCCATTATGTTATATTATACCTTTGATGTCTACCTTAGGTATTCCTCAGCCATTAACTCATTCTGATATAGTGAGCTATAAAATTTTCTCTCCATTGATACTCCACCAAATTCTGTTTACCATGTTTCCCCAATAATGGTCATAGATTTTCTCAAAGAAGTATTTATTCTTACTAGCAGTTCTATTTTTCTGCTCCCTTTATCTAATCTATTCCCTTTAAATAAGATTTCACTGCCATATTCCCATCATAAATTATATGCCATGAAGATAGTAAGGTGATGATTTTGGAACCCTTGAATTTGAACTTTGCACTTACAACTTGTGTGCCTTGCTCAAATCTCTTATCCTCTATAAGTCTTAAGTTTCCTCAGATATAAAATAGTGGGGGTGGGAGGTTATATTAGCTGACCTATAATATCCCATCTATCTCTAAATCTACAAGTTTCAAAAGTACCTATGAGTTTGGATTTACCTCTTTGCAATAAAATATCCAGTTCTTCTCTATTTGTCTATAATTTACCATTTCATAAAAGAAAAAAATTAAAACTTGGAAGGGATTCAGTGAACAACTACTCCAATCACTTTGTAAAAGAATTTTCATTTTAACACATCTGGAAATTTTTACACAGGTTATCTGTGACCATTGGTGTTAAATGATCTCTTTCTTGGATATTATCTACTTTAAAGTATAAAGTACTTCTAATGTTATTATTCTTCCTATGATGAACCAGCAATTCTCTATTATAGCTAGTTTAATGAATGGGTATGGACACAGTTTACATTTTCTTTCTATTTTCAGTTTAAAAGCTTCTTATTCAGATTTACAAGGCTGCTAGCTAAAACATTGTTTTTGACCCTCATTTGATGCATTCCATCCTAGGACAAGAGACTGTCTTTACTCATAGTACAAAAAACCAAATCTCATTATCTACTTAACCAGAAGTTCACTTCCAAAATATTCCTCTCTGTTTTAAAACACAAAATAGTTTGGACTTTGCTTCACTCAAATATTGAAAACATTGTAATATCCTCATTAAAATATGTATCAGTTTTGCAATGGATGTATGATAAAAAAAAAGCTGTAAGTAAACTTTATTTTTATAAATAGAATCAAATCTTAATTGGACAAGGTTGTTTACTGTCTAAAGGATTATATAATGAATCTTTTTTTTAGTGCAAATAACTAAAACTTAATTTACCTATTTTCAAAGTTTGTATTATTTTAATGAGCTCTCTTAAAGTTGGATTTTCTTTAATGAAAAAGAGATTTATATAAATTAGGAACTTTTTTCAGGGTTCTTTTCCATTTAGGAAACATGGTATTGCTATGATGGATGCAATGGAAAGAGTAATTGATCTGGGTTTAAATTTTTGCTCTGACATTTATCTGTATGACCATAGATAAGTCTTCATCTTTTTAGATTTTAGTAAAATGAGATATTTCTCCTAGAATGTATGTCAGTGCCTTTTATCACTCACATTCAAGATTTCTATGATTTTGTATAATTTTTACTAAGGCATCAGCTACATGAGGGAAACAGCTTGGCTTAATGGAAGAGCACTAGATTTGAAGTTAGAACACCTAATTTTGAATGCCATCTCTATCACTTATTAGCTGTGTGACATTTGGTATATAGCTTAAACATTCTGGATCTGTTCTCTAATCTGCAAAATGAAAGGGTTTCTTTAAAGTCTTTTCCAACTCTAAAGCTTATAATCCCACACCTCTTTGGATTGCTAGTGTATATTTCAGGTAATGCAAAATTCAAAAAATATTTATTCTAATTTTGATTAGAATACAAAGATTGTACCATTTTAAACCCTTTAAAGATCAGTAGAGATGGATTTTATTCAGCTGTGTCATTAATTTTGACAATAAAATCATCAAAATGGTCCAAAGAGTAGATTGACTGTGGATGCACAGATGTGGAATTTGAAAGATGCCACTTTTGTCATTTGGGACATCAAAATGGGCCCAGTACTGTTCTGGGATAATGTGGTTTCTTGTGCATATCAAACAAGCCACAGTTATATAGCCACAGAGGCAACTCAGGAAGTATTATTCTCAGTGGAGCTTTTTCTCCCTTGATACCTGTCCCTTATGTTTGATGATACTGTTTTTAGTAACAATCTCCGAAGTTTCCCCTTCAAGCCATTTGTTATCTTTTTTTTTTTCCAGTGAATTTAGGCTGCCTGTTTTCAGTAGTCAGGAAAGCAGATGAAAGTTACTGTAGTCTCACATTGGCAAAGGGGGAGGGAGAATCAGTGTGCACCAGGATGTGGAAGGGCCCATCCTTGCCCTTCTGTACTTTTGTCCCAGACAAAAACAGGGGCACAGATTGTAAGGCAGTAATTCTGCATTTCAGCTCTAGGATTGTAGTTATTTTGTACTTATTTATTTGTGTTATTTATATTCTCAGTTTTACTGGGATCACTTAAGGTTCAATTCTATTTTTCCATTTGGCTGAGAGACTTCTTTATTCATAAATTTCAAAACTTAAGGCAAAGAAAAGGATATGTAATTATTATTTTGAAGTGTTTTATTTCTAAAATTCCTTTAAGAAAAAAAGACTTATGGACAGGACCTTGGAGATCACCTATTCAACTCCATTTTATAGATTAAGAAACTAAGACCAAGAGGGATAAAGTGGGCCCTCTCTATTAAAATTTTTTTTAAAAGACCTGATTTATTTTTTCATTGCCTCTTGCTTAGACTATGGCAATAGATTTTTAATTGGTCTCCCTCTCACTGTTATCTCACCTCTTCAGTATGTTCTCCACGCAACCAACAAATTGTTATTTCGGAGGCTCAGGTGTCCATGGCACACCCCTGCTCAAGAAGCTTTAATGGCTCTGTTTTGCCGCTAGTACAAAATATAAACTCTCTTTGTCATTTAACCCCCTTCAGAATCTGGTTCTAACCCATCTTTCTTACTTACTCTTATCTCACATTACTCCACTTCCCACTTCCCTTTTTCAGCCCAAATGGAACTCTTTCTGTTCCATGTACACATTTCACCTCCAGCCACTAAGCGTATAGACATACTGTCTGCCATGCCTGAAATGTTTTTTTTCTTTGCCTTTACTTTTTGGAAGCCCTAGCTCACTTCAGGTATAAACTCATGACCAACACGAGGCCTTTTCTTAACAGTCAGTTGTATCCCTCACCTTTCACTAAAATTACTTTATATATTTATTTGTATTGTGTTCATTAGATAGATTTTGAGCTGGAAAGTACCTTGAAGATTATATATATATATATATATATATATATATATATATATATATATATAATATATATATATATATATATATATTATATATATATATATATATAACTAACTCCTTCATTTTAATGTTAACATTAATTATGCTGATGATTAGCTAACATTTAAATAGCAGTTACTGTGTACCAGGCACTGTGCTTAGCAAGTTATAAGTATTATCTCATTAGATCCTCCCAATGATCCTGAGAGGTAGGTACTATTATGATCCTTATTTTTCAGATGAGGAAACTGAGGTGAACAGAGGTTAAGTGATTTGTCCAGGGTCACACAGCTAGTAAGTATTTTGAGTCCACATTTGAATTCAGGTCTTTCTGATTCCAAGTACAGTGCTCCATCCATTGTGCCACCTAGCTGCCAAAATATTCTATTTTACAAAAAAGGAAACTGAAACCTCCCCTGTCAAAAATAATAACAAACTTGACAACAAGATTATAATAAGGATTAATTTAGTATTCCTCAAAATAGCTAATTTCATATTTAAGATGAGGCAATACAAAGTGGTGGAAGAAAACATTATATTGAAGTCATGAAACATAAAATTATTTTAATTTAATTTTAAAATTAAATATATGTTATTTAATTACTCACCAAATCTCATTTTTGGAAAAATATAAAAGTAGTTAATAGAGCTACCCATGTGGAATTTGGTGAGTAATTAAATTTCTCTAGGCCACAGTTTGCTAATCTATGATATAAGTAGGTTGGATTATATAATCTCTAGTCCTATACAGATCAAAATTAAGTGATGGTTACATGAACAATGTAATTTCATCATATCTTATGACCTCTTTTTTTGTCTCATTCTCTTTGACCTCTTTGCAGCATTTGACATTGGACCATCCCATCCTTCTTGTTGCCCTTCTTTCAATTGTCTTCTGTGACACAGTGATACTCACCATGGTTCTTCAATCCTTTGACTCCCCATTATCCCCTTTAGCTGGCTCCTCACTCTTTTCTCTCCCCTTAAATATGTTTTTTCCCCTGGGTTCTCTCCTACGCACCTTTTTCTTCTTTCTCTACACTTTTTCCTTTGGTAACCCAATCTATTCAAGTGACCTGCCATGTCACCTCTATGCAGATAACCCTCAAATCTATTCTCCCTCCATCCTTCAACCCCTTTCCAGAGGTCCAATTCTCTCCAGTTGTCTGCTGAATCTTTCCTTCTAAATGTCTATCTTGTTCTACTAACTCCACATCTCAAATTATGCTCATTATTCTACAACAGTTTCCTGCTTTAAACCTGTCCTTTTCCCATACTTTTCAATTTATGTAAAGGGACAGTGCAACTGTCCTAGTGGAACCTTGGAGTCATCTTAGTCTAGTTAATCTCCCTCAGCTCATATATCCAATTATTTCCAAGTCTTGATGTTTATTTATGTGTTTTTTCTCATATTTGATCTTTCCTACCTACTCACATTACAAATACTTCAGTTCAAACCCTGATTTGCTCTCACCTAGGCTGTTCAAATAGGTTTATAACTAGTCTTCTGTTTTTCTCTTCTCTACTCACTCTAATCCATCTTTCATATTGTCCCCAGAGTAATCTTTCTAATGCACAGCTGCAATTATTTCACTATTAAGCTCAAAACGTTCAGTTATTATACACTGTATACTGAATCAATTTTAATCACTTGATTTTGGCATTCAAAGATATTTAAAATATCCCTTCAATCCACCTATTCATCTTTATTCTTATAGTATACCTTCTGTGGTCTCATATTGGGCTACTAACTGGTCTCTATTCTTGTCTTATTCTCTTTAGGATTTCTCATGTTGTCCTCCATGCCTCAAAAAGACATCCCCTCAAAACTCCCCTTTCCAACTCTACCTCTTTTGAAGTCCCTTCATTTAAACCTCCCTTCTCTGGCCTTTTACCCTCATGTGAAATAGATTTCTCCCTTTTCAAATTTCTCCAAGCTCTGTGCATGGTTCTTTCTTTTGCCTTTATCATAGCCTCTCTTATATTTTGGTTATTTTTGTACTGCAACTTCCAGTCATTCCATTCTACAGCTTGTTTTCCCAGGCTGTCATCCTTGCTCTGGCCTCACTTCCCTCCCTTTGAAATTTTATTGCTATTATTATTTCAATTTTATACTGTCCTCTGGCCTTGAATTCCTTTTCCCCTTGTTCTTGTCACCACTCACCCCTTTTTAAACCTTAAGTCTGCAGTATCCCCACTGTCCGACTTCTCTCCTCTTGATCCACTGCTGCTAAAAGTAATAACATAACTGCTCACTGTGTCAACTACAAATTAATGTCATCTAATCCCAACGGGGCCTTCACTTGTTCACAGCATTGTTTTTGTTTTTGTTTTTGTTTTTCGTTGTTGTTGTTTTGTGTTTTTTTTTACCATTCCTTCATCAATTCCTTAGAAAACACCCCCTGAAGCCTATTCAAAATTTTCTCTTATACTATTTACACTATTCTCTCTCCCTCCATCTCAGCTAAGCATCTTAACTTATACTTGACAGAGAAAATTTAGGCCATCTATTCTGAGTTTTCTCTGCTCACCGACTTTATGCCTAGAATCCCTTTAACATCATCCCTAAGTCTTCTTCTTTGCTTAGCAAAGAGAAAGAAGTAGTTATTCTTCTTGTCAGGGTCAGCCCTATCTACTTAAGTCCTTGGTTCCATCCTTTCACTCTTCTTGGAGTTTACCCATTCAATTCTCCTCACTCTGTGGTCAATGATTCTATCCACTGGCCCCCTTCTCTGCTACCTATAAGCATGCCTAGATCTCTCCTCATCTTAAATATCAAATAAATAAGCTCATTCACTCAGTTGATGCCTTGGTTCAGGCCTTTATTGCCTCTTGCCTGGACCTGGACAATAGCTTTCTAATTGCCACTCCCCCATTATCTGTTACTTCCCTTCTCTAATCCATTCTCCCTTCAGCTATCAAATTTTTACTCCTGAGGCCCAGGTCTGACTGTAGCAAACCTCTACTCAAGAAGCTTCGGTGTCTTCCTTTTGACTACAGAATAAATTATGAACTCCTCTGTCATTTAGAGCCTTCAGAATCTTCTTACATCCTATCTTTCTAGACTTATTTCTCATTATTCTGCTTCCCACACCCTCTGCATCCAAACTGGCCATCTTGCTCCCAGGTTTGTACCCATTGCATCTATTGCTGCCATAGGTGTACATGTTCACTTCCATACCTGAAAAGCTCTTCCTTCTCATTTTTACCTTTTAAAATTTCTAGCTTTCTTTAAAGCTTCTAGTCATCTCCTACTATCACCAAAAATTTAGTTTTATATATTTTGTAAATGTATGTTTATTTACTGATTTTATACATATTATTTCCATCAGTACATTTATAAGCTATTTTTCAATACAATTGGTTTCTTTTGTCATTCTATGTATTTTATTTTATACATTTAAAAATTGTTCTGAGAAAGGGTCAGTACGAATCAACAGCCTGCCAAAGGGATCCATGATCTCCACTTTAATAAAAAAAATTAGGAACTTTAGACTGGGTTATATTTATTTCACTTCCAGCTCTAAATCATGTTATTGTAAGATAGTTACATAAAAATAGAAGTTGAAAATCATTGTCAAAGGATTGGAGAATAATTGGATAAATTGTCTTATATGTACTAGGATCCTATTGTGCTGTAAAAAATTTTAACCTATTGTTTTCCATATGATTTTTATTTCTCATTTTGTTTGACTGTTTTGTTGATAGTAACTATGATATTTTATATCAATTACTAATGCCCAAGTTATCTATATATTCTTAGCACTAAAGCCATTCTACTACATCTCCTATCTATTTCTCTTGGTACACTCATTTTACTTAACTGATCATCAGCTGTCTTTCTCTGGGCCCTCTTCTGTTCCCTGTAGCTAATAAAACCCCTGCCATTTCTTTGTTATCCTTGAATTTACCACCTCTTCTCTGCTTTCTAAGGGTATGTGGAATGTAATTTGCTTTCTTTTTGATGCAACCTACTGGAAGTCAATTAATCTCTCACAGTTTTCTCATCTACATATGAACTGGCTTTATGAACCTGATCAAATCCTTTAATTCTTTGGTGTCTCAGGAAACTCTGTAAGACTATATGTCACAGAAAAGGGGTCAACCTGTGTTGGTAGAGGACTTTCCATCACTGGGAGCTACTTAAAACAATGAAATGACATGTCTGTATATGCTAAATATGAGAATAATGCTCATACTAGCAATGTAACAATATATTATGCCAGTTTTAAGTTACATTTGAACATCTGTGCTGTATCTCTCTTACTCTACTGACAAGGTCAGATGTTAACACTGCTGCCATCATCATTAAGGATCTAAAATTAGAAAGCCCTCCAAGTGTTCAGCTCCAACATTTAGTGTGGCCTTTTTATTGTGTTTTGTTATTGGTGTCGTCACTATCATTTGTCTGTAAATTCCTTGAACCCTGCATTTATATTTCTGTATTTTAATTGTAATGTTCTAGTTATGTACTGTTACTTGAAACAGGAAGATTTTCACATTTATTTTCTGTATCACTTATCAAAAAGTTGCTGAGAGCTATTGCAAGGAAACCTTTCTGCAGTTGGGACTGCTACTTCTCACCTTTCATTCATTCACTCACTTCTCAGGCCCTTACAATCTGCCTTCTGACCTTACCATTAGACTATCATTGCTATTGCTTAAGACACCAATGATTTCACTTGCTAAATCATCTGTCCTCCTGTTGGTCCTTACCTTTCCTGACTTCTCTACAGCATTTGACATTACTGACAACCTTTTCTTCCTATATAGTATTTTCTCCTTGGGTTTTCATTTTATTGCTTTCTCCTGATTGTCCTCCTACGAGTTTTAACCCTCACATGTATCTCTTTCAATAGATTATCATACATTTCCCATGCCTCATTTATCAGGGTACCTCAAGGCTCTGACCTAGATACTCTTCTTTGGTCCTTCTATATATTCTCTTAGAGATTTCACCAACTCCCATGAGTTCAACTATCATCTCTATGCAGATGACTCCTAAATATATACTATCTAGCCCTCGTTACTTTACTTAGTTGTATTCATTTCAGTTACTTGTTCAGTTACCTGGATGTGCCATAAAAACCAAAAATTAAATATGTTTAAAATTTCTCCAAAATGAAATTCATTATCTTCCCCCTTAAACTCTCCCCTCTTTCTATCTTCCTTAAAGACACCACTATTCCTTTACTCACCCATGTTCATAACCTTAAAGTTAGTTTTACCTTTTTCATCTCCTTTAAAATTTATATGCATTCAGCTGTCAAGTCTTATCATTGCTGCCTCCTCAACATATCTCCCTTCTATCCTCTTCTTTACTCAAATCACTACTATACTTATTCAGACTTCGAACATCCCTCCTGACTGGTCTTCCTATTTCCCATTTCTATCCTCTCCAATTCATCTTCCACATAGCTCTCAAACTGATGTCCCTACAGCACAGGCCTAACCATTTCTGCTTGAAAATCATCAATAGCTCCCAATTGCCTCTTGGATAAAAAACAACTCTTCTGTTTGGCATTCAGTTATCGGAATCTGGCTTTGTAATCTGTATATGTTTCTATTTTGAGACTGATTCTTATATTTTTAAGATTTTATTTATTAAATTGACATGATGGTTTTTCTTTTTCCCACCTACCTCAACCAAAATGCAAAAAAAAAGAAAAAGAAAAAAAGAAAAAAAAGAAAAAGGAAGAAGAAAAATCCTTTATAACAAAAATTTATTGTGGAGGGTGGAGTTAAGACGGCAGAGTGAAGGGTCACAACTGCCAAAATTCCCCCAAAACCTCTTCTACAAAGTGACCACAGAAAATACTGAACAGAATTGTGAGTGGGAAATCCAAGAAAAGTAACTGTGAGTCATTTTTCTCCAGCCTAGGATAGCTAAGGAAGATAGAGACATCTGCAGACATTTGGGGGTGGGGGGCTGGCCAGGAGTATGGGGCAGCAGAAATGGCACCAGTGGTAAACCTTGGAGGTGGTGGCATCAGTAGTAGCAGTGGCATAGAAGCACCCACTGCACAGGGAGGAGAAAGGGATTGAACTCCCAGTCAATAAGTGATTCCTGAGAACCCTTATGCTACCACTGGCAGCAAGATAGGCCACCATTTGGCAGCTCTATCACCCACTACCCAGTTCTGGTTGTTAGTTACAGGGGATAGAAGGAAATAATGGCCCTTCCTGATTAGGTACCAGAGCTCAGAACAGGAGGGCAGTGACCAGAAATCTCCCCAGATCATATCATCATGGAAGTACTGAAAACCCCCCAGACCTAGCTGTGCAAGCAGCAGAACATAAAAGAGCTAGATGAACATAGTTACAAAGCACTTTTTATACAAATAAAGAAATCTAAAATATTGGAGGAATATTAACTGTTCATGGGTGGGTCAGGCCAGCATAATAAAAATGACAAAATTACCTCAGTTAATTTAATTATTCAATGCCATGCCAATTGATTATATTTTACCAAATAATTGCCAAAGAATTATTTTTTAGAGCTAGACCAAATGATAGCATTCATCTGGAAGAACCAAAGGTCAAGAACATCAAGGGAAAGAAAGAAAAGGAAGAGGAGGAGGAAGAGAAGAAGAAGAAGAAGAAATAATTGAACCTAGTAGTACCAGATCTCAAACTATACTATCAATCCATCACCATCAAAACAAGTTGGTATTGGATAAAAAAAAATGGAATAGTTGATCAGTGGGATAGATTTGGTACATAATATACAGAAGAAAATAAGTATAGTAGACTAGTGTTTGATAAACCCATCCCAACTACTGGGTCACACACTCACTATTTGCTTGTTTGTTTGTTTTTTGGTGAGGCAATTGGAGTTAAGTGACTTGCCCAGGGTCACACAGTTAATAAGTGTCAAGTGTCTGATCTGAGACTGTATTTGAACTCAGGTCCTCCTGACCCCAGGGCTGGTGCTCTATCTGCTGCACCACCTAGCTGCCCCCACACTCAGTATTTGACAAAAACTACTGAGAAAACCAAATAGTTTAGAAGAAATTAGACATAGACTAATATTTCTTATCATATACCTAGATGAGCTCAAAATGGGTAATTCAGACATAAAAGGTGATATCATAGGAAAATTAGAGGAACATGCAAAAAAAACCTGTCAGATCTATGGAGAGAGAGAGAGAGAGAGAGAAGAGAGAGAGAGAGAGAGAGAGGAGAGCGGAGGAGGGAGAGGAGAGAGAGAAAGGAGAGGAAAGAGAAGATGGAAGATAAAAATACATAATTTTGACTATATTACATTTAAAAAAACTTTAGCATAAACAAAACCAGTGCAATTAAAATTAGAAGAAAAGAAGGAAGCTGGGAAAAATTTACAGTAATTTCTCTGATAAATGACACATTTCCCAAATATATAGAGAACTAGGCCAAATTTATAAAAGTAAAAGCCATTAACCAGTTGACAAATGGCCAAAGGATATGAGCAGGTAGTCTTCAGAGGAAAAAAATCAAAGCTATCAATAGTCATATTAAAATTTTTCTATCCCATAGAACAGAATTGAATAGCAGAATGGATTAAAAACCATAATCCTACAATATGTTGTTTACAGGAAACACATTTGAAAAAAGTGACATACACAGAGTAAAGGTAAAAGACTGGAGCGGACTATATTATGCTATAGCTGAAGTAAAAAAAGCAGGGGTAGCAATCATGATCTCAGACAAAGGAAAAGCAAAAATAGATCTTATCAAAAGAGATAAGGAAGTAAACTACATCCTGCTAAAAGGCACCATAGACAATGAAGTAATATCATTACTAAACATATATGTGCCAAATGGTATGGCATCCAAATTCTTGGAGGAGAAGTTCAGGCAGTTACAAGAAAAAATAGACAGCAAAACTATACCAGTGGAGGACCTCAATTTCCCCTCTCTGAACTAGATAAATCTAACCATAAAATAAACAAGAAGTTAAGGAGGTGAATAGAACATTAGAAAACATAGGTATGGTAGACCTCTGGAGAAAACTGAATGGGGGTAGAAAGGAATATACTTTTTTTCTCACATACACAAAAATTGACCATGTACTAGGGCATAAAAACCTCACAATCCAATGCAGAAAGTCACAAATATCAAATGCATCATTTTCAGATCATGATGCAATAAAAATTATATGTAATAAAGGGACATGGAAAGATAGACTAAAAATAATTGGAAACTAAATAATCTCATCCTAATAAGTGACTGGATCAAACAACAAATCATAGAAACAACCAATAACTTCATTCAAGAGAATGACAATAATGAGACATCATACCAAACCTGATGGGATGCAATGAAAGCAGTTCTTAGGGGAAGTTCTATGTCTCTAAATGCTTACATGAATAAAATAGAAAAAGAGGAGATCAATGAATTAGGCATACAGCTAAAAAACCAGGAAAAGAACAAATTAAAAATCCTCAATTAAACACCAAACTAGAAATATTAAAAACCAAAGGGAAAACTAAGAAAATAGAAATTAAGAAAACTATTGAACTAATAAATAAAACTAAAGGCTGGTTTTGTGAAAAAAAATAAATTTTGGTTAATTTAATTTAAAAAAGAAAGAAGAAAACCAGATTATTAGTATCAAGAATGAAAAGGGTAAAGCTACCACCAAGGAAGAGAAAATTAAAACAATAATTAGGAACTATTATGTCCAACTGTATGCCAACAAATTTGATGATCTTAATGAAATGGAAATATATTTGCAAAAATATAAATTGCCCAGATTAACCGAAGAGGAAGTAAAATACTTAAATAACCCCATCTCAGAAAAAGAAATTGAACAAGCCATTGATGAACTCCCTAGGAAAAAATCTCCAGGGCCAGATGGATTTACATGCGAATTCTATCAAACATTCGTAGAACAACTAATTCCAATACTGTATAGACTATTTGGGAAAATAGGTGAAGGAGGAGTCTTACCAAATTCTTTTTATGATACAAATATGGTGCTGATACCTAAACCAGGAAAAGTCAAAACAGAGAAAGAAAATTATAGACCAATTTTTTTCTAATGAATGTTGATGCAAAAATTTTAAATAAAATATTAGCAAATAGATTACAGCAACTTATCACAAGAATAATACACTATGACCAGGTACGATTTATACCAGGAATACAGGGAAGGTTCAATATTAGGAAAACTATCAGTGTAATTGATCATATCAACACCAAAACTAACAGAAACCACATGATCATCTCAATAGATGCAGAAAAAGCTTTTGACAAAATACAACACCCATTCCTATTAAAAACACTAGAGAGCATAGGTATAAATGGAGTCTTCCTTAAAATAATAAATAGCACCTACCTAAAACCTTCAGCAAGTATCATATGTAATGGGGACAAGCTAGAAGCATTTCCAATAAGATCAGGGTGAAACAAAGATGTCCATTTTCACCATTTTTTTTCAATATCATACTTCTCAATAAGAGAAGAAAAAAAAATTAGAACAGGCAGCGAAGAAACAAAGTTATCACTCTTTGCAGAAGACATGATGATATACTTAGAGAATTCTAGAGAATCGAGTAAAAATCTACTCAAAATAATGAACAACTTTAGCAAAGTTGCAGGCTATAAAATAAACCCACATAAATCATCAGCATTTCTATATATTACCAACAAAGCCCAACAGCAAGAGATAGAAAGAGAAATTCCATTTAAACTTACTGTAGACATTATAAAATATTTAGGAGTCTACCTCCAAAACGAACACAGGAACTCTATGAACACAATTACAAAACACTTTTCACACAAATAAAGTCAGATCTAAATAATTGGAAAAATGTCAGTTGCTTATGAGTACACTGAGCTAATATAATAAAAATGACAATTCTACCTCAGCTAATTTACTTATTCAGTGCCATACCAATCAAACTACTAAAAAGTATTCTATAGAGTTAGAAAAAAAATAACAACAAGATTCATTTGGAATAACAAAACGTCCAGAATATCAAGGGAACTAATGAAAAGAAATGCAGGTGAAGGTGGCCTATCCATTCCAGATCTTAAATTGTATTATAAACAGCAATCATCAAAACTGCTTGGTACTGGCTAAGAAATAAGTGTGGATAAGTGGAATAGGTTAAGTATGCAAGACACAGTGTCAATGACTATAGTAATCTATTATTTGATAAACCCAAAGACCCCATCTTCTGGGATAAGAACTCACTCTTTGACAAAAACTGCTGGGAAACTGGAAAAGAGTATGGCAGAAAGTAGGCATAGATCAAATCTCACACCATATACCAAAATAAAGTCAAAATGGGTTCATGATTTAGATATAAAGGCTGATACTGTAAGCAAACTGGAAGAGTAAGGAATAGCATACCTATCAGATTTATGGAGAACAAAAGAATTCATAACCAAATAGGAGATAGAGAACATCACAAAAAGCAAAATGGGTAACTTTGATTACATTAAATCGAAAAGTTTTTGCACAAAAAAAAGCCAGTGCAATTAAGATTAGAAGGAAGGTAGAAAATTGGGAAAGAATTTTTACAACCAGTGTCTCTGATAAGGGCCTCATTTCTAAAATACATAGACAATTAAGTCAAATTGATAATAATACAAATCATTCCCCAATTGAGAAATGGTTAAAGGATATAAACAGGTACTTCTCAGATGAAGAAATTAAAGCCATCTATAGTCATATGAAAAAATGCTCTAAATTACTATTGATTAGAGAAATGCAAATGAAAACAACTTTGAGGTACCACATCACACCTATCAGACTGGCCAAGATGACAAAACAAGAAAATGATAAATGTTGGAGATGTGGGAATATTGGAACATTAATGTATTGTTGGTGGAGTTGTGAAATGATCCAACCGTTTTGGAGAGCAATTTGGAACTATGCCCAAAGGGCTATAAAAATGTTCATACCCTTTGATCCAGCAAAAGCACTTCTAGGGCTATATCCCGAAGGATCATACAAAGGGGAAAAGGACCCACATCTACAAAAATATTCATAGCGGCTCTTTTTTGTGGTGGCAAAGAATTGGAAATTGAGAGGATGCCCATCAATTGGGGAATGGCTAAACAAGTTGTGGTATATGAATGTAATGGAATACTATTGTGCTATAAGAAATGATGAACAGGCTGATTTCCAAAACACCTGGAAAGACTTGTATGGTCTGATTCTGAGTGAAGTGAGCCAAACCAAGAGAACACTGTACACAGTAACAGCCACATTGTGTGGTGGCTTTAACCTTTCTCAGCAATAAAAGGATCTAAGACATCTCCAAAGGCCTCATGATGGAAAATTCTATTTACATCCAAAGAAAGAACTATGGAATTTGAATGCAGATTGAAGCATGCTATTTGCTAGTTGATTTTTTTTTCCCGTTTCTCTTCTGTTGAGTTTTGTTTCCTCTTTCTGGTGGTTCCTCCTATTGGTTCTACTTCTTCCTTACAATATCACTTATGTGAAAATATGTTTAATAGGAATATATATATGTGTAGCCTATAGCAGATTGTGGGCCATCTTGGGGAGGGTGGTGGAGAGGAAGGGGGAGAAAAATTTTATACTCAAGAGCATATGGAAGTGATTGTTGATAAATCAAAACAAGTTAATAAAAATTTTCTAAATGGGTAATAATTGGAGAAATGGAAATTAAAAAATGTTCAGGTAACACCTCGCACTCATCAGATTGATTAAGGTGACAAAAAATGGTGAATTCTGGAAAGGATATGGGAAGATAGGTACACTAATATGCTGTTGATAGAGCTGTGAATTAGTCCAACTATCTTGGAGAGGAATTTGGACCTATGCCCCAAAGGAACTGTGCCTAGCCTTTGACTCAGTGCCACTACTAGAGTTATACCCCTAAAAAAATCAAAAGAAAAGGAAAATGACCCATATGTACAAAAATATTTATAGCAGCTCTTTTTGGGGTGGCAAAGAATTAAAAATTGAGGAATGTCCGTAACTTGGGAATGGCTAAACAAATACGGTATATCATTGTGATAGAATATTATTTTTCTATAAGAACTCATGAAGGAGCTAATTTCAGAAAAAACCTGAGAAGACATGTAAACTGATGCAAAATGAAGTGAACTAAAACAGGAGGACAATATAGACAGAAGTGGCCAAGAAATTATTGTAAAGAAAAAATTAGTAATAATTAGAACTATCAGGAAGTGGAATGAGCTGCCCCATGAGAAAATGGGAGACATTTGGAAAACCACGAGAATAGTCTTTGAGTAAAGGCCAGGTAAAGAGGATTCTTTGATAGGCATGGGCTGGACCTGATGACATTTGAGGCTTCTTCTGATTATGCAATTCTATGATTCTATGAACCTTGAGAAAAGTGGTATCTGGCTTCCAATAGAATTAATCAGAACTCAGAAGCCCCTGGGGTTGCTTCAATAGGAAGATTGTTAGGGACTCTCACACAGAATAGAGATCAGGTGAATGAATGATCTCATTCATCACAGTCTGACTTCTCTGCACTTCTCTGTCCCTTTATATATTTGCCTTTGAAATAACCAGAGGTGATTGTAAGGATAGGAAATCTGGATTTCCAAGACATGATGAACAAAAATACAGTTCTTAATTGAGAATGTGGTATACACCAAGATGCCAGTTTGCTCCTGCTTCCTGATTTTGTGTTCAATTCACTGGACCCTTACAAATGAGAGCTTCTGCCTAGAGGCTATTGAATCAGCAAGCGCAACACCAGGCATTGATGTATTTACAGTTACTTTGTGCCCAGAATGCATCAAGGAAGAAAAAAAAATTTGAGGGGCCCTAGACATATCTACTCATTTGTGGCTCATTTGTGGCAGCAAACCTTTAAGGCAAAGTTATTACTTCTAGCCCTGAATGCTAATTGCTATGAGGTGATATAGCTGGATAATGAGTGTGAAACAATTATTCACTTCTCTGTTAGTCTTGATGCTAAAACAAATTGGGGGGAGAGAGAGAGAGAGAGCGCGCAACTTTCTGCCCTCTCATCTGAAAAAGAACACTGTCAACTAGCTTTCTTTTTTCCTAAATGTCCTCAGCCAGAAAGGTGTATACTTTTTTAAGGAATCCTTGTGTTGCTATAACGAGCCTGTCACAAACATTGTAAAGAAATAGTTTTATCCTTTGTCTCCCTGACATTTTTTGTAAGGCTAGAAATATATTCTGGGATATACGTGGGGGAAGGTGCTTGGCTTTATTTAACTTCATGCTTCAGCTCCTGATTCAAGAGATCATAGGAAGGAGCCTTTCAGGATAGATGAGAAGTTGACAAGAAGTAATATAAAATATTAATTTGCGGAAGAAAAGTGGTTATGTCAGGGCCCCTTAGTTAAGTCTCTTCTCCAGAATGTCTAGGTAGCTGCCACACAGTGCTGCTGAAAGGAGAGGGAAAAAAGATGATGGCAATAGTGACACCTTAATTGTAGAGAAAATACAGATTTCTCTATGGGATCTGGGCCAGCACCTGTCTGCCCTGTGCCAGGTTTGATCAGCCTTGTAAGTCTTCCAGATCATCCAGAAAACAGCAAAAATGTATTATAAAGAAATCCCAGTTTTCTAGAATATTTAGGATGTCAGACAGATCCCTTATTTGGGAGCTTGGCTGATCCTGTAGGTGTATGGATTGAGCATATTTCAGTGTCACTGGGGAGCTGGCAAAGAATGAGATTGATGTTTATGTTTTAAGAAAAAGAAGGAGGTATTTGTGATTGCAGATGTTGCTTACACATTGTTTCAGTCTAGCAAAGGAACAGGAACCCCCAGTGCTGGAGTAGGGGGTACTTGTGTTCTCCCCCTGCCTTGGCCTAAACTTAACCTTGTGGCCTTGGATGATTCTGGATGCCTTTACAGTAAGAAGCCAAATGGCTCAGTTAGGCCCTATTATTCTTCACACTTTAGGAAGAATAGGACGGATGTAATGAAGACAGATTATGGATGGACTATCTAAAATATAGATTGGATCTCATGAAACCACAAAAGGCTAAATAGTTGACCAAAACCTAGGTAGAAGAGGTGGAGCAAAGTATTTTTGGCCAAATCCAATCTTGCTTCTCTGTGCCACTCATCAGAAAGACCTGAGTTCATATCCTACCTTAAACACTTAAATGATTTACCTTGAGCAAGTCACTTAAATTTTCTCAGGTTCAGGTTCTTCATCTATGAAATGGAGATAATAATAGCACCTGCCTACCAGGGTAGTTATGAGTATAAAAATAAATAACATATGCAAAACATTTTGCAAGCCTTAAAGTGTTATATAAATGTTAGTTATGCTGTTATTATTATTACCTCTAAGTTAGGGGAATAAATACAATAATAACAGTAAGCATGGCTACCATTTACATAGCACTTTAAGGTTTGCAAAGTGTTTTACAAATATTATTTCATTTGATCCTCAGAACCACTCTGGAGGCAAGTGTTGTGATCATCTTCATTTTACATATGAGAATCCATATTTTACAAGCAACTTGCCAAGGGACAAACAGGTAGGAAGTGTCTGAGGCAGAATTTGAACTCTGTTCTCTCACCTCATTTCTCAAATATGTTGCCAAGGCTGATCCATTTCCCCTTTGCAACATCTCTCTAACATGTCCCCATCTCTTCTCTAATACTGCTACTACCCTGATGCAAGCCCTCGTCTCCTCAAGCCTAGACTACTGCCATAGCCTGCTGGTTGGTCTGTCTACAATAAGCCCCTCCCCACTCCAGTTCACCCTCCACTCAGTTGCCAAAGTAACTTTCCTAAAGGCCAGGTTTGACCATGCTATCCCCTACTCAGAAAAACTCCAGTGATTCCCTATCACTTCCCGGATCAAATATAAAATCTTCTAGTTGGCATTCAGAGCCCTTCATAACCTGCCCCATCCTACCTTTAAGTCTTTTTACACCTTACATTCCATCACATATTCTTCAAACCAATGATCATGGCCTTGTTGTTGCTTTTTATATAAGAAATTCCATTTCCTGACTCTGGATATCTTCTCTGACTCTCCCCTATTCCTGGAATGCTCTCCCTCCTCATCTTCACTTCCTGGTTTCCCTGGTTTCCTTCAAGTCCCAACCCAAATCCCACTTTCCACAGGAAGCTTTCCTGATCCCCCTTCATTCTAGTGCCTTCTCTTTGCTTATTATTTCCAATTTATTCTGCATATAGCTTGTTTGTATATTGTTACTTGCAAGTTGTTTCCCCATTGGACAGTGAGCTCCTTGAGGCTAGGGACTACCTTTAACCTTTCTTTGTGCTCACAGCACTTAGCACAGAGCTTGGCACATAGTAGCAGCTTAATAAATTAACTTACTGAATGGTCTTCTGAGCAGGGCCAGCAATCTTATCAGCTGTACAGTGTAGGTGCCTAGGATAGGCAATATTTATCAGCTGGGTCCTTGCCCCTTTGTAAGCCATCATGTCTATTTTCTGAAAGGTTTTTGTGCTTCTGCCATTGCTGGTCTATTGGCTCTTTGGTAGCAGTGACTATACCTTGCTACCTGTTTGCAGCCTCAAAGTTATGTTTTTTACTGAGAAATTATCTGTAGGAAGTCTGGGCAGCCAAAAAAAAATAGGTATATGCTGGGCAAGAGCAAGAAAGCTCCAAATCCAGCTTTTGTCTAGCTCTTCTGCAGGTCATTTCACTTAGGATTTAACCCTGTTTGTCTCAGTTTCCTCATTTGTAAAATGAGCTACAGAAGAAAATGGCAAACCACTTCAGTTTCTTTGCAAGGAGACCTCAAATGGGGTCACAAAAGTCAGACAGCACTGAAAACAACTAAACAGCAAAAAAGTGGATTCATGTTCAGAGTTTGAATTAACATTCAAATATATTTAAGGCAGGTAGCTTTGGTTGTTGACTTGAAATATTAAGAGTCCCGGACTTCTCTGCCTTCTGTACCTACTTCTTACCTCTGCTTTGTGGTCCAATGGAAAAAAAAATGTGTAGTCACAGGCCTTAAGCTCAAATCCTAGCTCTTCCACTTAATACCTGTGTCACCTTAGTCAAATCAATTAACCTCTTTGGGTCTCAGATTCCTCATCTATATGATGAAGGGGTTGGACAAGATGACTGCTGGAGCTCCTTCCAGTCCAAGTCTGTGATCCTACAATTAGAATCTTTATTTGTTTTCCATCACAATAAAAGCACAATATATGCTGAGTATAGAATATCTCTTGCTGTTTCTTTCTGGATTTGTTTAAAAAATCAGAACCATGTAACATTATATATTTCTAGTCCTTTCCCTTTACTTATAGTTTGCTATGTTCCCCATTCTTGGAATGTCTGTCTTCCTTGCTTTTTTTGCTTTGTGAATTCCTGAATATCTTTTAATGACCAACTAAATGTGAACTGGCTTCTTCTGGAAGCTTTCTCTGATTTGATTATCAGCAATGATCTTACCCTTTGTTTTAACATAGGACAGGTATTTTTTACATGTCTCTAACATCATTTTCCTGTAATTTTGGGTGATGCAATTGTCTCTGTTTATTCCTCTTTTATCAGGGAATATTTCCTATGGGGGCAGGAGTCTGACTCATCTGAATATTCTGTCTCCCTCAACATCTGTGTTCTGTATACAACAGGTGTTTAATAAATGTTTGTTGAGTAAATGAATAAAATGATTGATCCTACTAAGACTTCTTAGTTATCTCTTTGTGGATTCCAAACTGTATGCTGGGTTCATTAATTTCTTGTACTCCTTATTACATGACCCAACCTTCTTTTCTTCTTGTCCTAAAATGTCTCTGGCACATCTGTCACCTCTATTTGTCTGTTGAGTTTTGTTGTACCATCACACAAGAAGGCTCTACTCATGTTCTTTCCATCCCATGTTTGATGAATGTAAGTCTCTGCTCTTGAAACAAATGTGTTCTTTTCAAAGACCTAACTAGCTTGTGGGTGCCATATCTCTTAACTGAATGTAGGACCCTGTCACTCAAGTATTCTGTGGGACATGCTTCCACAAAGTGATTCTAAGAAAGTGTTGTGTATACTTTTATATCAGTCAATGATTCAATAGGCATTTATTATGTTCTTTCACTGTATTAAGGATACAAAGACAAAAAAAACCAATTCCTCTTCTCTAATAAATTATGTTCTAAGATGTAGGAGAGAGAACCTAAACATATATGTGTATGTATATATATATATATATAGTTTTATAAAAATAAAAAGAGAATAAATATAAATAGTTAAATAAAAGTTTGGTTAGGGAGAAGAGAGAATCAGAAAATTCTTCATGTAGAAGGTGGTGCTTGGCCTTAATCTTGAAAGAAGAGAGGCATTCTTTGGGGCAGAAGAGAGGAAAGAGCACATTCTAGGCAATGCCAGATGGAGTATCCAGTATAGGGAAAAGAGAGAAGGCCAGTTTGACTAGATTACAGTTTGACAGGGAAAGATAATTGACATTGGAAAGATAATTTGGGGCAAAGTTGTGAAGGGCTTTAGAGGCTAAAAAAGGGAGCTCAGATTTTATTCTACAGACAATCAGGAGCTACTGGAGTTTATTGATCATGAAAAATAAATGTGAGCCAATATAAATGTAATAGAGTTATCAAGAACTACCCCCACAGCCCCATTTAAATGCTCTTCTTAAGAGTCTACAGACCTTGAATAATAATTAAATGGTTTAATGATATTAAATCATTGCCAGAAGCACCATGAGAATTCCTACCAAATTGCTTGACATTTTACTAAGATGTCTTACTAAGCTAGGATGCTTTTTTACCATGACTTCTTTGGACTAACTGTATATTTTGAAAGTGAAAGCTCGGTACCTTTATATATCATAATCTCACTGTTATTTTATTAGTCTTGAAAATAACTGTGATTTTTCAATGTATAACATATAAGATGTTGGAATTAATTTACTCATTGCCTTCCCTAGGTTATTAGAAGAACTAATGCAAAAAATTGCAAATAAAATAATTGGAATATGCTGTTGCTAGGTGGTAAAGTGGATACAATGTTGGGCCTGAAGTCCTGAAGACTCATCTTCCTGAGTTAAAATCTGGCCTTAAACACTTGTGTGACCCTGAGCAAGTCACTTAAAATTATTTACCTCAGTTTTCTTATCTGTAAAATGAGCTGAAGAAAGAAATGGTAAACTGCTCCAGTATTTTTTGTCAAGAAAACCCTAAATGAGGTGACAAAGAGTTGGATGTGACTGAAATGAATGAACTACAAAGCATAATATACACTTCAAATTTAGAAACTGGTCTTAGTAACACTTTCTATATGACATATAAAATGGAATACATTGGGGCAGAAAGCATGTACTTGTAGTTGAAGCTGTATCTGTTTACCTGTAACTAATAATTACCTATTATTATTTTAACATATTATTATTTAAACCATCAGTTTTTGTTTTAATGTATAGCATCCACACCTGCAAAATTATTTGGACAAATATAAAACCAACCGAGAGTATCTCCTGACTGTCCCAAAGAGGACCATTTTAGACAACTGAAATGTACCTCATTAAGTTCAACATCAGACAAGTAGCCAATTAAAATCTGAGATACATTTGACATAAAAATAATGTAAGAAAAATAAATTTGAGGGATGTCAATAAAATAGCATCTGTCATATAGGAGCTTACATCATTTGCCTTGCCCTGACTGCCCAAATTGCTAGTTTTAAAATTATTTTACTTCTTGAAACCCCAGCCTGTGTTCATTCCATTCACTACCCTTGGAAAGCCTTCTCTCTTCTCTCCATCCAGACTCTCTGTTTGTCAAAATTCCAACCATCTCTCAAGTCACAATTCAAATAGTTTCTCCTCTACAAACCTTTACCGGTTTTGAACCTTATCCCCGCTTTCCTCTGCTTCCTCCCTCTTCATTCTCTGAGCATTGTATACCTTTCTTAATGCCTACCAAAGATGCAGTGTTGCATAAAGATTTCTGGATGATCTGGGTGAATTTTGCCTCTAGCTCTGTAATCTAGTTCAAGTCATTTAAAATGACCATGGCTCAGTTTCCTCATATGTAAAGTAGACTAGAATACCTAAAATATCTATTCCCCTGGGTTGTTGTAGGGAACTGATATTGAGTCCTTTGAAGAGCTCCAAGTACCACATAAATGTCAGTTACTTTCATTGTATTGTATTATATGCTAACAATTAGATCAGCCTAAAAACATAATGGACAATTTTGTGAGATGGTGAAGCCACACAAACCCAGGCTTGATTGTTCTATATAGATATATTTATTTTTAGATATTCCTAAAATATAATTGATAATCATTTTAGAGTGTGTGACAGTGTGGATCCTATTTTGCCACTTATTAGCTGTATAGCATTCAGCAAATCACTTAATCTCTCTAGTTTCCTGAGCTGGAGGAAGAGCAACTGGACCTGTAGTGTTTTGCTACAAAGAACTTCCAGGTAAGGGAACTCCCTCTACCAATGCAGATCACCACCATCTCTGCAACTAATCTTAGAGCGTTACCTAGAAGAATGAAAGGTTAAGCAGCTTTCCCAGGGTTATACAAACAGATAGATAATATAAAATATATCTTGTGTTCTATGGTATCATAGATGCAAAACTTGTAACTTAGTACCAGAGAGCACGGGCAGGCACAGATAAAGATGTGTGCAAGGCCTAAAACCCTCCGCCAAGTAATTCCAGCAAATTCTGCAGTACACACTCACTCTTCCTCCCTTTGAGTCCCTGTGTACTGGACCTTGGCATCCATTGACCCTGAAATAGCACATCCATTTCAGGCCTCCCTGCAAATGATTTGTGAGTCCCTCAGACTTTTGACTTCCAACTGTGCTTTGGATTCTGTTTGTATTCTCTCTTATTCAGTTGGATCTCTTCATTAATGAGTCATATTCTTTCATCTTGATTCCAATTTAACCTGCAGTGCCCTTTAGGGTCATGGAAATTTAAATGTAAGAGGTTTTGGAAAGTACTTAATCCAATCCCCTCATTTGATAAATTAATAAACTAGGAAAGGGAGGTGCCTAATATCACATAGCTAACTACTAATGAAGCCGGATTCAAACGCAGGTTTTATTTTGAATCTCATGCTCTTTCCACTCTATATTGAGTACTTTCCTTGCATTTTCCCTAAATACACTAGAGTATTTGTTTAAGATTGCAAGCAAAATTATATTACATAAAAGTGAGTAGTTTTGTTTTGTTTTTTACATTTATTTCCATATGCATCTTACTTTTTGCTGTTAGACTGTAAGGTATTTGGAGGTAGACATAGGATTATAGGATTATTGATTTAGAACCAGAAGGAAACCCAAAGGACCTTTAGTCAAAACCCTTCGTTTTACAGATGAGGGAACTGAGGTCAGCAACTTACCCAGCTTCACAAAGGTTATAAGGCCAAGTGGTAAACTTTGAACTCAGGACATTTAACTCCAGAGCAGCATTCTTGACTCTGGCATATTTATCTTTATATCATTCATGCTTAACCCAGTGTCTTTCAAACAGTAGGTAATCAATAAATATCTATTAAATGAACCACAACCTGACTGAAAAAAGAAAAGAAGACAGACTAATTCATAATAATTTCTGTGTTTGTACAACAATTAAATAGTACAAAGTTAATTGAAATCCTAAGGACTTCCATCCAGGATGGTTGGTTGAACAGAGGCAGACCACTCAACATGCCTATTCCTTGCCTTCAAGTAGCTTATACTCTACTAGGAGAAACAGGAATAATGTATAAGACAGAGAGGGTAGAATTCAGTTTTTAGGATTGTGCTGCATGATAGATTCAAAGGGAAAGAAGAGATGTGTTTTGGGAGAAGTACACTATTGGCAAAAAATTTCATGAACAAGGTAAGACTAGAATGTAAGCTTCTTGAGGGCAAGGATCTTACTTATGCGTTTTTATGCCTTACCAGATCCTTTGAACATAAATATTTGGCTAATTAGTGAACTAGAGAACCAACTTCACCTAGCTCTAGAAGGATGAATAAGAAGAATTTTCATAGCTTCAAAGAACACAAGAGGATTCCTGCTTGACTGACTGACTACCTGCATCCTCCTGCTAGGGGGTGGGGGACATGTCACTGCTTTGTCAAATAGAAACAGAACTGTTTTTACTTAGAAAAGTCACTTAGAATGAGTGCTTAACCCTTGGTATAGAAATATTTTGTTGAACATGGAAAAGTAGAGGGTTTCTATTCAGTCTTCTTACATACTATTCATCTCCATATACTCAATGGCCAATCCTACCATACCTAGAATGCTTTTTTCATAGTCTCTGACTTCTAGCTTTCCTGGATTCCTTCAAGACTCCTCTTAAGACCTATACTGAATAAGATGTCTTCCTTTCTCAGTTCCTTCCTCCTCCTCCTCCTCCTCCTTCCCTTCTCTCCCTGTTAGTGCCTTCCCACTGAGAAAATATCGTTTGCCTGTATATTTCTTATATGTGCATAGTTATTTGTATGGTATCTCCCCCATTAGAATGTGAGCTTTTTGCTGCCTAGGATTGTTTTATCTATCTTTGTATTCCCAGTTGGTAGTACAATGTCTGCCATGTGGTCATGTGATTAGTAAATACTTACTCATTTGTTAACTTGACTGGAAAGAATGGGATATAAAGGAAAGTATTTTAGGTGGTTCTAAAAGAAATGAAATAGAAAGATCTTTTCATTCTACTCAAATTTCCAGGATGACAATGAGGTTTTTATTTTGCCTTTGAATTTCATGAATTCACAATGAAGAAGAATAAATGCCATTTTAACAATATATAATTAGTGAAACTCATACCTTCAGGATATTATTAACTTATAGTTTGCTGGCTTTAAAAATTGATCACATACTTATTCATAATAGATGCTTGTAATTATTATATAACATTCATTAAGCACCCATAGTTTGTGTGTCCACAGAGAAAACATGGCAGAAGTTTGAGACAACTAATGAGACATTGCAAGAGTTTTTACTTGAGCCATCTAGATCAAATGTCTCTAAGTTTTTTTGATCATGCATGCTATCAGTAAAAAAAAAAACAACTAAGCATATACTTCAGTATTGATATTTATTTATAAATTATAGGAATGTACTACTGTAATATCATATTATAGATAGTATAAAATCTATGTGAAATTGACATTTAAAAAGATGAGGTAAAGATAAAACACTTTTTCTAATACCTTTAAGGTTTTCTTTGAAACATTAGAAGTCTTTTTTTTTTCCTAAGTGGGTCATTAGGTTTGATGAAACATTAAAACAGCTTTTTTTTAGCAAAAATAAATAGATCATTAAATAGGTAGGCCCTTGACCTGAGATTTTATTGATATAGGAAAGGTTTAGATGTGAAAATACCTTTTACCAATGCATGCTAGCACCTTCTTTTCAAGATACAGTCTTAGAGAATTGCCTAGGAACTGAGATGGTTCAGTGACTTGTCCATGATCACACAATTAGTAAATGTCAAAGGCAGGATATGAACCCAGGTCTATCCTGGCTTTAAAGCCATCTTTCTAACCATATTCCATGTTGCTAAAATTGATAAAGAAATAAGTACAATTTAGAAATAACATTACTCTGATCTAACCATTTTGGAGAGCAATTTCATACTGTGCCCAAAGGGCTATAAAAATGTGCATTCCCTTTGACCCAGCAATAGCACTTCTAGGGCTGTATCCCAAAGACATCATAAAAATGGGAAAAGGACTCATATGTACAAAAATATTTATAGCAATTCTTTCTGTGGTGATGAAGAATTGGAAATTGAGGGGATGCCCATCAGTTGGGGAATGGCTGAACAAGTTATGGTAGATGAATGTAATGGAATACTATTGTGCTATAAGAAATGATGAGCAGGCATACTTCAGAAATACCTGGAAAGACTTGCATGGAATGATGCTGAGTGAAATGAGCAGAACCAGGAGAACATTGTACACAGTAACAGCCATGTTGTGCGATGACTAACTAACATTGAAAAACTTAATCCTTCTCAGCAATGCAAGGATCTAAGACATTTCCAAAGGTCTCATGATGGAAAATGCTATCCACAACCAAAGAAAGAATTATGGAGTTTGAATGCAGACCGATGCATACTATTTGCTATTTTTTTTCTTCTATTTTGTTTTGTTTCCTCTTACTGGTAGTTCCTACTTTTGGTTCTAATTCTTCTTTACAGCATCACTAATGTGAAAATATGTTTAACAGGAATATATATATATATATATATATATATATATATATATAATACATATATATATATATATACATATATATATACATATATATATACATATATATATATATATATATATATACATATATATATATGTGTGTGTATGTGTGTGTAGCCTATATCAGATTATACAGTGTCTTGGGGAGGAAGGGGGGAGGAAAGGAGAGAAAAATTAAAACTCAAAAGCTTGTGGAAGTGATTGTTGATAAACCAAAATAAATTAATAAAACAAAGAAATAACATTACTCTTCAGTGGCTCAGATTGTTGGAATTTGCATTAAGTGGCAAAATATAAAGACAGTTCTAATAGCTAGTAGGAGATCTGGTGATATGCTTCAGTTACTGCAATCATCTCTCCTAACTCTGATTAATACTGACTCCACACCCACTGCACACACCATCATCTTTCCTGCCTCCCCAGCAAGTCCTTCCCTGATCTAGTCTTATGTTGAACTCTTCTGTTATAATTACTTAAAGTAGAGATAGTCTCTGACTATGGAGAACATGAAGTCTGGTAGGGTATAAACAGACACATATAATTTTTAAAATTGATGATATTATATAAGAAGGCATTAAATGAGTTTTCTATAGTTCTATTCCTCTCTAACATTCTCTGAATTCTACTACCTATATGATCTTGAACAAGTCATAGAAATGTTTTTTTTCCCTCAGTTTCATTACATATAAAGTGAAGGCATTATATCACATTACATCTAAGCTACCTTTCACATGTGTCTGTGATTCATAATTCCTTGAATTCAAGTACTTGGACATCAGGTACTGATAGTGTACTTGCAAATCTAAATAATGGATATTTATTGAATGCTTACTGATTGCTAGACATTGCCCTTAGATTTGTAGGGGACATAGGAACCAAATACTTCCTTTTAAAAAGTTATGATCCAATATCTCAAGTACCTAGGACAGTGTCTTGCGCATAGTATGTGCTTTGTAAATGGTTATTGAGCTGAATGTGGGAGAAAAAACCCTTGGAAATGATTAATGATAGTATAAGACAGCATGTGCTGAGTCATAGTAAATAAATGATGAGTTTAGAAAAATCTGGGAAAATTTGTAGGAGATGGGATAGAAGAAAGAGAGTAGAACCAGGAGAACAATTTTTATAATGACTACAATGGACACAAGAACAAGTCTGAAAGATTAAAAAAAAAACTGCTCTCTACTCAGTGTTAAAATCAATCACACCTTCAAAAGTTTAATGATGAAACATGCTTTCTACCTTGAGAAGTTATGGACTATAGGTACATAAGGAGGCATGAGCAATTCATGGCTTTATTTTTTTTACTAATTTATTACAAGGGCAAGTTTTAATGGGGAGGTGAAAATTACATAGGAAAAATTGAGATATGTAGTGATAAATACAAAAAATAAAAATAATAGAGCATCAGTCAACAAAAAATATACAGAAGAGAACACAAGGAAATTCAGCATGGAACATAAACATGAAGGACAGTTTTGCCACCATTATGTTAAATTGGAGGTACATTTTAAAAAACTATACACAAAACCAAATTGTAAATCTTGAAAATCAAAAGAAATTAATAAAATTGAAAGTAATAAAACAATTGAATTAATAAATAAAACTAGGGGCTGGTTTTATGAAAAAAATAAAACTGGTAAATTGTATTTAAAAAAAAGAAAAAACACTACAAGTATCAAAAATGTAAAGGATTAATTCACCACCAATAAAGATAAAAATAAAGCAATTATTAGGAGCTATTTTGTCCAATTATATACTAATAAATTTTGATAATCTAAGTGAAATTAATAAATATTTACAAAAATATAAATTGCTCAGATTAACAGAAGAGGAAATAGAATACTTAAATAACTCAATTATAGAAAAAGAAATTGAACAAGACATCATTGAGTTTCTTAATATGAAATCATCAGTATCACATGGATTCACAAGTGAATTCTATGAAACATTTAAAAATAATTAATTCCAATACTATGTAAGCTATTTGGAAAAACAGGTGAAAGAGCCCTATCAGATGCCTTTTGTTTTGTTTTGTTTTGTTTTTAGGCAATTTGGGTTAAGTGACTTGCCCAGGGGCACACAGCTAGTAAGTGTTAAGTGCTTGGTCTGAGGCCGGATTTGAACTCAGGTACTCCTGACTTCAGGGCTGGTGCTTTATCCACTGTGCAACCTAGCTGCCCCTCAGATGCCTTTTAAAACACCAGTATGATGCTTATATCTAAACCAGGAAGAGCAAAAACAGAGAAAGAAGGCTATAGATCAGCTACCCTAATTAAATATCAACGCAAAAATTTTAAATAAACTACTAGCAAGGAAGTTACAGCTATGTATCACAAAGATCATACACTATGACCAGGTGAGATTTATACAAAGAATGCAAGTCTATTTCAATATTAGAAAAACTATCGGTATAATTGACCTTTTGAACAACACCAAAAAAAAAAACCTAACAAAAATTATGATTATTTCTATAGGTGCTGAAAAAGCTTTTGACAAAATGCAGCACCCATGCCTATTAAAAACAACAGAGAGTATAGGAATAAATGGAGCTTTCCTCAAAATGATAAGTAGTATCTATCTGAAACCATCCTTAAACATTATCTGTAATAAAAGTAAGTTAGAAGCCTTTCCAATAAGATCAGGGGTAAAGCAAGGATGCCCCTTGTCACCTCTGTTGTTCGATATTTTTTTCTAGAAATACTAGATATAGCAGTAAGAGAAGAAAAAGAAACTGAAGGAATTAGGATAATGAGGAAACAAACCATAATGGTATACTTAGTATACCAATGGTATACAGCTAAAAGATTAGTTGAAGTAATTAACAACTTCAGCAAAGCTGTAGAATAGAAAGTAAACCTAATAAATCATAAGCATTTCTATATATTAACAACAAATTTCAGCAGTACAGAATAGCAAGTGATATTCCATTTGAAACAACTGTATAAAATATAAAATATTTGGCAGTCTACATGCCAACAAAAATTCAGGAACTATATGAATACAATTGTAAAAGACTTTTTGCACAAATAAAGTCAGATCTAAACAATTGGACAAATATTAATTGCTTATGGATAGGATGAGCTAATATAATACAAATTATAATTCTACCTAAATTAATTTACTCATTTAGTGCCATATCAATCAAATTACCAAAAAAAATTTATAGATCTAGAAAAAATAACAAAATTCATCTGGAAGAACAAATGGTCAAGAATATTAAGTGAATCAATAAAAAAACATGTAAAGGAAGGTGGTTTAGCAGTACCAGATCTCAGACTGTGTTACAAAGTGATAATCAACAAAACAGTCTGGTGCTCACTAAGAAATAGGGTGGTGGATAAGTTGATTTAATTAGTTACATCATACACAGTAATAAATGCTCATAATTATATATTGTTTTACAAACCCAAACTACATGTTGGGGACAAAAATTCAACATTTGACAAAAACTGCTGGGAAAACTGGAAAGTAGTTTTGTAGAAATTAGGCGTAGGCCAATATCTCACAGCATACCAAGATAAGGTCAAAATGGGTACATGATTTAGAAATAAAGGGTGATATAAGCAAATTAGGAGAATGTGGAATACTTTGACTGTCAGATTTATGGAGAAGGGAAAATATTTATGACCAAAAGAGATAGAACACACTAGGAAAGGTAAAATGGATACTTTTGATTATATCAAATTAAAAGTCTTTTGCCCAAACAAAACCAATACAGCGAACTTTAGAAGGAAAGCATGGAACTGGAGGGAAAAAAATTACATCAAGTTTCTCTGATAAAGTCCTCATTTCTCAAATATATAGAGAATTAAGTCAAAATTATAGGAATGAGTCATTCCCCAAGTGATAAATGGTCAAAGGATATGAACAATCCATCTTTAGAAGAAGAAATCAAAGCCATCTATAGTCATATGAAAAAATGTTTTAAATAACTATTAATTAGAGAAATGCAAATTAAAACAATTTTGAGGTACCACTTCACATCTATCTGTTTGGCTAACATGACAGAAAATAAAAATGACAAATGCTAGAGGGAATATGGAAAAATTGCAACACTAATGCACTATTGTTGGAGTTGTGAACTGATTCAACCATTCTGGAGAGTAATTTGGAACTATTTCCAAGGGGTGATAAAACTTTGCATACCCTTTGACCCAGCAATACCACTACTAGGTATGTATCCCAAAGAGATCAAAGAAAAAAGAAAAGACCTAGTTGTCCAAAAATATTTATAGCAACTTTTTCTGTGGTGACAAAGAATTGGACATTGAAGGGATGTCCATCACTTGGGGAATGATTAGAGAAGGTGTTGTATATCATTGTGGTGGAATAATATTGTTCTAAAGAAATAACAAGCAAGATGGTTTCAGAACTTTGGAAGATTTATATGAACTGATGCAAAGTGAAATGAGCAGAGATCATTTGCAGAAACTAGGCATAGTCCAACATTTCACACTACATATTAAGATGAGGAGAAAAAGGGTACATGATTTAGAAATAAAGGGTGATATAAGCAAATTAGGAAAATATTGAATACTTTGAGCACAGTAACAACTATATTATACAGTAATCAACTTTGAATGACAACTATTCTCAACAATACAATGATCTAAGACAGTTGTGAAGGATTCATATTGAAAAGTGCTATACACCTTCAGAAAAAGAACTGATAGAGTCTGAATGCAGATTGAAGGACACACTTTTTTTCTTTTGTAGCATGGCTAAATATGAAAATGTTTTGCATGACTGCAAGTATATAATCTATATCAAATTATATGTCTTCTTAAGGTGGGAGGGAGAGACTTTGGAACTCAAAATTTTAAAAAAATGTTAAAAATGTTTGTTTACATGTAATTGAAGGAAAATAACAAAAATTAAATGTAATTAAACAACTATATATAATAGAAGTTCACAGTTTGATAAACAATCTTCTGTTTTGTTTTCACATAATTAACATTTTCACATGAAAGAGGATTTAGATGTGTTTTACTTAGTCCCATAGGGCAAAACTAGAATTAATTAGTGGAAGTTGGAATGAGGCATATTTAATTTGCTTACGGAAAAGCATAAGGAAAAACTTTCTAGGAATTAAAACTATTCAAATGCTAACTTGGGATCCAGTGCATTCTTTCTTCATGGAAGTATTCAAGTGGAGCCCCATGAAGGAGGGAAGAGAATAAACACTTATGCAGTACCGACTATGTGCCAGGTTAAGTGTTTTATAAATATTATCTCATTTGATCTTCACAACAACTCTGCAAGGTAGGTACTATTTTTATACCTATTTTATAGTTGAGGAAACTGAGGCAAACAGAGGTTAAGTGGCTTGCCCAGAGTCACACTCCTAGTAAGTATTTGATGGCAGATTTGAACACAGTCCTTCCTGTCTCCAGACCCAACACTCTGTCTAGTGTACCACCTTGCTGCCTGAACATGAAAACTTGTACATCTGAGGAAAATTGTTTACAGATATCATAGATAGCACACTTGTTAAAGTGTGCATTGACTAAATGTCCTCTGTATGGAACACACATCCGCTAAATGTCATTCCACTTCTGAGGTTCTGTGATTCTGCTCTTAAGGGTAGTATGTTGCCTGTCGCTTTAGGTGTTGAAAAGCATGCTTATTATATGATCTCATGCAACCATTAGAGCAAGGGTTCTCAACTTTTATTGTGTCAGGGATCCCTTTGGCATTCTAGTGAAGCCTATGAACCCCTTATTAAAATAATATTTGTATGCATATAAACTAAATTACAAAGTAATACAAAGGAAAGTCCAATTACATTGAAAAAAGGGATTTTTTTTTTTTTGCTAACCAAGTTCATATGCCCCTTAAAATTTATCCATGGAGCCCTTGGGGGCTATAAAAACCAAGTTAAAAACCTGAGTTAGAAAACTACTAGATGACTCCCAAAGTCCATTTTAATGCTAAGATCAAACAACAAATAATCAAGAAGTATGTGTTAAGCCCCTATTATGTGCCAGAAACTGTGCCATGTGGTAGGGATGTAAAGACAAAAATGAAAAAAAAAATCACTGCTCTGCAGCATTTTACATTCTATCCAGGAAGATACTATGTACATATATAAATATATACTGAATATTTTTTTAAAAAATTCAAAGTATTTAAATACATGAGATAGTCTATGATCTTAATACTTTTCGTTTTTTCTCTTTTAAATTAGTTAATTTGAGATATTCATTGATGTCTGCTTTTATAATGCTCCAAGCTTTTTTAATCATGTTAGAGTATTAGAAGCAGTATATAGCATTCTGTCCAGTGGAACTCTGGCATAGAAAGGGAGTGGAGGAAAAAGGAAATCTTCCTCTGAAACTATGAACAGGAAACACTTTATTGGCAATTTCCTTTAATTAGTGATATGAGGTTAAATGTCTTTCCAGAGTATCTAGAGTTCATTTTCATGGGGATAATATCCTTCAAGTATCCGAGGAAGGTGTTTATGCCTAATTTAACATTACCCAATTTAATCGGGAATCTTTAACTTTGAAAATCTTTCTAATCCAGACTCCTATTTCTTGGTGGGACCAGATTGTAATGGCATTAGGCTTAGAGACTGAAAGTTTAGGTTTGAATCTTATCAAGTCCACTCAGTCACTCACTAGCTAGCACTTAATCTCTTTGAGCTTCAGTTTCCATATCTATAAAAATGGGGTTCCTAATACTTTTAATAATACTACCTTTCTCACAGAGTTTTGAGGATCTGATTGGGTAATTTTTATAAAGGTTAATTCCACATGGGCAAGAAATTATGCTATGTACTGGAGATACTTATGACACTACTTGGAAAAGTGGGAATACAAAGATAAAATATGAGTGTCACCTTCATGGAGTTTACAATATATTGGGGGAGATATTTACTTGCTTAGGTAAGCATAGTGAAAAATTGGAGGAGGGAAGAAGAGCTTAAAGCAAAGAACTCTAGGAAGATTTGAGAAGTGAAAGAACACTTTAAGCTAAAGAAATCAGAAGAAATTTGACGAAGAAGGTACGCAGTGAGCAGAGCCTTGAGTAGTATCCTGAAAGACAGGGATAAGGGGAGAGTACATTTGAGATATGAGCATGGCTTGCATTAGAAATCTCTGTTTTTTACATCTCTGAGCCTTTTTTGTTGTTGTTGTTTTGTTTTTTGGTGGGGCAATTGGGGTTAAGTGATTTGCTCAGGGTCACACAACTATTGAGTATCATATGTCTGAGTCTGAATTTGAACTCAAGTCCTCCTGACTCCAGGGCTGGTGCTCTATCCACTGTATCACCTAGCTGCCCCATCTCTGAGCCTTTAAGAGTAAGCATAGGTTGCCTACACTTTTGAGAAGACTTTGGCTGGGAGAAAGACATAAAAGTTTCTGGAATTGTCTTCCTGTTGAAGCCCTGAGCAAATCAAGGCCTTTACTTAAGAGCCCAAAGTTCTCAATAATAACTAAAAAGGGTTCATACCAGTTAGCTACCATCAGAACCAACAGGTAAGTTTTATGGGCTTTTGTGGGTTTTTTATTTTTATATTTATTTTTAGTTGGAATGAAGCAGATTTAATTTGATTTTGGTAAAGCATAATGAAAAACTTTCTAGGAATTAAAAATAATCAAATGCTAACTTGGGATCCAGTGAATTCTTCCTTCATGGAAGTCTCTAAGTGGAGTCCTCATGAAGAAGGTAAGAGAATAAAAACTCATATAGTATCTACTATGTGTCAGGCTAAGTGCTTTACAAATATTTTCTCATTTGGTTGGAAGAATCAGTGTGAAAGATACCTTGAAAACACATTGTAGATGGCTTTAGATGCCAAGCTATGTTAGGAGTCTGTATTTTATTCTATAAGCAGGATAGCAAAATTTTGAGCAGAGCAATAGCATGGTAGATTGTTGCTTTGTGTATAAACTATAATAATAAATATTGTTATTGTTAATGAAAATATGCTCTCAAAGTTGCTTTTATACAGAATGAAAAAGGCACTGAGATGAGATATTGAATGAACATCAGTAAAAGTGCATATCCATACATATTTGTTAATTCATCACATCTTTAATACTTCTCCTTAGGTTCATAGATTTAGATCTGGAAGCCACATAGTCTTCTAACTCCTTCACTTTTATAGTTGAGGAAACGGAGGCCTAGAGGCATTTAGTGACTTGCCCTATAGGGTCACATGGGAGTTAGTAGCTGAGCTACAAATTGAATCATAATTCTTGATCCACAAATTCAAGGATCTTTCTTGTTATTTTCCCTACTTGGTTTAAATTACCTGGATAATTAGAATTATATAGAACTAGTGTATATGGTGATAGAGAGGAATCAGTAAATAGCAATTTCTCAAAATTTAAATTTGAAGTGAGACAATTGTAAAGTTAAGAGAGAGGTAGGGCTCAGATTCTTACAATCTAGCCAATGCTCAGATTCTTATGATCTAGCAACTGCTCAGATTTTTATATTTAACTAATCTTGCCTTTGGCCGAAAGAAGGCTTGGGCCGAATTCTTTCAGGCAGGATCTGTGTGTTGTGATATTGGGGTCTCAGCACTCCTAAGCCCCTAAACCTCATAATTTTGTGGCCCCTTTCTTGCTCTGCAGTTGGGGTTGCTTTCCAAGCACCAAGACTTGTAGGTGCTTTTCAAGCAGACAGTTACAAGGCTGCCTTGCATTTGGCCTGACGCTCTGAAGCTCTCAGTCCACTGGGTCAGTTGCAGGCCATGGAACTGGGTACACCTTCCACAGCATAGAGGACAAGGACAGATACCCTTTCTGGAAGGGTATGCCCAATTCTGTCAATTCTCTCAGCTCTAGGGAATTGGGGTAAACTGCAGTTGCTTTTTGGTTCCCTGAGGCTTGCTTACTCACTCCACTCTACACTCCTGAATCCTCTTCCATGGATGTTACAGGAAAAAGTTAGAACAGCTCAAAATATCTTGGTAGGTTGTGGAGGTTTTGTGATCAATCATTAAGGAGTTTTGATACACCTCCTTACAACCGTGGTCATTCCATTCCCTTGAGTCAGGAGGGTATGTGTTAACCTTTCTAGTAGGAGAAGAGAGTTTCACCCTTTCCCCTTCCCCTTTGATTTCACCCTTCCCTACCTGGGGAAAAGAAGGAGGGGGGAAGGGCAGCACCTACATCATGGACCCCACTGGCAATGGCCTTGGGCCCTAGGGCAACCTTTATCTGGAAGCATCACCAGGTTCAGCACATCCTGTTCAAGGTAAAGAAGCTGGCCTCTGAGCTTGGGTAAGCAAGTTCTTTTAAAGTTGTGGTTTCAACTGTTAATGATGAGATGTTGGTTCTCTGTGTAAAGTAATTTGGAAATGCATTTAACAAAACTGAAGTCACCCGATTGGTAATTGATTTGTTTAAAGTTTCAAATTGGTGAACTTTTTGTATCAGTTATGTCAAGAAACATTTCATAATTTGGTTACCACTAAAATAATTTGGCTATTGTTGGTTATTGTTTTAATGTGTTAACTTGCCAGAAAGCTTGTTTGGGTGTTGTCTTGATGAGAATTTGCAAGTATATAGGAATAATCTCTAATGATTCACTTTTTACACCATGACAAATTTAAGTTTGAGATGTTAATCCTGGAAAAGTTTTTACTAAGCTGTGATTAGTGAAACTTGCAGTTTGAGGTAAAAAAAAAAGTTTGATTTTATTTTGAGTTGTCTAATGGATCATAATAATCCATCGATAAATCAGTAATCCACCATGTGAGAAACCCCACAAACTACTTGGAGAGAATGTGATACTGGTGGGAAGTCAGCACTGGGAAAAGCTGAGAGAACAATTTTAGCTTCAGTCTAAGATGGGATCGGGGTTCAGTTTCCCTGTTATGTTCCTTTGAAAGGGAATGTTACCCACCTGGCTATTCCTGAGTCTGGCTATGAGGTGGATTTGACACTGCATGGTTGAAAAACTGAATTATCTGAATCCAAATAGAGCTAAAGATGTTTTATCCTCTCATATTTGGGCCCTAAATCTGGTCCCTGCTTTATATCTGGGCCCTGCAGTCTTTTCTGTCAGATTTGTGTCTTCCAGACTACAGGCCATTCACCTACAATTGGTAGCAAACAGCGGGTACCAGCCAGTATCCCCTTCTCTTTTCCCCACTCCCCATTGTTCCTTGCATGCAGCCTGTGCTAGGTTTCAGTCAACCTCCTCATAGGGATCCCCTCGAGGCAGGGACAGCTCCATGCCCCTTGCCAGCAGGAAGCAGTTTCAGAAGCCAAGACCTTCACCCCTTATCCCAAAAGAATTTGGGTCCCATTTGTTTCGGGGGGTGATGAGGGAGCTAGGCCCCAGAAAAGGAAAAACCCTGGACTTTCCCACATGGCCAAATCTCTGGCATTTGCCTGAGGCTATAATCCTATCAACTGGCATTTCATTGTGGCTATACCCAATCTTCAAATTCTGTTACCCTTAATCCTAGGGAGGCTCCATTCTCCCTTGGCCAAGAGGTCCAGGTCCCAGATGTCCTGTTCACCCCAACTTACTGGCCATTCCCATTCAGATCTTCATTAGACCTCTTTTCCAGTCACTCCAAACTACCTAGCCTCTCCTAGATCCCTCCCACAATTTTTCTGTATATAAGGTCCATCTTGTCTCCATTAAGGTGCTCAGATTCTTGCAATCTAGCCAATGCTCAGATTCTTATAATCTTGCCACTGCTTAGATTTTTATCTTTAATAAACCTTGTCTTTGGCTGGAAAGAGAGAGAGAGAGAGAGAGAGAGAGAGAGAGAGAGAGAGAGAGAGAGAGAGAGAGAGAGAGAGAGAGAGAGAGAGAAAGTAGAAAAGAAATTGATTCTATTGAAAATTATGCTGCTTCCATCTAAGCATGATTGCCCTATCTGTGCGATGTGCATTCCTGGCTCTCCTAGTACTATAGTCACCATTTGCTGTGGAATTTTATCACCACATGTAGACAGCTCCTTTAATTGAGTATATTTGGAAAGATCTACAAAAGTGACTTTAGAAATGTACATTGTTATTAAAGATATTCCTTAAGCTTTTTCCTTCTCTAAATTTCTGTGGTTTCCCCAGTGTTTCATTCTATGGTTCTCCCAAGGGCTACTGGAATCTCTTCTGTAGCTCCCACTGAAAGTAAATAAACAAAATAATCCAACCTAGCTTTTATCCCCATTGGTACTCTCACACCAACCTATTATTTGGAGTTTGATAGCACAGTTGTAAGGATCTTAGAGGGCAGAATGGATTGAATTTAGCAAGAGGTCCTGATAGATGATAAAAGTAGCTAACTTTTTTCTTTCAGAAAATCCAGTCTACTGAATAGTTGTTCCAAATTCAGCAGACTACGTTGGGGGTGTCCCTACATGCATCATACAGATCTCCAATAAAGAGTTACACCAGCTTCTAAATAACTTGATTGTGGTTGCTGTAAGAAGTAATAATTTGGTAATATTTCTAATGTGGTAGCAGTTTTTAAAATTATGGCTGCTAGTTCTTCCAACACATCTTAATTGTGTCTCTAAGGTGTGCATTGCAGTTGCAATTATACAAGTCAGCCCCACAGAACATGGAAGAATATAATTCCTTCTCTCATTACTCCTACTCATGATTTTCATTAACCCTTGTTTGGCTTGTCCTATTAGCCACCCCATCTGTGCCCTCACTTCCATTCTTTTCTCTTCCAATCCTTTCTCTTCATCATTGTCAAATTATTGTGTAATTTTGTTATTACATAATCATGTCACTTCTCTCCTGAAAACTTTCCATAGCTCCCTATTAATTTCTAAATAAAGCTTAAACTTTAGCCTAACTTTGAAAGTCCTTTGCAGACTACATTCTGTTGTATATTATAGTTACTCATAATTGTCTTAATCTTTATGCTACTTGAGAATATAAACTTCTTGAAGGACAGGATTCTTCATTATTCATCTTTATTTTTTCCCTCCCACAATGGCTAACATGTGGTAGATGCTCAATAAATTTTCATTGGGCAACTGAAATAAGTGAAGATTATAAATCTGCCACATATCAATGCCAATATATCAGGAAGAAGCTTTGCTTTCATGTGATTCTTATTCATCTGAGTTATGACTAATTCTAAAAATCAGAGTTCTCTGCTGACATTTCTTAGAATTTCTGCTGATGCAGGAAAAGGTAGTGGTTTCGTCCTTGAATAATGTGCTATGATAAAATTCTGGCATTAGTCTCGCTGTGTCTTGGTATGCTACATTCTGCAGGACTGGAAAATGTTAGCATATGCTATCAATTAGTGGTTTCACCAGGAATTTTTCTTGCAAACAGTGCCAAGGGGTAGAAAAATAGAAATGACATAATCTTGTTTACAAGCAAGCTGAATGGAGTTTGGAGATTACACAGTTGACTGAGGCACATTGTCAAAAGGCTTAAAAGTCGTATACCAAAACTATTCACTCTGCTACCCAGAACAAAAAGTATGTTTTTAATATCAGGATATGATTTAAGAACTTCACGACTAAGGGCAATTTTTAAAAATGAACTTTCAGTAATCCTTCTATAAGTGCTATAATTTCTCTTTTAAATTAGGGAATCAATTTATAGTTTATGAAAACCCCAAGCTTTTTTCTAAACCTCTCTTGGAATAATCTTTCAGATGTAAGTCCTATTCTCTGTTTCATGATAGTCCCATCTGTTTTTTTGTACCAAAATTAGAACTTTGTCTTTTCATTGGAAACTTATGGAAGGTGGGAACACCATCCAATCTAGAGAGTCATTCCTAGCCATTTTTTTTTATATTGTGGTTTCAAGCCACTTCCATTGACATTGTTCTTATTCTATGTCTTCCTGGGAAATTATTTTCTTATTGTCACTGCAAATTACACTCTTACTTCACTGGTGGATTACATGAGCCATCATAGCCAAGTAGAACATAGCTAAATAGAATATGACCTTATTCGCAGAGGGAAAATGAAATGTAGCTGTGAGCAGGGATCATGTGTATTTGAACAAGGTAGCCAGCCAGTTTGGATAACTTAGCAAAACAGAATAAAACCCAAGCAAAACCATTCCTTAGGCTTGAGGAGTATGTTTTACCTTATTAATCAAGAAAATCAACTGTACTTTCCATTTTGCCTGTACAGTCATGAGCCCTAAGGCCTTCAGTTCTGCCATAGTTGTGATGACATGCTAATATCATTAGTGATTCTATAACTAAAATTAGGTGAATAAAACCAAATGTAATAAGCATGTTTTTGGCTAGTGTCTGTTCCATTTTACCATGTATTAAGACAAAAGCAGTTAGGAAGCTCAATCTAATGGCTAGAATAGTAATACAAAAGATAGTATTTAAGGGTGGAAATTTGACTCTGCCTTCAAGGAAATCTCTTCTTATTCCTCAAGTGGTGAAAGAGAAATGACGTATGGTTTTTAATGACTTTCTCATACCTTGAGATGTTTTAAATGCCCTTGGAACTTTGAAAATGGGAATGAAAAAAGAATAGAAAAATAGTAGTAGTAGTAGTAGTTGTTGTTGTTGTTTTAGTAGTTATAGTGGTAGTGGTGGTAGGTGGTGGTGGTGGTGGTGGTGGTGGTGGTGGTGGTGGTGGTGGTGGTAGTGGTGGTATTGGTCAATAATAGTAGTGTTAGTACTTACAAACAGTGCCAAGAGATTGAAAAATAGAAATGACATAATCTTGTTTACAAGTAAACCGGATGGAGTTTGGAGATTACACAGTTTACTACACTACTACTACTACTACTACTACTACTATTGCTGTTGCTGCTGCTCCTGCTACTACTACTACTACCACTGCTACTATTACTACTTTACTAATTTTTATATACATCTTTACATATATCTGTAAACAAATAAATACAGATAAGGTAATAGGTAATAATAATAGTCAGCATTTATATAACAATTTAAGGTTTACAAAGCATTTTTACATGTATTACCTCATTTGGTCCTCACAATAATCCAGAGAGTTAGGTGCTATAATTATCTCCTTTTACTGATGAAGGATCTAAGGAAGTTAGAGGTTAGGTGATTTGTCTGCAGTCACACAGCTAGGAAGTGTCTAAAGCTGGATTTGAACTCATATCTTCCTGCCTCCTAGTCTTGTACTCCATCTATTGTACCACCTAGTTGCCATTTAAGCTTATATAGGATATCAGTGTTTGTATTAATAAATATATGACACTCTAATAAGGTACTTGAAATAGTAATCCCTGCCTTCAGTGATGTATTATATTTTGAATAATTATTATTTAGAGCAAATAATTCTGTTCTCAATGAACCACCGTATGGGACTTGTGTCAGATGCTTTCAGAATTTTATATTCTGTTATATTACATCATATTACAGTTATTTTGAGGTTGAGAATGTAAACTTATGATTTCATGAGTGTAGGGAACTCAGAGGTAGGCACGTCTTTCTACCATTGCATTTTTGAAAGCATTACATAATTTTATTTCCAGGGTAACTGAAAGTTTAAGTGATTTGCCACATAGCCAATATGTGTCAGAGTCAAGACTTGAATCCAGGTCATCCTGACTTCTAGACCAGCTTTCTATTTAATGTTCCACACCAAATAACAACTCAATTTTTTTTTCTGAAGCTTTAAGTAGTACAAAATGCTTTTCTCATAAAATCTCTGTGAGTGAAAGAAGTCAATCTCTGAGGGGAAATTGTAGCATAGGCTGAAGAAAGGAAAGACTAGATTTGGACTAAACTATGTTAAAACATGGAACAGAATTGAAAAAAAAAAGATTTCTATTTCCAGATTACCTAGATATTTGACAGAATTGAAAGCTAATGTCCAAATGTCTAGCTTAATTTTTTTTCACTTTTTGTGGGGATGATATTGTAAAGCACAGCCTTATTGGGAAGATATTAATGACACATTTAAGGTCTTATAAAATGAAGTAATGGTCTTCCTTTCAGAAGGTAACATAGTGGTGTAGTTGAGTTATTTTTATATGTTTATGTAAAATCAAGGGCAAAATAAATAGAAATAATTTATTATCCCTATTTTTCACTTCTTCCCCACCCCCTGAAAAGTAAGATGACCATTTAGAATGCATGCATTAATTAGGGAATTCTCTGCTAATTTTTTGAAGGCAGTACCAGGTCTTTTATATCCAATTTTGTCATTTGGTATAGATTGCATATTTCTCTACAGCAAGCTGCATTTACTTATACATTTCCTAGTCCATAGTTTGAGAAAAATGTTTTGTCCCCTTAATTCTATTTCTTCCTTATGTCTGCTTTGATTTAACAGCAGCAAAATTACTCTGAGGAGTTCCAAATCCACATTTCCAAATGTCTGCTAGACATCTCCACCTGGATGTCCTGCTGGACATTTGTATGTTTAGTACATGCAAAAATGGCCCATTGTTTTGTTTTGTTTTTTTTCCCCAAAACTTACAAATACTGAAAAATTTTGTGTCGTATTTTCTTCTTTTTCCCTCATTTCTCATGCCCAGTCTATCACTAATTTCTGCTAGTTCTTTCACTGTCTCTAACATCCGACATTCTCTTTCCATTCTCACTACCTGCATTCTGGTTCAGGTTCTTACTACCTCATTCCTGTATTATTGCAATAGTTTTCATCTACTTCACCCTACATGATTTTAATAGATTGACCTTCCCAAAGCACAGTCTAATTACATCAGTCCCTCAGAAATCTTCAGGGTCTCATAATTACCTACAAGATAAAACCCAACTTTTTTTTCCTTTCAGATTTGACTCACAATCTATATTTCTATATTTATTTTCCCCTACTTCCTTTCATTTGGCTTATATACCAACCAAATTTGACTGATTCTTTGACTTTGTTCATTCATGCTTTTTCCTCAATCTAAATTCCTACTTAGCAGATAAAAACCTCTAAGATTTTGTAAAAGATGTGAGCTTGTTGAGGTCACACAGTCATCAAGATGGCAAAATAGTTGATTTCAGCATTACTGTCCTACTCTCAACAATCTCTCTCTCTCTCTCTCTCTCTCTCTCTCTCTCTCTCTCTCTCTCTCTCTCTCTCTCTCTCTCTCTCTCTCTCTCTCTCTCTCTCTCTCCTCTCTCCCCCGTCTCCCTCCCTCTCTCTCTCTCTCTCTCTCTGTCTCTCTCTCTGTCTCTCTCCTTTTTTCTTTCCTCTCTTACACTCAAACGTGCACACACACACAGAAAATACACGTATACAATACACACACACACAGAGCACCAAATATATAATCACTAAAACCATGAAAATAAAAAGAAGGAATACCCTCATGCAACATAAAACCTTCTGAAATAATATTTAGTCCAGGGGAAAAGGACTTAAAAGTCCCCTTTCTCCACAGACCTCCTTCATTCTAAGCATATCCTTTGTATTTACAGCTTTGGCTCTAAAAGCTTCTCCCCAAGTCCTCTCCTGTAAGTGACTCATTATAAACCCTATACACACCAGAAGAAGCAGAACACATTGATCCTGTACATGAAAGATAAAGGGGCTGCAGCTGTGAGGGGGATGGGGAGAAACAGAATTCAAAGCCAAATAAAGGTGAAGCAACTTCTATGCCTCAGAGAGAGGAGCCACAAACCTATTTTCCCACACAGGGCAGGCAGCTAAACAAATAGCCTGTAAATATGAAGGAAAGTCCATTTGAATAGCCTGAGATGTTTCTGAATCTTTCAAAAATCAGAGATGGGATTGGAATATGATGTTCCAAAGGAAAAAACTCTCAAACAGCATAGCATGCAAAATTGAGTCTCATCTCCAACAAAAATATATGGTTTTTAAATAAAAGAGAGTCAGTTGAGTTGTTCAGGCAAAGGAAACCAGAGGTGGACAGAGATTTTGACTTGCAATCAACCAACCCACCAATCAATCATTCAATAAACCCTTATTAAGAAGCTAGTGTATACCAAGGACTGTGCTTATTGCTGGGCTTGCAAAGTCAAATATACACTCCTTCAAGGGAGTGTATAATCTGACAGAGAAGACACATCCAAATCAGACATGAGGTAATTTTCTGGGTGCGCCAATAAGCATTTACTAAGTGCCTACTATGTGCCAGGCCCTGTGCTAAGCACTGAGGATACAAAGAAAGGTAAAAGGCAATCTCTGGCATCATGGAGGCCACAGCCCAATGAGGGAGATAAAAAACAATGATGTGCAAACAAACCACATACTCGATTAATCTCAAATAATCAACAGAGGGAAGGCAGTAGTATTAATGGGGATCAGGAGAGGCTTCTTGTAGAAGGTAGGATTTTAGCTGGAACTTGAAGGAAGCCAGGAGGAAGGGAGGAGGATGAGAATTCCAGGCATGGGGAGCTGGACGACAGCCAGTGAAAATGGTCAGAAATGCGGTGTCTTGTTTAAAGAACAGCAATGAGTAAGAAAGATGGAAAAGTAGGGTCTGGGTTATGAAGGGCTTCGAATGCCAAATAGGATTTAGGATATTAGGTTTTAGGGGAAAGGAATTAGCCAGTGGAGATACCAGGAAAGGCCTCCTGCAAGAAGCGATGGTAGGTCTTAAAGGAAACCATGGATTTTAAGTAAAGATACAAAGGGATATATGTTCTTTGCACAGAAGACATGTAAGTGAATAGACTTCAAAATAGCCTAGACAGAGGTAGAAATAAAGATATGAATAAAGTAAATAAATACAAATCCCAGGAGAAATATAGTAGAATACAAAAGACCATAAAATGATAAAACTAAGCTAGATTTTTAAAATAGAATAACAGAGTGATAAATCTTTGGCTAATTTTGCATGTGTATGTGTGTGTGAGAGAGAGAGAGAGAGATGATTTCACAATGAAGAGAGGAAATAAAAAACAATATTCAAACTCTACTAAATACAGTTATATACTTACGTAACTGAGAATTTAAAGAAAACAGATAATTAGCTTTAAGAATACTCTAAAATATGCAAATTTGTAATCAAAGTACAACAAAGATAATCAAAAGCTCCTTTGAGAAGAATCTTCTGTGGGCTCTTGCTGAGGTCTGGGATAATCCTTCTGGCCTTAGTTTCCCCTCTATAATTAGTGCAGCAATCATACTTAAATAGCTCAAGGAACTGTGATTTCATTGTTACCCTTTCCCCTGATACAGCTGGCAACCTCTCTACAATTTAATTGATGCCTTTGCAAGTTGTTATGACTCTGTCATGCTAACGTTGTGGCCAACCTGTTGATGAGATTTGGCATTCTACTAATCTGGCTCTCCAATAACAGGCACTATATCCTGTAACCACGCCTGTGCTAAATGCTTTTCTGGCTTGGTGGGACCTGCCAGCTTGTGTGACTTGCTGGCATGGCCCGCTGAGAGCCTCCTGACACCTTCCCATGATGAAAAGGCATTGAAGGAAGACTACAGTGCAGGGTATCAGTCTCTGTAGCCTTGTGAGCCAATCCCATAATTGAGGAAGAGATTTAACTGAACCACATTTGGAAAATTGCACAGTGCTTTATGTCTGTGATCCCCAATTGCTTGCAACCTTGAAAGCCTATCTTTTTCAACACCACCATGGCAGGCTGTTGCCAGTTCAACACACATTTATTAATTGTTTGCTAGGTGCTGGGGAGCCAAAGACTAAAAGGAAACTGTTCTTGCTTTCAAGGTTGCTGTATTATGTTGAGGGGGAAATAACCTGTATATAGAAAAATAAATACAAAGTAAAACAAAGGAATGTGGGCAGGGAGATGTGCACTGGACACTGAGGAATTTGAATCATCTTTCTGTAGGAGGTAGCGCATGACCTGAGTTTTGAAGGAAGCTAGAGAGGTATAAACAGCATTGTGAAGGACACATTTGACTCAAGAAGGACTTGTGATGTAGGGAGAATGAGAGACCACAGAATGACTACATTACTGCAACACGTATTCTACCATTTATTAAAAGAATCAAAGGGAGAGCCAAGGGGAAAGGGTGGGGAGGGGGTGTATTCAATAGAGGAGTTACAAAAAGGATGGACAAGGATATTATTAACTCATATTATGGCAGCTAAAATAAAATGTCTCTTTTTAAAAAAAAATGTGTTACTAATCCATTTTATTTAAAAAACAACAACATTTGGATTTGTCTTCATGGATATGTTAGGTTCATTTTATGAATGGTAAGTAAGCTTTTAGAGGAAAATGACATGAAAATAACTTATGGAAAACAGCTTTACAGGAAATTTTAATGGCAGTAAAATGGAATTTTTAATATTTATTGGCAACCAAAAGAACCCTATGTTCAAGTAATTCCCAGGAGAATAAGTGAAGACACTTTTGGAGGATGCATTAATATTCTCAGGCCAGTGGGGGACCACTGGGTGAGTTACTGATTCATAGTACAGGCTCTTAAAGAATTTAGTGTGATAACTAATAGAGCTAACAAGCATTTATATCAGGCGATATATCTGAGGAATTTCATTTATAGTGTGAAATATGCAAAAAGATAAAAATGATGCTAGTTTGTTTGATGCTTCCTTTCCAAGTATTTGAGCCATATATTGTCCTTCCAGAACATTAAAAGTAATCGAGATTATATATCTAAGTATTCATTACATATTCAGTGGGCTTTCCTATGGTGTGTATTTTATATCTAAAATCTTGAAAGAGAGTTGAAGCATTTTCTATATAACAAAAAGTACTTCAGCTACCATTATGACACATTTTTCTGTTTTTTTCTTCCTCTCTTCTGCCACCTTTATTCTCTCTCTTCTTCCTCCTTTTCTCAAAAGACTATGTTTAGTTGACAGCATACATGTTTTCTCAGTGAATATTTGTGAATAGTAAGAGCAGGAGAGCAGGCACATGTAACCCCAGGAAAAGGTTTCAGGAAAATGCCTATCCCTGATTCTTCATATTCCACTTATTTCTCCTTTTCTTCCTCCCACGCACAGCTATTCTTTTTTTTTCTTAAAATTTTGTGATTTTTTTCTGTTCTAAATTTAACAAATACAAGATAAAATGAACATTTCTGAATACCTGGGAGAGCAGGGGGAAAAAGTATTGTATATGAAACTAAATTTCTAACATGTACAGCTGTTCATTTTGTACATTTCTTGGTGTTTGTAGCTCATTTGGGGGATATGGATTTGGAGAGTGGTCAAGAATGGTACTTGGTATTGTCCTAGATACATGGTGTGGTAAAAGCTCTGATATGTTGGCTGGAGGCCAACCAGCAGGCTATCGCAATAGTTCAGGTTTGAGGTTATAAGGGCCTTGCAGTAGGGTGGTGCCAGTGACAGGAGAGAAGTGTGTGTACATGAGAGATGTTTATAAAGAGGGTAGAATCGATAAGTTAAGTCATAATTCAGCACCTGCCTATGAGAGATAATAGGAAAGTTGGACCCCATTCACTCTTACATGAAATAGTGCAGTTCAAGGGCTATACTTAACTTGATTTTTAATCTTAATTTTTATCAGCAGGCATATATTAAGTGCCTACCATATGTCAGGCCCTAGACTAAACACCAGATAGGCAAAAGATAGTACCTAATCTCAAGGAGCTCACATTCTAATGGGAAAGACAACATGAATATGTACCAAAAAAAAAAGATATATACAAAATCTATTTGTGGTAATTAACAGAAGGAAGGCACTAGCATTAAGGGGGATCAGGGAAAGCATTTTATATGTTTATAGTTTATTTAAGTGTATAGTTTATATAAGTTCAAATTTCATGTGGCACTTGAAGGATGCCAGAAAAGTCAAGAGGCAGAGAGGAGCGGGGAGGAAGCATTCCGGGGGAGGAGGACAGCCAGTGAAAATGTCTAAGTCAAGTTGAGAGTCAAGAGACAGAATGTCTTGGTCAAGGAACAGTCAGGAAACCAGTGTCACTAGATCATAGATTACATGGGTGTGGGGGTTGCAGCTGTAAGAAGTCTATAAAGGTAGGAGAGGGGCCAACTATACAAATCAAAAAGAAGATTTAATAATTGATCCTGAAGGTAATAGGGAGCCACTGAAGTTTATTGAATAGTGTGGTGACATGGTCAAACCTATGTTTTAGGAAGATCACTTTCACAAGTGAGTGGAGGATTTACTGGTATGGAGAGATATTTGTGCAGGGAGACCAACCAGAAGGTTATTGTAATAGTTCTGGCTTGAAGTGGTGAAGGGCCTGCACTAGGGTTGTGGCAATGTCAGAAGAGAGAAGGTAGTGCGTGTGAGAGATGTTAGAATAAATATGATATTGATGAGGTAGGATCAATAAGTTAAAACTTACAAGTCAACATCTGCCTATGTGGTATGTTTTGACAGATAATACAAAGAATTGACCTTTTCCACTATTATGTAAAATGTCAATGTAACCTGAGTTTCAAGCCAAGCTTGGGGTGTTTTTCATGTTGTACATAGCTGAGTATGGATTGATAAAGAGGTATGATAAGGCCCTTTGGTTTTTTAGGATCCTATATTAAAATTCAGTTAATTTAAGCTGGATGTATGTTAAAATATTTTTAGCCAGCGCTTTCAAGGGGATTAATTTTTAGCCAAAGGATGGAATAGGTACTGAGGAGGAAGAGGGATCAACTAAGAAGTGAGAAATTTCAGAAATTCTTCTGAAAGAGAAAAGATTTCTTATTTCCCAGTTTTGTCAAGGGTTAGACCTGTTTTTCTCTATGCTATTTTTAAAATGGATATGTCAAACCTGGCATCTGCTCAGACCAGCTGATAAAATATATTTTCTCCTTTATTTGACCATAAATTTCAATGAAGATGATAATATAAGAAACTTTAACTGAAGGTCATCTTTATTAGTTACAAAACCAACATATTCTACTTTTTTCAAAAGTAATAATCACTGTTGGCTTTCCATAAGATCATAGTTTCAGAGATAGAAGAGACTTCAGATGTTATCTAGACCAACTCTCTTACTCTACAATGAGGAAACTGAGGCTAACAAATGTTAAAGCTTGCCCAAAGTATTTAAGTTGCAAAGGTGGTATCCACAGTACTTTCCATAGTAAGCCCTTACCATACTTGCCTTATTTTGTATTTGATCCCATATTGCTACTTTTGCATAGGAAAAAAAAATTATTTTTGGTGTCATCTTAGTTTCTTGGGAAAAGCTTTTAGAAAATGTGGCTAATTAACAATACTTAATGAGTCCCAATAATCCCAACTCTGCATTGGCAATTCTCAGAGTGTCATCTGGGGCCCCTCATGGTCCCCATGACCTTTCTGGGGGGGGTTCATAAGGTCAAAACTATTTTCATAATAGTACTAAAATATTTTAATTTTTAATATAATAAATATTGATAGATATAAGTCCCACACACAAAAGCTCTTGTTGAATCCCCAATTTTTAAGAGTGAAAAGCAGTCCTGAAACTAAAAGGTTTGAGAACCTCTTCTCTATATGATGGAAATGGGAAGGAAAAAAAAAAAGCTTGTTTTCAAAATGAATGAACTGGTACACTCTCCTAAGATCTAGTCTTATAACAGTACCTGCCTCTTAGACATTTCCACCGAGCGTCCCATAGGAATTTCAATTTCAACAAGACAAAAATAAAACTAATTATTTCCCCTAAAACCCTCCCCTCTTCTTCCTTTCTCTGTTTCTGCCAGTGACACCCCCATAATCTCACCAGTTCACAGCCAGCATCATCTCCTACCCTTCCTTCTTTCTTATTGTTCCCTAAATCTAATTGGTTGCCAGGTCTTATTGATGCTAGCTCTGTAACATCTCTACTATCCATTACTTTGTCTCTGATCACACAGCTAATTCCCTTGCTCATGACTGTATGGCTTTCTCAATTTCACTGTTGCTACAACCTCCTAACTGATCTCCTTGCCTCTGATCTCCTAGTCTCCCCTCTTCCCAATCCATTATCCACAATCTGTCAAATTGGTATTTCTAAAGAACAGGTTTGACTTCCTCCTCCTCCAATTGAAAGATTTTAATAGTTTCCTGTTGTCTCTAGGATAAAATACAACCTCCTCTCTGATATTTAAATCCTTTTACAATATGATTTCAACCTATCTTTCCACTTAAGAGTTACATATGATATATCCTTCTTACCTCTATGCCTTTTCCTCACCTCTGTTTCTTGGAATTCCTACAACTATTCAAGGTTTGGTACAAATATCACCTTCTACACACCCCCTTTTTATTCCCCCCAGTTGTTAGTTACTTATTCCCCTCCCCAAAAATTACTTAATATGAATATTACCCTGAATTGGGATCTGGTCTTGTGTTACCGTGACTAGAAAAATTCATAGGCTTTCCCAGGATTAATTTGACCATTGCGATCATAAGCTATATAGACAGAGGGTTTGGAAGAGAAAAGCCAAGAAAAGAAGGAAGAAGTCACAACCTGTTTTCAATCTTAAAGATACATGAACTTTGCAGAATCAAGCCCTTAGCATCAGAGAAGCATGCATTACTGCACTGCACCATTCCTCAAAAACACTGAAAAAAGTGGCTGTTCTACTTCAGTGGTAGCCACATTAATAATGCAGCTGAGGTAGTCTAAGAATGGCTCTGACTAATAAGCATTGAGCCTCATAGACCAGTTTTGGGTGAAAGGACCCATGCAGCCCCAAAGGCAAATTCCTCCTCCCAGAACTGAGCCAGGAAAGGCAGCTAGCTTTAATTGTAACACTCCCCTGGGGTTTGGACTTATTCCTGTGAGTGGAAGGAATCAGCACTGGAAAGACCTGTTTCCTCTCCTGGGCAGGCCCAGTTAGTGTGCATCACAATGATTCCTCTCTTTCCTTAGAGAGTTCAGTCCATTTGTTTATTTTAGTATTCTTATAAGATAGAACTCTAAATAAATAGCTACTAGCTTTTGGGTGTGTGTTGACAGTAAAAATTGGGATCCATGCAGTCATGTGGTAGACTCCTCGAGCACCCCTTGAAGAGGCAGGCACTAGATAGGGCAGTGCTGAAGCACTAGGCTCCCCTCTGGAACTCTCATATGTGGTTGTGCTATTGGAAATGCTGTCAAGTTAGACCAAACTCATAATTAGGAGAAATAAAAGCAAAAGGAGAGATTTATAAGTTAAACTTTTATTCCCCTAGACTTCAATATTATTTGGTGAGCCCAAAAACCAAGGACAAAGGATGAAGGCAAGGGATCATACAATGGTGAGCCCTACTGGATTCCTTTGCCCTGGCATTGGAGATCATATTACGTATGTTGTGTATGGACTCACCTGCATACATGTTATTGGTCTCAGTAGGACGTGGGAACTGTTTGAATTTTTGTCCTTATGTCCTCCATACCTGGGAGAATTTCTGGAATATAGGTATTAATAAATGTTTATTGAATGAACTGCAGTAGGAAGCAGAATCTACTTGTCCCCCATACCTCATTGGCTCTGATTCTGCATGGTTGATCAGCGGGTGGCTCTGATAGATAACTGTTCACATTTTCCTTTTTTTCCCACCCTTGAACTGTAATCTTACTACTCATGCATCTGAAAAAGAAGCTAGAGCAACACTTAAAATATGCTTTATAAGGAAAAATGATCTTTTGAAACACTCCATTTGACAAACTCGCCACATATACATATAATTTTTCATTTTGTACGTGTGTGTGTTTTAATGGAAAACACCACCACTAATTATTTTATACACAGTCATTCTTCTGAGTTTCAAGCATTTACTCATAAACGCTGGGATGTTACAGCTGGTACCCTGTACTCATGAAATGGTTTAGCATTTGAAAGTAACTGAATATGTAGATGGAGAGAATTGGGGAAAAGTGGAGAGAAAAGTTAGTTTTCTGTTAAAAGCCATGTTTTTACTGGACTTTCCAAGTCCAGGTGAGTAGCTTCATGAAACCATTAGAGATTCTTTTTCCTCTATGATTCTTATCTTTCTGCCCTTCTATATCCCATCTTATCCACACTAGCATAAAAGCTCACCACATACATAGTTTGCCCTTTCTTAATCACAACTACCTTCTCTCCCAGTTATAAGAATTCTGCTTGTAAACCTAACTACCACTAATCATAATAGGAATACTTGTTGTACATAGAAAAGATCAGTTTTTCAGGTATGAACATAGAAATATTTAAAGAGAAGATAATATATTTTTAAAAGCTTACTTCATGCTAATTTTTGTGTGTGTTAATAATTTTCCAGGAAGAACTTAATTTATACAATTTAGCAAATATTTTTAAATGCATACTATATATGGTATACTTGGTACTGGTGATATAAATATAGAAAAATGGAAGATGAAACAGACCCTGCCTTCATGGAGTTTACAATCTAATAGATAGAGAAAACATGTTTACAAATCACACATTCTACCTTATATTATAATTAAAAAATAATATTATCAGTATTAGTTATTATGTATTATGCTATATAATAGCTAACATTTATGTAAAACTTACTATGTGCCAAGCCCTGATAGCTTTATAATGAACATTCATTTGATCCTCACAACAATCCTGGGAAGTACATTCTATTATTATCTGTTTTCTAAAGAAAGGAGACTGAGGCAAACAGTGGTTAAGTGACTTGCCAGGGTCACACAGATAGAAGTGTCTGAAGCTGGATTTGAACTCAGGTCTTCCTGACTCCAAGTCCAGTGCTCTATACACTGTGCCACCAGAGAGGTTTAACATAAAGGGACAAGGGCATATAGTTATCACTTCTAGCATGGAAGAGAAGAATTTCAATAGACAGAAATGGAATGAGTCCGTTCTCAGCATGGGAGATGGCGAATTGGCAGAGGTGGGAAATAACAGGATAAAACCAGAGAAAGACCTAGCATCACAAAAGCAAGAAGAGACATTGGACAAAGGACATCTAGTTCAACCCTCTCGTTTTACAATTGAGGAAACTGCAGCCCTGGGAAATTATGACTTGTCCAAGGTTACATAAGTAACGTGCATCAGAGGCAGGATTTGAACCTAAGTCCTTTAAATTTAAGGCCATTTCTCCTTTTACTATATGATTCTGCCTCCATGAAGATGAATTATGTGAAATAATATTGGGAAAGCAGGCTAAAGTTGGATTGTGGAGGGTTTTGAATGCCAGTATATTTTGTTCAGTAAGGAATATGACTTTTCATAAGACAACCTCTCCTGCCCTCAGTTTTCTTAGCTATAAAATGGAGGGGTTGGATTACATTACTTCTAAGCTTCTTTCAAACTCCAAATCTATGATCCTATGGACAATAGAAAGCCAATGAAAGGGTTTTTTTCCCCCTACTAGAACTACGTTAAGATTTTTTTTTTTTGGCAATTGTGGAAGAAGGGAGGGATTAAAGCAGTAAAACCAGTTAAGATGATTTTTTTAATAGTCAAAATGAGAGGCTATGCATGCTTGGAATAAGGTAGTGTCACTGTCATTGGAGAAGATGGAAGAGGTATTATAGAAGAATTCTATGTACAGTTTTGCAACTTTTTAGAAGGGAAAAGGAAGGATCAAGGATGGCTCTGAGTCTTCTTCCAGTATGGATGACTGGGAGGTGTTGTTGTTCGATCATTTCAGTCATGATTGACTCTTTGTGATCCCATTTGATGTTTTCTTGGCAAAGATACTGGAGTTGTTTGTCATTTCCTTCTCCAATTCATTTTACATATGGGGAAACTGAGGCAAACAGGTTAAGTTACTTGCCAAGGGTCACACAAGTAGTAAGTACCTGAACTATATTTGATCTCAGGAAAATGAGCCCACCTGCCTTCAAGCCCAGTGCTCTATCAACTGCTCCACCTAGCTGCTCCTAGAACTGAGAAGACAAAATATTATTAGAGAGAGAGAGAGAGGAGTTAGGAGAAGAAACAAATTTTGAGCAAAGATGATGAATTCAGATTTATCTAAGATGAGTGAGATGACCTCAGTGACTTTCTGCTGACAGAACCTCATTCTACCACATGCACACATTTCCATCTGTTCCCTTTGCCCAGTGTACACTTTTCTTCACCTATTAAATTCTTATTCAACTTTTAAAGCTGAGTTCCTATGGCATCAGTTCCAGAGGGCCTTCACGAACTTTCAGTTTGGTACAGACCTTCCTCAGGCCTTATGTGGCACTTTTTTATAACTATAATGCTCTTACCATGTAATATTCTAGTTGGTATCTAGTCTGCACCCTACTCAATGGCAAGCAAAACATTTTTGTTAAGTTGTATTACTTTTCATTGTATTGTATTAAATTCCTATTTTATCTACTTGGGTTGTGAAGATTTGACCTTAACTAAAAAGTCAGATGGCATAATTGCAACAAGTTCTCAGTATGTTTAGTTAAGTAGATGGCACAGTGGATGGAGTACTTTACTAGTCAAGAAGACCTGCATTCAAATTCAGCCATAGACGCTTATTAAAGGCAGCTAGACAGTATGGTGGATGGAACACTGGACTTGAATTCAGGAAGACATGAATTTGAATCTGGTCATAGGAACTTATTATCTTTGTTACCTTGGGCCAATCTTGTAACCACTCTGAGCCTTAGTTTCCTCCCACATAAACTAGAGATGATAATAGTACCTACCTAATAAAATTGTTATGAAGACCAAAAAATGTACTTAAAACTTTAAACCTTAAAATGCTGTGTAATTGATAATTATTATTATTACTATTGCTGGTGCTAGTATTGGTGCTGCTACTTCTATGAGGATGACAAGGACAGAACAACAGCAGCTACTACTACTACTACTACTACTACTACTACTGCTACTACTACTACTACTACTGCTGCTGCTACTACTACTACTGTGAGATGTGACCCCGACCAAATCACTTGACCTCTTTCAAACTCAGTTTCCTAATCTATAAAATGAGGATAATAATATCAACTATTTATCAGAGAGTTTTTATGAGGATCAAATAGGTATTATGTGAAAAACACTTGGAAAACCTTAAAGTACTATACAAAAGTTATTAGTATTAGTATTACTCTTATAGGCAGCATTGAGATTTTAAAACTTAGTCAAACTTAGTCACAACCATTGGAATATGGAGCGTGCCACTAAAAACGAAAGGAGAAGAAAACACACAAGAGGTATGTTTAACAGCTTTGAGGGTTTGCTAATACAACATAAACATGTCCTTTCTTGCAATACTTATTCTCAGTTCAGTTTTTCCCCATAATGATGGATGTGACTGTTGTTAATTTTGACAGTCTACAAAATCCCTATGGCCTATTGTACTTGATGATGCACATTGAATTATTTTCAGGAGGCTATGTAAATTTAGAACCATCAGAGAGATCAACTGAATTGAGCAGATCATGTAGTAATGATTATTATCATTATTATTATTTAATTGTTTTCATGGCTATTTCTAATATGAACAGCCAGTTCTGTTTTCTTAAGTGCGTCTAACCCCTTTGAAGAAATGCCAGCCCAGCCCAGCCCAGCCCATGCTGAGGATATAGGCAGTGAACCTTGACAACCAACTGTGAAGTCTGACTCATTAAAGACAGCTTGTCAGCCCTTCCCCTGCCAGCATATAGTACCGTATTTCAGTGCACTGTTGGTGTAGTGAATGAAATGTGAATCAATTTGAGACTATATACCCCAGAGGCTGAAATCTTTTTTCTGTGATGGTGACTCTATCTCTGCAGAGCAGGAGCTGGGCAGAGCTGAGCTGAGCTGAAAAATGACAATAGCCTTGAGTGCTGGGTGGTTCTTTTCTTTGGATACAAATTAGGGAACTTCAGATTGTCTCCTCAGTGTAATAAAAATAGGAGATATGGTGAATTTTGAATTATGAAAGACTGCCTGCTTTTAAGGTTGAAAATATTCAGCCAACCAGGTTTTTTCATAGATTTTAATTTTTTTTTTTTTGCTGAAATATATTCATTTGCCACTTATCCAATTTGTTCTGCAAATAGACATCAGAATGATTTGGCCAACATCCATCAACTCATTCCTTGTTGATGGTGTCTTTTTTTTTTTTTTTTGCAGTCTTTGGTCGTGTCAAGCATGCAGGGTGTAGTGTGAATCATGCAGTAATCTCAGGGTTCAGGTATTTGTGTTGGTGGCAACTATCCAATTTTTGTCTTTTGAAAAAAGTGACTATACTGTGGGGCTTGGCAGGGAGTAGCAATGTCATCCTAGGAATAGATAGTCATAGGCTAGGATACTGCATCTGTTTTAGTAGCATGGTATAGTCTAGTTCATGAAAATACAACTGCTAGAGTTTTAGCATGTATGGGGCAGGGCCGGTGAGAGAGAGAGAGAGAGAGAGAGAGAGAGAGAGAGAGAGAGAGAGAGAGAGAGAGAGAGAGAACAATGAATAAAGCAGTATATTTCAGGGAAAGTTAAGATAGGCTTGAAAGCTCCTGGGCCGTGACTACCTTCCTTGGACCCTCTAGCAGAAAACAAAGGCATGGTTGGTTATTTTCTCTCTCATAGTCCATGGAATGAAATGTTACTTTGATGGCAGCATTTTTTCTTGTTTTCTTGTTTGTTTTAATGTCAGCTTTGGTCATAGTGCCATGATCCATTGTCCTTTGTTTTTAATGTTTAATGAGCATTGAAAGTAATTTTAGAAACTGGAAGAATGTTACAGGATCTGGAGGGGGTCGATATTTTTAATAAAAATTCTTGGGCAGCTTGTGTTAAATAGTTGAAACAGGAGTTGGGGAAAGAGAGAATATATAGCTTCTCTCTTCCACTGCTGTGTTTTCAGAAAGACCTTATGTAGAAAGATTAAGCCCCCAAATGTATTGAGTTATGGGGTTGATTGAATACAATCATGAATCTAGTTGATTTTCATTCATTCTTGGAAGGGATTGATATTTAAAATTTTCTTTATTCACTCCTTATACCTGTTCTGAAATGTTTGCTTCTTTCTGAAATGAAATGCTCAGCCTGCTTACACCTGGGGGGCAGTGGATGATTTTGTTAGGTTCTCTGTTGTACATTTGTTTTGCTTTATGCCAGAGGTGTCCAGAGAAGTTGTATGTTTTATAAATCTAATTATATTTTAACAAAAAAGGGGAGCATTCTATTTAAAGGCATCTTTTTAATAGTGAAAATATTTTCATGAAGTCAGTGTTCTTTTGGTGTAAAACTGAATTCTCACATATCAAGTTTTCACAAAGTAAAACACGCGTCGCTGTGATGGCACATGATAGGTATCCATAGATATTGATTAATGAGTCCTATAGAAATAGCCTTGCTTAGCTGATAGAGAGCAGGCCTCCAAGACAGTAAGACCTAAACTCAAATCCTACCTCTGACACATCTTGGCTATGTCGCTGTGTGTCTAAGTTTCCCAGACAACTCACTGAAGACTGTAAGTTGCAGAGAAGGTATTTTTCCCCATTAGCTGAGCAAATTCCCCACAAAGAGTTCCCTACCCTCATCAGATTGTGCTGTAGTGCACAGGGCACTGGACTGGGAGTCAAGTAGACTGGGATTAAAATCTCACCTCAGAAACTGACTAGCTGTGTAATTCTGGCTAAGTCAGTTAACATCCCTGGGACCCAATTTCCTTATCTGTAAAATTAGAAGTTGGACTGAATAAGGTCACTGCTATGATCCTATGAAATCACAGAGCCAGTAAAAAAAAAAAATCAACAAGTTTGGAGACCCATGGAATAAAGAAGCAGATTATAGGTCTCTTTTCTTACTCTGATAGAGCATTGAATTGTCCTGCCTCAGAAAGTAAACCTCCAATGTGTGCATGGTGTTCAATCAAGAAGGAAAAGGGTATACTTGGTTACACTCCAGAGCCGCTTTCCTTTGCTTTCTGATAGCAAGAAGTCAGTAGGGATCTTGTACCCCAGACCTCAAATTCCTTCCCCTTCTTTCCCCTGCCCCCATTCTACCACCATGTAAGCTAATCCTACCATCCTTAAGGGCTTAATTCATGCCTGAGCTATTTCATGATATGTGCCTTACTAATTTACACCCCACTGATCTCTCTGTACCCCTAATCTTCACTGCACAGCAATACTGTTATATTGTTTTTAATTACTTTTACATATTATTGTTATTTCCTTCAATTAGATTTACTGTAAGCTCCTTATAGGAACATTTTATCCTTAAATGTGTGTGTTTGTGTGCATGTGTATTTGTGTGTGTATATCACAGTGGTAAGAACTTCAGAGATACTTAAGAAATACATATTGATTGTTACTAGCATATAGCAGTTAATAATTCTTTACTAGACTTAAGCACGTCCCCATCTGAAGTCTCAACATGTACATATAACTTGACTCATTTCCTGCAGGGATGGACAGTGGGAACTGTCTTGAGAGCAGAAAAGGGTGAATTTGGTTGAGGGAGCTCTAGGAGCCTTGATCAAAGGCTTTTTAGTTTTGGATGTACTATTTTAACATCTTAATCTGCACCGTGTGTGTGTGTGTGTGTGTGTGTGTGTGTGTGTGTGTGTGTGTGCGCGCGCGCGGCATGTTTCATTTATTTATTTATTTTAGTTTAGAACTATGACTCCAAATATAGGGAACATCTGATACAAAAATTCCTTCCTCTGATTAACTCCAGAAATTTCACTGTAACTTATGGTCCTAGAGAGCTGTTTGGGGGCACCTACCAGGTTAAGTGACTCTCCCATCATCACAAATAAAGTGTCAGAGTCAGGAACTGAACCTTGAGCTTTCCAACTGTGAGAGAAATCCTTTAGCCAATGGTCCAGGCTACTTCTCACCTTTCTGCTCAGTTCTCTAATCTTAATTTCAATTTTTCAGGTAATACAATCAGCATAAGAGGAGCACATCAAGGTTTTCTTTTTAATTTTCTGTTGGGTCCCAGAATAACATACATACATACATATATATACACACACATACATATATATGCACAAATATATATATATATATATATATATATACATATATATACACACACACACACATATTTATATATATATATATATATATATATATATATATATATATATATATATATACAAAATTATGAGTGTGCTGCAAGGACAAAGGAAGGTCAGAGATAATTTTTGTAGATTGGTGAGTTTATTTAGCTCATTCTCAAGAATGGCAATTTATAACCTTGAAGTCTATGATGGTTCAGATTACTTTTATTTCTGCAGTATCTCAAAGTGATCATTCACTGTTTTTTTCTGCCTTATGTCAGAGCTCAGAGCTTCTGCTAGACAAAATTGTGAGGTAGAAAAAAATTTGACTATCTCTCTACACCCTCTGGTTTTTTTTATTATTTTTTTCAGTTTTTTCTCCCGTTTGGTGGTGGCTCTTCACTTCTCCCCTTTCCATCTCATTTTAGGAAAGAATTACATGAAATCATCTACTCTGAAATATAAATAGAGTCATAGGTTTAGAACTATTATATTTGTCATCTTTTTTATAGATGAGAAAAATAATGAGCTAGCATATGTAAAGCATTTTCCTAATCTTAAAATATTATATAAGTGCTAACATTATTAATAATGATTATTGTTGAGTCATGTCCAACTCTTTACAACCCCATTTGGGGTTTTCTTGGCAGAGATACTGGAGTGGTTTGCCATTTTCTTCTCCAGGTTATTTTACAGGTAAGGAAACTGAGGTAAACAGAGTTAAGTGACTTGTCCAGGGTCACACAGCTAGTAAGTGTCTGAGGCCAGATTTGAACTCAGATCTTCCTGACTCCAGGCCAGGTACTCTATCCACTGTTCCACTCAGCTGCTCTTAATACTATTGTTATTATAGAGGTAGATAGATTCTTAAAGGTTGAGTCTAACTCATTCATTTTCCAAATAATGAAGTTGAGGGCACAGAGAAATTATGAGTTGTCCAAGCTAATGAGTGTTTTGGGTTATATTTGAATCCAGTTTTCCTGATCCAGAGTCCAGTGCTCTTCCCACTACAACTCATTCTCTCTCTAAGTGGCTGATAATGCTAAATATTCTGCCACCAGGTATAATTGTATTTTAACTGGGCTTAATTTTTCCATATTAAAAGAAAAGAAGCCTAATGTTAGAAGCCAGGGAGGTGGTACTGTGGCTATTCTCACCTGGGTCAGAACATATCTGGAATATTTTGTCCAGTTCTGAATGCAACTTTTAAGGAAGCATATTAATAAAGCAGAATATATACATAGGAGGGCAATTAGGATACTGGACACCATTCCGTGACAGGGTCAGTTGAAGGAACTAACTGTCTTCAGCCTGAAGAAGAGAAGACTTAGGTGGAGACATGTTAGCTTTTTCCTAGTGTTTGAATTATTGGCTTGGAAGAGAGGGATTAGACATGTCTTGCTTGTCCCCAGAGGGAAGAAGGGGGAGCAGTGATTGTAAATTGCAATCAATTTTTGATTGTCAGCCTGCATCCCTGTCAAATTATTTCAGTGGATGTCTTTTACCAAAAGCAGAAAGCTATATAGGACTAAGATCTGAGACTTGCCCAAGAATCACAGAAAGAACAAATATGAAATATTGCTCTTAGTAATCTCCTTTCCCTGGGTGGTATTCCTATCTTTCTGATGCAAATGTGCGAATAGCAACAAAACCTCCCTACATGTAAGGGCTGCCCTACAAAAGGATAACGTTTCCTCACAGTCAGATGTATCCAGATGGGTAAAGGACTGCTTTGGAGGGTAGTGAGCTCCGTGTCAGGCAAGGGAAGTCTTCAGCTACTGAACTCTTGATCATTTTTTTGTCACAAACTCTCTAGAAAGGATTCCTACTCAGGCAGGCTTTGGAATAAATAACTTGCTACACCCCTTCCAACTTCAAGATTCTATTTCTCTATATTCTTAAGACAAGGACTGCAGGCATCAGCAAGCCAAGAGGAAGAATTTAGTAGGGCGGGGCCCTAAAATCATACCAGGTGAAAGATTGTCATTGTGAGATGCTTTTAGAGGGGCTAAGCCTCCTTATAAAAGGATAAGGCCTCTGATTTTGTTAGTAACAAAGAGCTCTTGGAAACTTCGTTCTAGCAACACAGCTTAGCTCCTTTTTGTGTAATTTACTCTTAGAGAGTTGCCTGGGGATACAGGGAAGTTAAATTACTTGCCCAGGGTCATGCAATCAGTATATGTCAAAGGCATAACTTGAGCCCAAGTCTTTCCACCTATAAGGCCAGATCTTTCTCCACTAGGCCACACTGCCTCTTTATATGTATGACAGCAATGTCTGTATCATAGAGAAGAACTAAGCCAGCATCCTTATTGTAGTTTCTTCTGAGTTAGGTTCACCGATTTTGAATGATAGCCTCCCCTCTTTGTTTTCTGCACCTTAGATGGTATTGAAGACTATTTACTGAATGGTAAAGAAATGGTGAGATTGTAATAGTTCACTAATGAACAAATACTATTGACTTCTTCATTCGAGGTTATAATAGAACAGCTGAGAAGGAGATTATATAAAGTCTAATTATCAGACATTGACAAATACTATATGGTAGTTGTGGTGAGGTTTGAGGATGACAGTGGCCACAACATGTTGTTGGTGGTGATGATGAGATATTGTTATTATGAGTCACTAATAGGCCAGCTCTGCTAATTCTAGTTCTTTACAGCTTCTTAAAAAAATTCCATTAGACTCGGAACTTCTTGTCAGCCTTCAGTTTGTACACAATGTTTCTTGATGATCCTGTGACCTCTCTGTTTATGTCTTTCTAAACATATATCTCAGTTTTCTTTTTTTTATAAAAGAGCATTATACTTCTTCTTCTACTAGGTATTAAGAAGATTAACATTTGAAAAAATAAGTATTATTGCATTTCTTGGCTGATATGTTTGCCTGACGGTAATGTTTTCCTGATGAACTATGACAGACTTCTTCTCTGAATGACTTCATTCTATGTAATACCAAGGCTTGTTTTGTGAATTATTGCCAAATAGAATATCAAATGGGGTAGGGAAGAATACTGGAACTCTGAAGAGGTATGTTGAGGATTCCTGGCTGCAGAGGTCTGTGCAGAACTTCTTTTAGCACCTTGTGCATGCTCCCTCCTGGGTGTTATGATTTATCCTTTGTAGAGAGGCCATTGATCCAAGTAGAGAATGCACAACTGGGAGGGAGTAACTGGATAGATGAGAGTATTGCCACCACCCCTCCTAATGACTCACCACATGCCCCTTGGGAGATTGCTTCATATTTTATTTTCATTTAAAAAGGAGGTGATCTAAAATTATCAACAAATTGCTTCCAATAGAAACTGCTCCAACAAAGGGCAAGGGATTCTGTCTTGGCCCATTGTATCTCATTGCTAAATTGCAATTAAAAACTTAATGTTTGTATTCAGGGAGGGAGTGCTCTGACTGATCTCACCCAGATCAGAAAGTATCTGTAGTGTTGTATCCCGCTCTGTGAGCCACATTGAAGGAAGTATATTAACAAAATGGAATATGTCCCAGTGAGACTTAATGGACTGCCATGGGTGCTGCTCCCAAACAGTGATTGAGAGAAGTAAGCAGATTAGGGGGAGTCATTGCTTTTATCTTTAGAGTAAATACAAATGAAAAACAGTATGTTGGTTGCAGTATAGTGTGTCATCTGTCCAAAGAAGGAACACTACATGGGTGTAGAGTATCATGATGGCTAGAGTGCTGGGCTTGGGGGTCAGGAAGACCTGGGTTCAAATTCAGCCTCTGACACTTACTAGCTGTCTTGTGCTGAGCAAGTCACTTAAATTTCTGTCCCTCAAGGGATGCTCCAGGATTTATCTGATATGACATAGCTGGGGTAGTAATAGGAAGGAGTTCCTCTACTGGGTTATTTCCCATGTGAAAGAAAGCACAGGTCAGATAGTCAACGGCCACTAGACTGTGGGATTCCTCCAAGTATTTATGGGGCATTGGTTAGTTTTAGAACCCTGGAGTCTATCTGGTGGTTCTTGGTGAGGTCAGTCTTGATCTGTGACCAGATCCCCCAGGATATTCTGACTCATTTACAAGTATTCAACAAATAGCTTCTGCTTTGAGAAGATATTGAGTAGACCCTGAGTGATAAATGTGAAGATTAAATAAAATGGTCTTTGCCTTCAAGGAATTTACAATCTACTGATATAACATATACACTAACCATGATATCCAGAATATTTAGGTTCAAGTCACTCCTCTGATCTCTAGTGACTTTGTGACCTTGAGCAAATCACTTAACCTCTCAGGGTCCCCAGGCAACACTCTAAGAGTTGAAGTTTCATAAAAGGAGTTTCCTTACCCAGGAGAGATATGACATATACCCTAAAAAGTGTACTACAGGAAAATTTTAAGGGGAAGGAAAAAAAGTGGAGGGAGAGGAAAAAAAGGAAAAAAGGAAATTTACATGATAATTTTATTGTGTATTTAAAAGGAATAGCAAGTTGTACATAGTGAATTGTGGTTTCATGTGTAATTTTTTTTCATTGTAATATGTTATGGAAAGTTTGTTTTATTCCAGACATTAAAAAATAAATTTAAATTTTAAAAAAAGATAATAGGGAGCCTATGAAAATGTTTGATCAGGGGAGTGACATGCACAGACCTATGCCTTGGGAAATTTAATTTGATAGTTGTGTGGAATATGGATTAGTGTGAGGACAGATTTGCGGGCAGGGAGGGCAACTAGGAGGCTATTGTGATATATTATCTAACAACTAATGATGCCAAATATATTGAAAGCATCATCAGGCACCTCAGGATGTATTCTGTTGTCATCTTATCTTCTTGAACACTAAAGTTATCTTTGGCCTACTTACACACACACACACACACACACACACACACACACACACACACCCCTAGGAAGGCTATAGGTGGAACCTTGACCCTTCAATCCATTATGAAATTACATTTTAATAGAATTATACTATTATGATATGAAAACCAAATACCTCATTCCTGTCTGTATTTTTTAAATACTTGGGGACAAAACAGAATACAGCAAACAACTGCAAACATTCTACTTTGGGATTGCTCACATTGATCTAATTTGAATTTGTTATTTGTTAATGAACTCAAAATTTGCCCCCTTATTTCTTCATTCTCACATAACATCATTACATTTTAATCATGTTATTATGAGGGAAAGTTTGAAAGCAACAAAATATCTCTTCCATCTCTGAACTCCTTTACCAATTACTGGCCCTACCCCTGCTATATAGTGTGTTGTATTATAATCAAAACACCTGTAGCTACAGTGTGCGACTTGTTTCTCCAAGTAGGCCATCCCTTGGGAATAGGATGCTGTGTTATATCCCTGCACTGCCTAGGTAGCACAAAGCAAAGTTTCCAGTTGCTTAAAAGGCTAAGTGCTTTGGATGGCTTAAGTATAATTAAACAATGAACTCCACTCATTTCCAGTTAGTAAGTACCTGAATTGTAAGCTCATAGACCAAATTACTTATTGTCAGAACTGAAAGCTTGGACAATGAAGAAAGAGGTCCTGTGGCAGGTAGTAGAGTCTCTGAGAACAGTATGTTTTTAGCTAAGATGTATAAGAAACTTGCATAGTATGGACAAATGTATTGGATGATTCAGTCAGGGAAAAAAAACACAAAATATTTTCCTTTGGTAGCAAATGCAAACTACAACAGTTTTTCTTTTCATTTGTGTAGAAACAGCTTCTACAACCATCATGGAAAGGATTGTCAATAGCTCAGGCTCTTTTGATGCATTTGTATGCACAGGCAAAAAAAGATCAGCAGTAGCATTATCTTTTCATTCAGAGCAATGTGACATGTACCCTAGAGCATGTACAAAATCTATAAATTGTGGAGGTTCATTGCTGTGCTCAGAAATGTAACTTTATGATCTGTATAAATAGCATTAAATCTTATTTTCAACTTTATATATATGCATATATATCCATATATTACCAATTCATTCTTTGATGCTGTGAGTTATTGATATTTGTCCATGATTAGTTGTATAGCTGGCAAATACCTTGTCATGAAACAAATATTAAAATCTATTTCATTTGGATTCAGCACACATTTATTGAAGGCCTAATGTGAAGATGGCACTAGACCAAGATAGGTTACAGATATGAATAACAAACAAATGCTGCCCTCAAGGAGTTCATTTTTGAGGTGAGAAAGTACAATATAAAAATGATAATAAGTAGACTATAATAGGCATGATGACAGTGAACACTGGAATAGATCTTCATTGAGTTGATTACAACAATTAAATGGGATTGATAAAGAAAAAGTGTAGCAAGAGAGAGGTAGAGAATTGAAGCATTTTTCTAAATAATTCAGGTGAAAACATTTTTAGGCCCAAATTTGTCAGATATATGCATGTGTGTGTGTGTGTGTGTGTGTGAATATGTGTATATGTTTATATGTGTATGTGTAGATATAAAGGCATGCATATATGTGTATGTATGTGTATGTATATGTATAGACATATCTATATCTATATCTAATCTATATCTATCCATCATCTATAGAACTTTAGAGGTAGACAGAACCTTTGGCATCGTCTGATAAAATTTAAAAATGAGGATATTGATGTCCAGATATCTTAAAGTGAATGATACAACATAGACAAGTCCAAGGAACAGCCAACCCCTTGATGAATTTCTCCAATCTCTACTTTACTTTGTCTCAATTGACACAGCCTTACCATTGAATGTGGGAGTTTAATCAATTTTGCAATAATATTATTTCAGTTTAACTGAGATGGACAATTTTTTTTCTAGTTTTCAAAAAGGTCTAGAGAGAGGAGATGCTTCAAAATAGAGCTCAATCAGTTCAGTGTCAAGGAAAGAATACTGAAAGTATGGTTGGTGAACTCTTAGGAAATAGATAAACATTATAAGTTAGAAAATGTTGATTAAGAGCAAATAATGCCAGACTAAGTTAATTTATTTCTTGGCAAGGTAAGACAGGGGAATGTCGTAGATATGTAGTCTGTTTTGATTTAAGCAAATCACCTGAAAAAGTTCTTATGAAAACAATAGAAAGAAGCTATCTGCATCCAAGAGAAAGACCTGATAATTAGAACTATGTATAGAATGATTTACATACACACACACATCCACATGTTTGTGTCTAGCAGTAATCATCTCTAGGGATAATTGGGGCTGGGGGGAGAGAGAAGAAAAAAAGGATAAGAAAAGAAAGTTACATGATAACTTTAATATGTACTTAAAAGAATAGCAAATTGTACGTAATAAATTTGCAGTTGTGTGTGCAATCCTTTTTTTTCCTATTCTACTATGTTATGGAAATGTTTATTTTATTTCTTGAGTTCATAATAAAAACAATTTTTGAAAAAGAAAACTCTAGGCAAAAGAGATATGGGCTGGGTTATAGAGTACTTAAGTATACTATTCAAACTATTCAGATTTAGATTATTCAAACTATTCAGATGGTCTGTCCTAGGAATGTTGTTTGATAAATCATTGTCAACTTGGAGGAAGGTATCTATGGAATGCTCCCGATATCTGCCCTTGACCTTGTTCTGTTCAACATTTTTGTTAGATTTGGATTATCCTATTTGGCTCCAGACATCAGAACTAGGAGCAATCAGTGGAGGTTCTGAAGAGTCCTTGACTGGATGGGAAAACTTCCTGACAAATAAAGCTATTTAAGAGGGAAATGAATTACCTCAGAAGGAAGGACTAGCTTTCCTCACTAGAATCCTCCAGCCCAAACTGGATGATAACTAGTTAGGTATCTTATGGAAGGGATTCTTGTGTAGGAACAAGTCAGACTTGATGATCACCAAGGTCCTTTCAATTATATTAAATCTGTAATTCTGTCATCTTCTGATTTGCTTTCTAAAATTAACTGTCCATATGTTATCATGCTATAAAAGCATTGTTTTACTTAATTTAAAATATTCTGACTTAATTATTGAAAACTATCATCCTCATATAGAAATAGAAGGGTTAAGTAATTGTTGCATTTTGTGTTTTTCTATAAAACTATGTAAACTGGCAATATGACATTGTCTCACTATGTTTTTTTTTTCTTTCATTTTATCAAGTGGCATCTGGGATCATTTCAATAGAAAAATCATACAACTGATGTTTTTGGTTGATCTAATGCTGTACTTTTGGAAGAACTTTTATAATGGCCAATTACAACTTTTTTTCTGTGGAAATAGAAACAAGCATATTTTCATTTCCATAATTTGGTTAAGGAGCTTCAAATGTCAGCATGATTGATGGCTGAATCTTTGTATTCACCATGTGTGAGCATTCATACACATGCTGACATTTGGAGTTCTAAGTCACTGCAAAAAAAGAAACTACTGATACTAAATTCCTACAGAAATTAAGTTGATTTCTGTTTTGGATTTCTCAGAGTCATAGGATTTTAGAGCTAGACAGGGGCCTCAAAGGTCCTTTCATCCAACCTTTGTATTATTGTTAGAAACAAAAAAATTCACGTATTGAGGTTCCAGTCTTCCGAAATTGTGGAACTTTTGGGGTGTCTTTGGACTCAAAACTAGTAAACTAGGCAGGTAAATGAAATATCTCAAGTTAACATCTCATGAGCTGTGATTGGTTGGTTCATTTTGCCAAAGAACTGGAACAATGGTTGGTGGACAAAAGCCAACCTTTTCTTTTTTTTCCATGAAAGACAAGAAACCTGGGAAATTAACAAGAGATAGAAGAAACAAAGAAGGGAATAGAGTCTGGTGATGGTGGGACTGTAGTGTTCCTCCTGGCCCTAACCAAGATTTGGGCAGATAAGGGGTCTACCTTCATCCAGAGCTAAGGATCCCATATATCACTGGCTGAAATTTCTGGAGTTGCTGAATCATTCATACTTCACCAGGAATTGTTTACCAGAGATACCAGATACAAGGAAAAGGAATGGATACAAAAAGCATCATCTGAATTTGAACCATGAATCAATTGGTACCAGAAAATCAAGTGTTGGTGGAAGTAGACCAAGATATGAGGCAAGATGATGCTCCAGATTAATTTTGTGCTAATGATAGCTTTGATTTATATAATGCTTTAAAATATGGGAAGTTCTGTAATGTTATCTCATTTGATCCTCACAACAATTTGGGTGGTCTATGGGCTCCTAGACAATGTAGTATGGCCACTTTTCTACAAAATGAATTAGTGATCACCTCCCTATGTGGTAGATACTATTATTAATCCTTATTTTACAGATGGGAGAAGTTGAGTGATTTGTCCAGGATTATAGATAACCAGAATCTGAGGCTAAATTTGGACTCAGGTCCTCTTGACTCCAAGTCTAGATCATTTTCCCACAATACCACCTACTTGCCAGTTGGATAATTGGAAAGTTTATGGTGAGAAGGGTATCAGTGTTTAAAGGGAATATATTTACCATCCTCCCAGTCCAAATATTACTTCACTTAATGAACTTGAATGAATACAACAAATATTTATGAATCACCTACTGTGCACAGAGTTCTGTGTTTGGACAATAAGAGATAGATATCATATTTAGATAAGGCAGTGCCCTGCGAGCTCCTCAAAGAGCTTCCAGAATATCAGGGGGATAACTGATACGTGTAATTCACACTATCATGTGATAAAGGCATTAGAGAGTCACAGAGAAAACAGCTAGATGAGGTATATATAAGAAGGTCATTACCAACCAAGGAATTCAGGGAAGGCTTCCCGGAAGAGATAACAAATGAAATTATAGCTTTGGATGAAATTATAATAAAAATTATTTGACAGAAGGTGCCCTGGTCATCTGGAGCTCTGCATTTGTTTAGTCTTAGTTTAGCAGTTCAGATATAGCTGGTGAGAAACAGTTTGCAAGTCACTCCAAAAAAAAAAAAACACATTCTGTGGCTTTTTCCAATAATCCATTTTTATTCATGGTCTATCTCCTGAACAGTTTTACAATGCTAATAAAACCAATTTATTTTGGTAATGTTTGCCAACTTCTATCCTGACAGGTGCTAATGAATCAAGTCTCCTAAATTTTGTACAAGCAGAATAGGTACAGGTTTACTCTTATTGCTTAGAGGGCTAATTCAGGAGACACCCATAAAATAAGCCCTTAGGTCATTGTTCCATCATCTTGGCATTTTCAAAGGTGTCCCATATTCATGGACAAAGACATTTGTTCTGATTATCTCCATGACCTTCTTGTGCCTTCATTAAATGATCAGCGGAGAATCATAGGTCTACTGTAGGATGTTTTTATTTGCTGTACAATTATAGCCCATGATGAGAAAACTGCATTAGTATTTCAGTGTTTTTAATGCCTCTCGGTGCTACTTTCCTGATTCAGTCCTTGGACCAAGATTGTTAGTCAGAATATGAGATGTCATTGCCAAGAAATTTCGTGAGAAAGTTGATCCATTATGTAGATGCTATATATGGCTTGTAATTTTGGATCACGCTTATGCCTGATAACCTATTAAAAGTCAAACATTAAGAAGAACTCACTGAATGCCTGGAGATGTCATCTCTCTCCTGGTAATGATGAATGAGGTGGAGTGCTTGGAGTCCTTAAAATAAACAAGTTCTTGAGTTATAACAAATTCTCTTCCTCCATACTTTATAAAAAAAAAAAAAGCTTGATGTGAATAATACAAAAGGGAATATAACTTCATTACAAAAGACATGAATAATTACTAGTAAAGCCATTAATAGAATCATAGATCTAGAGTTAGAAAGGACACCAGAGGCCATCTAATCCAACTCCTCATTAGAAGGATGAGTAAAATGAAGCTCAGGGAGATTAAATGACTTGCCAAATGTCACATGGGTAGTGAAAACATGAAAAGATGGTAGCAGTAGTGAAAAAGGATGATGTTATTTTGGAGGTCATTAAACATTTGGAAGAGAGCTGTTGCATGTGTTTATTAAGTGAATATTTATTGATTGTGCCTCATCGGAAGGAGCTGTGCTATGGGTTGTGGGTGATGCAAAAGAAAAAATAAAGTGACCTGGCCATTAAGCTCTTAAGCATGCATAAGAACAAGGCCCAGCTCACTTATTTTTGTTTCTTTGTTTTTGTGCAAATCTAACCTTTGATTCAATAATTCGTTTTGTGAAAAATCAGACAAGTTACTGCTCAGGAAATCACAGGCCATCTATTAACTTTAGCTGAGACTTGAGCCAAGGAATCCAGGACACAGAATGGAGATAGGAGATTCCAGCATGGTGAACAACCAGTGGAAATGTGTGGAATAAGGATATGAGTGCCCTATACAAGGAAAAATAAGTAGGCCAGTATCCCTGGATCACAGAGTGTGTGCAGCAGAGTAAAATGTCAAAAACCTGGAAAGGTAGAAAGGGGCCCAGTTGTAAAGGGCTTTGAACACAAACAGATTTAGTGCTGGTAGGGATTTGTAGAGATCATCTAGTACAATTCTTTTTACAGCTAAGGAACCGGAGATTAAGCGATTTGCCCAAGACAAGTAGTAAATTTCACAGATGAGAACTGAACTCTTATCATTTGATTCACAATCTAGTATTTGTGCTGTTTTGGCTGGACCAAGCTGAAGTTTTATTGTACTTTAATCCTCTCCATCTCTCTACCTATGCCCTTCACCAAGGAAAAAGCAGAAGAAAGAAGAAAGGAAAAGACGAAAGAAGAAAAAGGAGGTGGAAAAGGAGGAAGAAAAAAAATAGCAGTTAACTAGGACTTATTAAGGACCTACTATATGCCAGTCACTGTACTAAGCACTGAGGACAGAAGGAAAGGCAAAAACAGTCCCTGCTCCCAAGGAGTTCACAATCAAATGGGGGAGATGATATGCAAACAGCTATGTACAAAGAAGATATATGCAGGGTAAATTGGGAGTAGAGCTAGACAGAAGACACTAAAATTTAGGGCTGTGAATAGCTTCTTGTAGAAGGTAGGAATTTAGCTGTGATTTCATAGAAGCCAGTAAACAGAGGAGGGAGAAAAGTCTAGGCAATTGAACAGCCAGAAACCAGGGTGAAAGAGGGCTGGAAAGGTAGGAAGGCAGGGTATAAAAAGCTTTGAAAGCAAAGCAGAGGATTTTATATTTGATGCTGGAGGTGATAATGAGTCACTGGAATTCATTGTTAGACCTGCACTTTAGAAAGATCAGTCTGACACCTGAGTGGAAGATAGGCAGGAATTGGCAGGGGCTAAGTCAAGGAGACCAATGATCAAGCTATTACAATAGTCTAGGTGTGAGTTGAGGAGGGCCTGCACAAGGATAGCAGAATTCTAAGAGGAGAGAAGGGGGGTAGATAGAAGAGATGTCATGAAGGAAGAAATGCTAGGATTTGATGACTGGTTGAGTATGAAGTGGAAGATAAAGCTGAGGAGCCAAGGATGACAATTAGGTTGCAAACTTGGGTTACCAGGAAGATGGTGGTACCTTGTGGTTTAAGAGAGAAATCAGGTAGAGGAGAAGGTATAGCAAGAGTGAGGAACCTGCAGCCGTGAAGCCACATGTGGCCTTCTAGGTCTTTGGATGCAGCCTTTTGACTAAGTCTAACACATCTTTTTATTTTTTTTAATTTTTAAAAATTTTTTTCTTCACATTTTATTATTTTAACTCTTTATTGTTCTAGAAGGAAGACATGAAACAACACACTACTACTTGGGAAATTATATTTGGTTTTCATTTCTAGTATACCTTACCATAAAAGTACAGCTGCCTAGCTTTGGACTTTGAAATTGTTTTGAAAGAGAAATTCAACAGACAGAAAATCTAATTTCTTAGAATTATAAATTTTCTAAAACTATACCATAGAATTTTTTTAAAATTTTTAAATTAATTTAGTTTTAACTATCAACAATTACTTCCATAGACTTTTGAATTTTAAATGTTTCTCCCCCTCCTTCCCTAGCTCCCTCCCTAAGACGACACGTAAATGATATGGCTATACATACACATTCCTATTATACATATTTTCACATTAGTGATGTTGTAAGAATTAGAACCAATAGAAAGAACTACCAGAAAGAGGAAACAAAACACAACAGAAGAAAAAAAAATAGTGAATAGTATGCTTCAATCTGCATTCAAAATCCATAGTTCTTTCTTCATATGTGGAGTGTAGTTTCCACCATGAGGCCTTTAGAGATGTCTAGGATCCTTGTATTGCTGACAAGGGTTAAGTCTATCAATATTAGTCATCGCACAACATGGCTGTTACTATGTGCAATGTTCTGGTTCTGTTCACTTCACTCAGGATCAGTCCATACAAGTCTTTCTAGGATTTTCTGAAGTCAGCCTGTTCATCATTTCTTATAGCACAATAATATTCCATTACATTCATATACCATAACTTAGAACACATCCTTTTATTAAAGGGATTTGTTCTGTGAAGTTTGGATTCAGTCAAAGGGCTGTACTTAAGGACCTATGACCCACATGTGGCCTCTAGGCCAAAAGTTCCCCACCCCTGGAGGAAAATGTAACAAGTTCAGTTTTAGACATGTTGAGTTTAAGCTGTCATAGAACATCCATTTTGAGATGTTTAGTAGGGAGTTGGAGATTCAAGACTGGAGATAATGAGTGTGGCCAGGATGAAGATTCAGCAAATAAAACAGAGGAGTGGACGGACTGAGGAGAAGAACCAAGAGAGTTCAGTGTCATGAAAACCTAGAGAAAAGAGATCATCTAAGAAAAGAGGATAAACAACAGTGAAAAGGCTGCAGAATGGTCAAGAAAATGCAGATTGAGAAAAGGCCATTAGTTTTGGCATTCATAATATCACTTAGGTATTTGGCAAATAAAGGTAACCATTAGTGATTTTGGAGAGAGCAAATTTTATTGAATGATATGAACTGAAGGCAGTTTTTTGTAGAATATTCTCTCAAAGAGTGGAGCCACCAAAAAGTAAGAGATTGCTAGCTTGGATATTCAGATCAAGAGGATTTTTTGAGGATAAAGGAGATATTGGCATATTTGTAGGATAGTAGTGAAGCACCCAGTAGGCATGGAACAGTTGAAGATATGTGAGAGAGCAGAGATAGAAGAGGGGTCAATCTGCTGGAGCAGATTGGATAGAATGGGGTGAAGGTATTTGCCTGCAAGGAGAATAGACACCTCTTCATGTGCAACATCAGGAGATACTGATAGAAGGCATCTGATCGATGTGAAGTGAAGAGGAGGAGAATAAAGACAGCTCTTTCCTAATGGCCTCAATTTTTTTTGGTGAAATATAAGGCAAGCCTTGAGGATGGGGAATGGAGGGTGCTTTGGGTGAGTTTGAGTAGAGATGAAAAGGTCTGAAAAAGCCATTGTGGTAAGTGGAATAGTGAATCAATTAGGCAAATGTAAAAGGATTGCTTAGCAGCAGTGAGGGCCTAGCTGAAATTATGTAATTATATAGAGTTTTGTAATTTTCTCCAGCTTCATTCAACAGCACACGCATAGAAGTGAAGGCAATTGATGGTGGGAAGAATCTAAGGCTAGGGTTTGGCACAGAAAAATCTTTGGTGGGATAAAGGGGTAAGGAACATGAGAGAAGGGGAAATGTACAGTTTACCTGTTTCACCAAGGTCAAAATGGGGAAGGGAAGAGCATATAGCCAATATAAGGGTAATTACCTGGGAAAGAACTGAAGGGTGAAAGGATTAGAGGTTGTAGTGATGATGAAGAACAAGTTTTCGAGATGCAAGAAAGAAGGAGAGGTAGAACGAGAACAGATTATCATCAGGTAAAGGAATTTCAAAGTTCATGAATGTGGATGAGGAACACTTGATGATGAAGAAGGATAAAAAGGAGGCGAGCAACGAAGGAAAATAAGAAGAGAAGGAAAAAGCAGAAGAAGGTGTAAGAGGAGAAGAAAAAAATAGAAGAAGAGGAGGAGGAAAAGGAGTACAGAATTTGAAGAGGAGACAAAGAAAAGGCCTATAAAAAGCACAACAAGGCGAAGGAGGAAAAGAGGAGGAGGAAAAGAAGAGAAAGGCTTTTCCAAGACAGCACATTCTTGTGCCCCTCTAAGATATGTCAGTTTTGTCTTTAACTCTATAGACCTTCTCTATCTGCTTCTATAATGGCAGTCAACACTATGAGATCTAGTATTCATTGTCATAACCCTTTTCCTTCAAAAATAAGCTACATTATACTCCTTTTCCTCTATTTTAAAAGGTGTGTGTCCATATGTTATACATTTTATAAATATTTCCAATGGAATCATATATAATAGTTAATATTTTAAGTCTCTGACAAATAAAAACACCCTCTCTTATTTGGAAAGCCTCTTGACTATTGAGATCAGTCTTGAAGGACTCTGGATAGCTAAGGAGTTAATTTGATGTTATTCTAGCTTGGTCATTTTATTTCTGGAGGTCAGTGAAAAATAATGAGGAAAGTATATTCAATGATGTTAACCACAAAGTAGCCATTGTCTGTTCAATGTTCTTAATTCTTTCTAGAATCTTTGTTAATATATGGTAGTTCATGCTAATTAATGCAAATCCTATTGGAGTTTAAAATAAAGTTAATGCGATCTTACATGCAATAAAGTCAGATACTGCCCATATACTTTAGATCACTAAGGTGAAACTCATCCTATATATGGCTGTAACAGCATGCCATAGCAGGTGGAGAGGTTGTATAGGAGTGAAGAGTTGTATATAATCTGTGTCAACAACATACTGACTCTGTGACTTTGGGCAAATCACTTAAACTCTCAGTGTCCCAGGCAATTTTCTGGGACGCCAACTTACAGAACAATGGTTACACTGGGTATAGAAATCAATCTTACCCTACAGAAAAGTATGAGGAGAAGGGTAGAGGGTGATACAAAGGAGGGCAGATTGGGTGAAGTGATAGTTGAAAGCAAAACACTTTTGAAGAGAGACAGGGTGAGAGAGAACAGAATAAATGGAAGGACAGGATGGAGGGAAATAGTTACCAATAGTAACTGTGGGGGAAAAAAAGTTGAAGCAAATTTCTCTGATAAAGATCTCATTTGCCAAACAAATAGAGAACTAAGCTAAGTTTATAAAAATAAGAGCCATTCCTCAATTGATAAATGATCAAAAGATATGATCAGTTTTCAGATGAAGTAATCAAAGCTACCTAAAGCCATATAAAAAGTACTCTAACTCACTATTGATTGAAGAAATGCAAATTAAAATAATTATGAGGTACTGCCTCATACCTATTAGATTGGCTAAAAGGACAGAAAAGGTAAATGACAGATGTTGGAGGGGATGTGGGGAAAATGAGACATTAATGCACTATTGGTGGAGTTGTGAACTGATTCAACCATTTTGTAGAGCAATTTGGAACTATGCCCAAAGGGCTATAAAATCTTTCGTATCCTTTAACCTAACAATACCACTACTAGGTCTGTATCTCAAAAGAGATTTAAAAAAAGAAAAAAGGAAAAGGACTGATACATACAAAAATATTTATAGCAGCTCATTTCTGGAGGCAAGGGATTGGAAATTGAGAGAATGCCGATCAATTGGGAAATGGCTAAAGACGTTGTGGTGTGTGGTTGTGATGGAATACTATTGTGCTAAAAGAAATGTTGAGCAGGATGCTCCCAGAAAAACCTGGAAAGACTTCCATGGGCTGATGCAAAGTGAAATATACTGTGTATAGAGTAACAGCAATATTGTAAGATGATCAGTTGTGAATGACTTAGCTATTCTTAGCAACACAGCAATCCAAGACAGTTCTGAAGGACTTATGAACAGTGCTATCTATGCCCAGAGAAAGGATTGATGGTGTCTAAACACAGACAGAAGAATACTTTTTTTAACTTTATTTCTCTGGAATTTTTTTCTTGTCTATTTTTTCTTCCACAAAATGACTATTATGGATAGTTTTGTATGACTACTCATATATAACCTATGCCAAACTGCTTGCCTTCTCAATGGGAAGGGTGGGGATGGAGGATGGGAGAGATTTGGAATTCAAAGTTTTACAGATGCATGTTTAAAATTGTACATGTAACTGTAATGTAATATAGCAAGTTTATACAAAAATAATGAATTTCAGCTACTGCAGAGTTATCCACAAAGATCTGTGCTCATCAAATTTATGAACTTAGGGAAACGTTTTTTTTTTCCTCATTGCACCCATTAAATATTGTCTTTTATTATTCTTGGGGCAAAAGATCTTGGAGTATTACAAATTAGTTTAGAATGTTGACATTTCTGTCCTAGAAATCCGAGGCAGGAGAAGCCTGTGTTCAGTGGAGAGGTTGTTGTATTAACCTTTAAGTAAAATGAGAACTTCTAACATGATGATTCTCATTCCGACAGTCTGACAATTGGTTGTTTGCAGACTAGACTTTCTTGAGTTTTTTCCTTTTCTCCAGTGAGATCAAATGGATTTTTAAATATGATTTCATTTTTGGATTTGTTATAATTATTAACTTTATAAGCACAACTTTGCTTTTGCTTTTAAAAGGCATTAGCATTGTTGATAAACCTGTGGAATTTGTAGAAGAAACTTCCTCTAGTGGTGAGTACAGTGGTAATAATGCTTATATGGAGATATTGGGAGATCACACTATTAATTGGATATCAGCTTAGTCATATCTCACCAGGGACTTAATATGGATCATTGTTACACTTCCAGGTTATGAGTTGTTCCCTGATAGCTGTTTTTGTAAAATTGAGTGTTATGTGGTTTTGTGAATTTCAAGTGCTATTTCTTCCATGAAACCTCTCCCACAGTTCCTCCACTCACATCTCCCCAGTCAGCCATATACCGCCCTCAATGAAATCCCTCCCATACTCCCACACCTCCCATATCATAGCACTTAGAACATACTTCCTTGGCATTCTCACTTGTAATCCCACTCCATTAAAGATTCCATGTTGTATACAGGGAAGTGGGATGTGCGATGCAAAGATGTATGAGCCTCTCAGTCTCTGCCATTAAGTTTGCTTTAGGGACTATATTGGGCAGGCATATTGATATGATAAAGGCAGCACGTATTAAGTATCATGAGTACAAACATATTGTCATGTATTACTCTGAACCCCTCTCCACTAAACTAAAAAAAATAATTATCTTTCGCCTTTGTGGGGCAAGACACTAAATTTAGCACTATGAGTGATACAGGGTTGTTTGTCTGTCTATCTGCCTGTGTTCTTAGGAGTATATGAAAAGAAGCAGTGAGGTAGTACAGTAGATATAGGGCCAGGGCCTGGAGTGAGGAAAACCTGAGCTTCAGACACTAACTAGCCATGTGACCCTGGGCAAGTAACTTACCACATTTGCCTCAGTTCCTTCATCTGTAAAATGAGGACAATAATAGCACCTATCCCAGGGTTGTTGTGAAGATCAAATGAGTTAATAATTATGAAGTGCTTAGCACAATGCCTAGCACATATTAAATGCTATATAGATGTTAGCTATTACATGATCTAATAAAGGAGAATAGACAGATGCTTATATGTTTGTATTGCTTAGCAACCTAACCTAAACCTTATTCGTAAAAGAAGACCAACATAAGAAAATCCAGATATGAGTTTTTCATTTTTGTGCAATTCATCCAAATAGTAACTATTTTTTTTAAACTCAATTGAACATTTACTGAAGAGACGACTAAGTGAATGGATGAAAACCTCATCAAGAGCTAGGGATTAAGTGTGAGCTTCCTGTTGCTCAAACTAAAGCTTTTGCTGTAATATTAAAAGGCTAATTAAATTTAGCCAATCCTGTATTAACATTCCGTACAATGTCGACAAAATACGCATATACAATTATAATAACCACGGTGACTATTTGCTGACAGTTAAAAATAAGAGGCTGATAGAAATATTTTATCTCCAGGGACCTATTATACTGAATTAATAAGACTGATTTCCTGAAGCTGTAACTCATTAACAATCTGTTACACAAGGCAGGCTGGCTGACTGACAGGAGGGGACTGACTGTCTAGAGAAGTAGATAGCTTCATGCAAATACTCCTGTTTGATTCGATTAGGAGAATGGCTTGTTCACTGGCACCATTCATGCTGGGACTAGGCAGCAAATGACAGGAGGGAGGGCTAAGAAGTGTTTCTCATGAGGAAACTCAAACAGTGTTCTGAAATTCAAGTAGCAAGACTATGAAATCATTTCTTGTGGTGTTGGATTGTTAGCCATTTGTTGCTGATTTTTTTTCTGGATGCATTTTGTGGAATAAATTAAGCTTTAGTTCATTATTCAAGGTGTTGTGCAATGGCAAAGATCACTGGGTAGGTCATCAAGAAACCAAGGTTCTGGTCTTTACTTTGCCTCTTGGTATAGGTGCAACTCACTTAAACTTATGTATTCCACAGTATCCTAATCTGTAATGGGAGCGGTTTGAATTAGATGATCACTAGAGTCTTTTCTTGGGCATATAGGTGGCACAGTGGATAGTGTGCCAGACCTGGAGTCAGGAAAACCTGAGCTCAAATCTGGACTCAGACACTTACTATCTATGTGATCCCAGGCAAGTCAATTATTCCTGTGTGCCTCCATTTCTTCATCTGTAAAATGAGCTGGAGAAGGAAATGGCGAACCACTCCAATACCTTTGTCAAGAAGACTCCAAATGCGATCAAAAATTGTTAGATATGGCTGAAAAATGATATAAACCTGTGTCTACATATTTGAATTCCAGTTGCATATTGATAAGAATGCCGGATTTGTTTCTGGAGATCATAGATCTAGTCTAGCCCATATCTGAACAAGAATTTCTGCTATTCTATGTCCTACAAGTGGTTATCTCCCTTCCTAGCAATGCTTGGTGATTAAGAATATACAACTAGCACCTAAGTGCCATGTGGCAATTTATTTAAATAATGTGTCTAAAGACCAATAAAACCTTTCTTATATTTATTAACATTTTGGATGATGTTCAAGCCTAACTTAATTTCCTGATTTTCCTGAAAGAGCATAGTTTCTTTTAGAAGAGAAAAGCAGTTTACATTCAGTAAATTCAGTTCTAAATTCACTAGATGAGTATTAATTGCTAAAGAGATGGACTTTTGGTTTGAGGAGATGCTTAGAGTCATTGAAAATACTGTGAATATCCCAAATGTAATTCTACCCACTCTCCTATTGAACTGTGGACTTACTTACTTGTTTATACACAGCAGCTGTTTTAGATAGATAGATACATAAATAATTAATGTTTAAACTACATATGCATTTATTGTTTCTCCATTGTTACTTATCTGGACAACAGTTTTGGTCCACTTAGTCTGTCCTATACAGACAGGAGGAGCTCTTCAGTGATTATATATCTAATTTAGGAAGCTCTGCAAGGCTCCAAATAATTTTGTTGTTGATGATGATGAGTTACATGACACAAACAACAAAGTTTGTTGCTATCAGCACAATGACATCTGCAGACAGGCTCATCTGAAGATTTCTCTATCTATAAAAAAAAAAAACTGTTTGACCTAGACATCCTCCATGGCACTGACAGACACCTTTGATGTGCGTAATCCTCCCTATTTTATGTCTCATTTGGTCTCGATAATCAGAGGGTCACTGAAAAAGTAATCTAAATTGAGTCATCTTTAAAAGAATCTTACGGAAACACTTTGGACATATGAAACAGGGATGGCCGGGTAGAGAGACTTTTAGGTGCCATTTTGCAAATGTTTAAATATTCCTTTTTCACCTTTTCATCAAAAACATCCTCCATGCCTGTGTAGTTTCTGCACAGATTTTGTAGAGTTTGGAAACTACACAACTTGAGATGGTAAATAATGGTGTTTTTATTGATGGCCTGTTTTTCTTTTAATCATAATACAACCCAGGATTTTTCTAAGATTTTGAAAATGAGATTCTTATTTTCTTTCTGTTTTCTCTTCCAAGGAAAATATGCTTTTTTGCTGAAAATGAGAGAACAAAAATAATTAAGGAGTTGTTATATAAATAAGGACATTTAAGAAAATATCTAGTTGCTTTAATGAATTCAAGCCATCAGATGAACAAGACCCTGGAGAATGACAAATATTGCCCAGATTTTCAAGAAAAGGAAGGGAAAAAAATGAATCTACAAACTATGTCAGTGAGCTTGATTTGGATTCCTGGGGAATCTCTATAATGTTGCATTAAAGAGATGGTTAGTGGATGAATAGAAAAGGAAATAGTGATTACAGAGGGCCAACATGATTTCCTCAAGAAGCAGTCATAACAGACTGATGAGATTTTTCTTTCTTTTCTTTTTCTTTTTTTATTTTAAACAGGGCTACCAGATGAACAGATGAGGCTCCCTTTTCTAACTTTCTTGTCTTATTACCCAGTACTCCCTTCCACATACAGTATGGTCCAGCCATACTGACCTATGTGCTGTTTCTCATACATAATACTTAATCTCTTATTTCCATGTTATTCCACTAGCTTCTCCTCCACATTCTAGAATTCCCATCATCCTTTAACACTCATCAAGTGCCACCTGCTAGAGGAGACATTTCCTGGTTTCCATAGCATCTGTTATCTTCCCCCTTAATATTAATTTGTATCTACTTTGTGTGCATCTTGTATAAACCCATGCATGTATTATTGTCTCCTCAAATGGAATGTGAGATCTTTGAGGGCAGAGATTGTTTTACTTTTTGTTTGCCTCTCCAGAACTTAACACATGGCTCCTGGAATATAGTAAGTGCTTAATAATGTTTGCTGGTTGACTAGTTTAGTTACTTACTAGTTGTGTGATCTTAGGCAAATCACTGAATTTATCTGGTCTTCATGTTTGTCATCTTTAAAATGAAATGGTTGGATTACACAAACTCTAATGGTCCTTGTTAGGCTAAATCAATTCATCATTTAACTAGGATTTATTAAGCACTGACTATATTCCAGGTACTCTAAATTAATCAACCTATGCGACATAGTTCATAAAACTGAACACAGTGCCTGGCATATAGTCAGTACTTAATAAATGCTCTATCTGAAAAACAGTCCTTCACAAATGGAATAAATATTCTGAACCAAATGACCTTTTAGATTGTCTTAGAGCTCAGATTCAATATATCATCTCTTTTTACATACTAGTAGAGAAATTATTCACATCTTACATGGAATCATCATGAAAGAAAATCCATGTAATATATATATATATATATATATATATATATATATATATATATATATATATATATATATATATATATATAAAAGTGTCTGAGTAATTTTATTTGATCTACCTTATTTCTTTATGAAAGTAAGTCTGGCATTTTTTTAAAGGCCAAATTTCTAGGTCATTCCAGACACTGTCCCCTAGAAGAGGTTCATTGGCATTAACATAAGTAGAGGCAATAGAAAAATTCAGAAAGCTTATTGCTTCCACCTAAGAAACTAAGAAGTAAAATCTATAGGAAGAATACCAGAAATGAGAGGGTAGATCCATTAAGAAGCTCAGAAGGAAAATCAGATTTAGAAGGAAAATGCTAAGGAGGTCTAGGAAAGCTGTTTTGTTGTTATAGCTTGTTTGTTTTTCCAAAAGATGTATTTCCTTTAGGTTGTTCTGAAAGACAAGGATGGCTGCTTATTAGGCTAACGAATTTGCAAACTCAAGTCATCCAAGACCTTGTGGCAGAACAGTGAATGGTACAACAGTCATTATTAATTTATATATAGACCCATAAGGAGTAATTTCTACTGCATTTTTCTACTGTATTTTTCCCTATTCAATTCATATCTGGAGTATTGTATCCAGTTCCTAACTTTAGGGGATGTTGACCAAGATGATGTAATCAATTCAAGCCATCATGCAAGGAAGAGTTTGAAGGTGATTAAAAAATTTTTTGTATAAGGGGGGAAGGAGGAAATATAACAGCTATTTTTTGGAGATTTATGGTATTATCATATGGAAGACATATTAATTCTTTGTGATTCTAGGAAGAAAGAACTAAGACAAATGATTGGAGGTTAGTTAATGATGCTGAGATCTTCATTCACTCATTACAGGAATATACACATGCAAGAGAGAGAGAGAGAGAGAGAGAGAGAGAGAGAGAGAGAGAGAGAGAGAGAGAGAGAGAGAGAGAGAAAGTAAGTGCTTATTATATGTCAGGCTCTATGCTAAGCATTAGGAAAACATATACAAGCCATCTGACCTCAAACAGTTTACATTTTAATGGTGAATATAATACATAAAAGGGAGATGGAAAGAAGTGAGATATATTTCTGGTGGCATGGTTTGGAGGTGGCAGGAAAATGGTATGGATGTCTACTTTGGGACAAGATGAGGCCAAAGCTCATTGATCAGACAGGATTTTCAGAGGTAAAGTCTAAGTTCTCAGTGAGAGGGAGGTGAAGGGGAGGAAGCATGTTATAGAGATGTGAAGAACTTCCTCATAATCATAGTTGTATAATAATGCAGTTGATTACATTGTTGGGAAGTGAGTTACTTTCCTATCATTTCAATTGATTTGGTTATAAATATAATTTTTATTTAAGAGAGCTAGACATGATTAACCTATATACTTTCCTTAAAATGGAGGTTCTGGAAGGAAATTACCAATCAGAAGAAGGAGCCACAGAGTTATTAATGAAATTCCAGGTTGTAGGACAGAGAAAACTATCATGGTAAGGAGGCTTCTGTGCCATACTTAAGAACAGTGGTGTCAAACTCAAATAGAAATGGATCCCTGGGGTGCATATTGACCTAAAAAAACCCCACAAATTAATGCTATCTATGTTGCATTGTATTTTTATTTATTTTAATGTTTAACACCTTGGTAGAATGTCTGGAGACATAGGAGCAGAGCAGGAAAAGAATAAAGCAAAGGCTAGCCTGGGAGATTCTGGAAGAAATTGACCAGTCAGAAGACGGACCTTCAGGAACAAAGTGAACTTCCAGGGTGAGAAGGCTATTATAGAGAAAGTCTGTAGAGTCAGGAATGGAGCCTCAAGAGCAATGAAGAGGAAGAAAGTCCATTTCTTATCTCATATCTAAAAATAATGCTAATGATAAACCAGAGAGATATTCAAAATGGTCCTGTGAGATTAATCTTGAAGAGGATAATGCAGTTATCCTTTCTAACACCTTGTAATTTCTGAAATTCAGGGGAAAGATTTCTAGAATTGAAGTTCTAAGATCTAGGTTCAAATCCTGATTCTGCTATTTTCTGTCTATCTCCAGGCCTCAATTTCCTATTCCACAAACTGTTACCTCCAAGCTATAAAGTTATGATACTATGATAAAAAATCCAATGTATGTCAGAGTGACCAGGGCTTTCGAGAAGGGTGAGATGTATCTGCTCTGTCTCTTGCTAGTTTCCAAAGTGTACACTGGTTTCCTCAGGTTAAGTACTCCCTGAAGAAAATCCTATGTTGACACCTAATACACTCTCCCTACTTCTTTAAAATTAACCAGTTAGCTTAAGACTAATGAAACATTTCTCTCAGGTTCTATTCACCTAAAAGCAATTTTTTAAAAGACCACTATCACCATTGTCATATCTACCCAGAGGATACCCTTTTTCGTTCTAGTAGAAAATAATAATGATAATAATAAAAAGTGGCCAACATTTATTAATGTATTTAATTTAATAATTATTTAGTGCATTTAGTTTAATTTACATGTCTCATTTTAAACTCTCAACAATACTGGGAGGTAGGTCTTATTATTATGCCCATTTTATAGATGTGGAAATTGAGACAGATAGCTAATTAAGTGATTTTCCAGGATCCAGATTTTAACATGTGTCTTCCTGATACCAGGCTCCACTTCACCAACTAGCTAGCTCAATGATGATGATAACATTCAAGTGAAAATAGTTATTTTTTCCTCCTTACATGGGAAGTGTTAGGTGTGAGACCACATCATCTTTATTTTCCTTATTTTCTAGGCTGAATTTTTCTTGGCATTGTTTTACACACAATTCAGTCTCCCACTCAGTCTCATTAGCATTAATTCCATGGGAGAGGGGAAAAAAACTAAGCAGAATTAAACACAAGAATTTTAATTAACTCAGGTTTAATAAATTCCTTATCTGTAGTTGCTGCAGATCAGGGATGAACTTAACTGCGTAACAAAGAAAACATCTCATAGTCAATCAAAAAAATGAGTCTGGACAAAATGTGAGGTTAGAAGTGCATTCAGCTCCAGTTCAAACATGGGTTTTAGTAGGAACCATTATCCTTTATATAGCACCTAATAATTCCTACTCTTGTTTTGCAATCAGTGTGCAATTGTCATGACTCTTGTGAGAAATATACTGTAGATAATTTACATGTGGTTGGTGCCTCCACGTCAATTAATCATAAAGATCAAGAACCTTACTTGTGCCTCCTCTGTTTGTCATTTAAAGCCCTTTATGTCCAGGTCCTAACCAGGACTGACCAAGTTTTCCTTCACCACTACCATCACTACTGCTAGATAAACTCCAATAGATCCCTATTACCTCCAGGCTCTAACATAGGATCATGTTTAGTTGCTATAGCTATATACGTGTGTGTGTGTGTGTGTGTGTGTGTGTGCGTGTGTGTGTGTGTGCATATATATGTGTGTGTGTGTATGTATGTATATGTATGTATATATTATATTATTGTAATATTGTATATTACATTATATATAATCCTTGCACTTTATGTCTTTTGCTTTATACTTATCCCTGTCCGTGATCTCTACAAACCAGCAACATTACCTTCTTACTGTTCCTGGAACATTATAGGTTATCTCCAAACTCTGAGTCTCTTCATTGGCTGTCACCAGGCTTGGAATTCTCTCCCTTCTTACCTCCAGCTCTCACTTTTTCTGGCTTTCTTCAAATCTCAGTTGAAATCTCACTTTCTTCAGGAGGCCTTTCCAAGTTCTTTCCCCAATCCCCACTACAGTTCTTTCCTTCTGAGTGTTTACCTCCCATCTGCTCTACAGATTTCTTATACATACTGAACTATTTACATTTTGTCTCTTGCATTCAAATGTGAGCCCCTTGAAGGCAGGAACACTATTTTTGCTTTTCTTCATATCTCTAATATTTATCCCAGTACCTGACTCATAGTAAACAATTATTGAATAATATTTAATTGATTGATTGATTATCAATGATTATACTGGACCTTTGGATTATAAAGACAAAAAATGACATATTCTCTGTTCTTAAGGAGCCTGTCTGGGGAGTTGGGGAGAAGGGAAGAAAAGAAATTGAGGGAAGGAGACAACATGTAAGTATATATTAAATAAATACAAATTAATGCAAGGTAGCTTAATTTATGGAGGGAAAGGAATAATTGCAAGTAGAAAGAGGGGCTTGGTTGAGGAGAGTTGTAAGGGAAGTAAGGGGTTCTGTGAGAGGCAGAAGTGATGGGGACTACATTCTAGGCTATGAGGAAGCCAGTTCAGAGGCACAGAGATTGAAGATAGTGTATCATTTGTGAAGAGCGCTAAGAAGGCTAGTTTGGCTAGAATTGTAGAGCAAGAGAAAGGCTGTCATCTGTAATGAGGCAGGGAAGATAACTTTGGAAGCCTCAGAATGCTTATCCTTCTCAATGTCTCTAAAGCATTTGACACTTTTAATTTGCCACTTCCTTTAGATTCCCTCTTCTAAGTTTTTATAACATTGCTCTCCCCTGATTCTCCTGCCTAACCCTTTTTTTCCCTCTCTCTCCTTTTTCTGGATCTTTGTCCAGATCACATGCATTAACCATGGGTGTCTCCAAGACTCTATCCTAGATCTTTTTCTTCTGTTTTTCTTTTGGCTTATTTGATGATCTCATCAGCTCACATAGGTTCAAATAGCATCTCTATGCATACAATCCTTAGATCTGTATATCAATCCCTAGTCTTGAGCTCATCTTGCATCATCAGTTACATCTAGGCATCTTAAATTGGATGTCTCCTAGATACATCAAACTCAACATATTCAAAACAACTCATTATCTTTCTCCCCAGACCAACTTATGTATTATTTTAGAGAATACCAACATTCTCCCAAGCACCTAGATGGCCATCTTCGTATCATCCTTGACTTCTTAGTCTCACTGAGAAGTGAAACTTCATTCTGTTGTCATATATTGTCTTTTCTGCTTTCACAATATCTCTCATATCTCCTTTTCTTCATTCACATAGCCACCACCCTGGCATAGGCGTGCATCACTACATTTGGGACTATTTCAAGAGCCTACTTGTTGGTATCCCTACCTCAAATCTCTTCCTACTCCAGTCCATCCTCTACTCAGCTTCCAAAGCCATCTTCCTAAAGTACAAGTCTGTTCATGTCATACACACACATACCACCACTCAAAAATTCCAGAAGATCCCTATTGTCACAAGAATTCAATATAAAACTCTTTATTTTGCATTGAAATCCCTTTACAACCCATCTCCTGTCTGCCTTTCCAGTCTTCTTTTCCCTTACTCCTTTCATCTTCCCTTTGATCTACCTACGCTAGCCTTCTTCTTGTCTCTCACTCCATCTCCCAAATGAATACCTTTTCACTGACTTTCCCCAAAACCCAGAGTGCTCTCCCTTCTCACTTCTGCATCCTGACTTTCCTGGCTTCCTTCAAGTCTCAGCCAAAATCCCACTTCCTACAAAGAAGCTGTTTCATTCTTTTGAAATGTTAGTGTCTTCCTTCTGAGATTATCTCCCATTTATCTACCACATATTTTTTGTTCAGGTAGTCATTTACATATTGTATCCCCCATTAGAATATCAGCTCTTTGAGGACAGAAACAGCCTTTTTGCCTTGCATTGTATCCCAGGGTTTTGCCCAGTGTCTGTCAATTAGTAGCACTTAATGAATGTTCTTTGGCTGATTGGCAATAATAACAGCACCTGTGAATACAGTTTACAGAATAATTTACATACTTTCCTAATTTGATCTTTACAATGCTACTTATAAGGTGAGTGCTGGCATTATTGTTAAAGATTTTAAAAGCTAAAGAAAATTTGTTGTGTCTTAGAGGCATTAGGAAATTCCTGCAGTTTATTAAGTGGAGAAGTGACATGTTCAGACCTGTGACTAAGGAAAATCACCTTGGCAGCTGTGTAGAGGATGATTTGGAATGGGGAGAGACTTGAGGACAAATTGGGACACCATGAAAATAATCTAAGCGAGAGGCAATGAGGGCCTGAACTAAAGTGGTAACTATAAGTAGTGAGAAAGAGATGGGTATTAAGTAGCGGTGGAGATAGAAATGCTAAACTCTGGCAACTTGTTGAATATATGAGCTGAGGGGAAAGGAGGAGTCAAAGAGAACACCAAAGTTGCAAACCTCAGGGACTGAAAGAATGGTGGTCTCCTCTACTGATTTAGGGAAATTTGGAAGAGGGGTGGGTTTAATGGGGGAACAGGATAATGAATTCTTTTTTAGACTAGTTGAATATGAGGTATTTATGGGACATCCAGCTTGAAATGTCTAACAGGTAGTTGTGGATGGAGCTAGCCTGGTGCTCAGGCCAGAGAGTGGGGCTACTTTTATAGATCTTTGTATCCTCTTCATAGAGATGGTAATTAAACCCATAGGAGCTCTCTCTCCAAGTGAGAAAATGTCTATATTTAGAATACACTTAAGGTAAAGAGGGATTATTATAGAACCTTGTTGTATTCTCATAAATAGAGGCCTTGATACAGATGTTAACAAAGAAGACTCAGAAGAAGGAGTCAAACAGGTTAGAAGAGAAACAGGAGAACCCAGTAAGGAAGGAGGAAAGAAAGAAAGAAAAAAGAAATAAAGGAAGAAAACAGGAAAGGAAGGAGGGAAGGAAGGAAGAAAGAAGGAAGGAAGGAAGAATATGAAAGAAGGAAAGAAACAAAGAAGGATATGGAAGTGTCTGGCACATGTTAAAGGCTTAATAAATATTTGTCAACTGACTGGTTGACTTGAATAAAACTGTTTTTGTCTTGGAAATTTTTCAGAGGCTAGTTAAAATACTAAATTGAATGTGTTCATTAGTTAATCTATGCACAGGTGCTCAAAAATTGCTAATGGAATAATAAGATATGACCCTTCTCTCCTACCCCCACCATTTATACTTTTATGTCCGACATTTGGGAACAAGTTTGGGCAAGGCAATCTTATATTAAAAAGAAAAGTTTCTTTGGTTTTATTTGTTTTGTTTTGGGTAGGAGGAGGGTGTTCCAGGTGTTTTTGTTATTGGGTCTCCAGCCCCTCGCATAGTGCCTGGCACATTGGAGACAATTGAGAGATTGATTGATTCCTTAGTTGTACTCTTTATCTGGCAGGGTGTGTCTGTAAGACACCAAGTAACTATAAAAACTGAAATAAGTTCTATCATGTATCCAAGAAATGTGCAACTCTGCCTCATTTAAATCTAATCCACAGGCAAGTCAAGACATCACCCTGTTGGTCCTTTTCAAATACAAAGAACAAGCAACAACAATGTGCCTTCATATAGTCAAATATCTGGATATTTTGAAAAACACAGATATCAGATGTTTTCAGGTTTTTATAAGACCAGTTATGGTTAGAGAGGGCCTCAGATATATTGGCTAACCTTAATCCCCTCCCTTTTGAATCCTTCAGACCTTTTCTTTTATTGTGCCTAGCCATATTATCCTTCTCAGACTCCGGTTTCTAACTATCCTGATATCTCTAATACTTCCTGAATAGATCGTTTCCATTTTATTTTCAAACAAACAATAAAAGTTCTGTTAGTATTTTGAGTAATTCTTACTTTGGCCAATAAATAACAAACAGAAGACAGAATAAAGTAAGCTTTAAAGGAAAAAAAAAGAAAATACCACATTCTATTATGATTTAACTATAGCACTTCATCTCAGTGCAAATGAACATCCATAACAAAAATGAAATGATTTTTTTGAAAATGAAATTAAAAACAAATACCTTTGAGAATCAAAATCTCTGATGAATCATATGAGACAACCTGAGAATATTCCTGTGTTAGGACAATAGCTTGTTAAAGCAGAGAAAAGGAAATGCGTAGATGAAGAAAGGGATAAGAGCAATTCCTGAAGGTCACTTTTTCAGATGAACTCCACAGGGGTAGTCTGTCCTCAGATTAAAGGTTTACATTTTCTCACTTTCAAACACAAAAGCAGAATACACATGCAGAATATCACCATTTGTAGTAATTACAGAGCTACATATAGACATGATTTCATAAATCTGGAGTTGGAAATGACCATAATTTTGGCCTCCTTTTTATGTTGATTGTTTGGCATACATCACAGTTTTTAAAGATTTGATGATAACCGGAGAAATATTTTTACCTTTGTCCATTTCTATTTGTTAAAAAAAAAAGTCAACAGATTGTTTTTACCAACTATAGGTAGTACTCCTATTGTAATTGTATATAATATCTTCTTCTCATCTTTATATTTACTTTGGTCTTTGATCTAATTAGTTGATGGCATAATTATAAACAAAGAGTTTATTCTAAAATTATTATTTTACAGGAAGTATTTTTTCCTGTATTTAAGGTAGAATTTATTTTATTTTAATGATTTTGTTCAGGGATTACCAGGACCTCCAACTTCCCATACTCATCTTGAAGAAAATAATCACTATATGGAGATATAGTATGTTTGAATAGTCTGAAATCCTTTTACATATTTCATTTTCCAACATACATTTTAAAAAGCATTCCTGTACCCAATTTTGCATTGGAGAAAAAACAATTTTTTTTCTTTATTGACTTAATTTTATGGATCTTATAAAGTTCTTCATCAATTTTCTCTCACTTTATCCTTTGATATGGCTCTTAGTGCAATAATTGCAGTGACTTCTATGATGGTGTATTTATTTATATTGAACATTAAAATGAAAATTTGATAATGATAATGATAATGATAATATGTCACCATTGTGTAGTACTTTAAAATTTGCAACAGCGGTTCTCCACTGTTTGTGTGTCTGTGCATGTATGTGTGAAAAAAACTCTTTTCATTCTGGGGAAGCCTATGGACTTATAATAATGTTTTAAAATATATATTATAAATTACATAGATTACAAAGGAATCCAATTATGTTGAAAGTTATCAAAAAAAAGTTAAACAAGTTCATGGACCTCCAGTGTAAAGTGCTTCATGTGATAGCCAAGTGTCTCATGAAATGATATTTTTCACTGGATCCCTTTCATCATTTAGGATAATTTGAAATTATTTTTCCTTCTTAATTACAACTTCTTTAGGTCTTCAGTTTTCACTTGTAAGTTAAAATGTCAATATAGATTTGGTTCAATTCTTCCCCATAATATGTCAGTTCTTTGGTGGCTTACACAAATATCACATGTAAGGCATACCGATGGTAGCATGTAGTTTTTTTATATTGTCTAAAAATTACTCTGGATCTAACATCCTCCACCTCTCCCTTTTTCTGATAATAAATCAGTCAACAGACATTTTATTGAGCCTACTGTGTTCCATCTAGTCACCTCCATATTTCCCTCTTTTTAAAAAAAAATCCAATTAATGATTACTGTGGCTAATGAAATTCATCACCTGGTGGCCCACCAGCTCTTCATGAGCCTCTGTAAATTACCAGACTGGTCCTTAGGCATAAGACAAAAGATCTGTCGCTGAGTCCTTATACTAAGCCTTCTCATTTTGCTAGAGTCTGTCAGAAACTGTCTCTGCTGGCATAGCCATTAATATCCAGGGTCATCACTACATCAGAATGAGGCACTTGGGAAAGACTTTGTGGTAGAAAATGAGTTAAGATTCTTTCTATCACTGGTATTTATCAGTTGGAATCTTTCTGGTAATTCTATTTTTAGATTTTTGTAAAATTGTATCACAATCCAAAAAGAAATTTAAAAATGAAAAATGTAAGAGTGATCTGTTTTCTTTTCAATTTTAAAAAAAGAAGTGCATTAAAGCAAGGAGGCTAGAGGAGGGAACAAAACTATATAGACACGTATATTATTGGCTGTAATACATACAACTCCAATATTATTGGATTGTAGTTACTTAAAAAAAGAGAAAAGAGAAAAACCCATATCAACCCATACTTATTTCCAGAAAAAAAATAACAAGTATGATTTCTCAAAGTAGAAAAAGCCATAAAATCTAATAACTTTAACAGCTCTCTTCATATTTCTGGAACAATAAATTTATAATCCAATGAACACTGTTACCCCTTCAAAATCCACATCTCTCTGCTAGAGTTTTTCTTTCTTTTTATTTTTAGAGTAGAGCAGGAGTAATCATTTTTTTATTTGAAAAATAATTGATATGTTAGATTTTAATATCAGCTTAATTTCCACTCTTTCCTTTCCCCCACCTTCTCCCAGAGAGCTATCCCTTACAATAAAGATTTAAAAAGAAAAGAAAAATAGGAAGAAGAGGAAAATCAGCAAAACTCATTAATACATTTGAAGTTCTGACATTCTATGCAGTGTCCCACACTGCTTGACAAGCCTGATATACACTTCTGCAAAAAAGACAGGGAGTGTTTTCTTTTGCAGGGCAGTCTTCTTTCCAGTTACATTGTTATGGCCACTAAGTATATTTTTTCCTGGATTTCTTAGTTAGCTTTTCATCAGCTCAAGTGAGTTTTTCCATGCTTCTCTGTATTCATCAGATTTGTTCTTTCTTATAGCACAGTAGTATTCTATTACATTTATATATCACAATTCATGTACCATAATATATACCTTGCAGTGGAATTTCTGAGACAAATTGTGTGGCCATCTTAGCCACTCTGTTCGCATAATTCCATATTGCTTTTCAGAATGTCTATACTAATTTGGAACTCCATTAAAAATTATTTAATGTGCCTAGTCTTTCCATAACCCCTTCATCATTGACTCTTCCTGTCTTTTGTAGTTTTTGCCAAGTAAAACCTCAGATTTATTTTTTATGAATTTTTTTATGAATTTATATTAGTGATTTGGAATATTATTTTATATGGTTGTTAATAGTTTGCAGTTCTTTTGAGAATTGTTTATTCATACTTTGATGTGATAATCATCTTTATGCTTTTCTTTTTTTACCTTTGGCATAATATATTTAGTCATAAGATTAGGCTAGTAGCTTCACTAGTCTCAAAGCTTTAGAAAAAAATCCTTTGTGAACAGTCAACTTAATTTAGTTTGGGATTCAGAAAGCCTCTTATAAAAGTATAATACTATTCAAAAATGTTTGGAAAAAAATTGAATAAATCATTTATATAATAAAAGGAATATGTGCATATATATGTATATATAATATACATATACACATACATATACATATATGTGCATGTATCTTTGTATGTACATTTTTGGACTTTTTTCTCAGCACTTAGCACAGTGGCTTATATGCAGTAAGAACTCCCTACCTGATTGGTAAGTACCTCTTATGGTCACACAATATCAGGCCAGACTCTCCAAATGCTACTTTATTCTCCAGCAGGCTCTCTCTTTTCCAGACACATTGTCATTGCCCATATACCCTCTATACTGTCTTCCCCCTTACTTTGTACTGTTTCTAGAACCATCATCAACTCAATACCACTATTGCTACCAGAAAATGTTTCATTTTAATAATAATAATAGCTAATATTGGTATAGTACTTACAATGTGCTAGGCATTAGGCTAAGCACGTTAAATTGATAATTTTAATGATGAGCACAAGACTCAGTTGAAGAAATGAGGATAGTTAACCTGGAGAAGAGAAGACATAGAAGGGACATGACAGCAATCACTCTGAATTTGTAGGGCTGTAGTGTCAGAAGGATCAGGCCTTTCCATTTTGGCCCCAAGGAACAGAACTGGAAGCCACAGCTAGAAGTTGCAAAATGGCAAATTTAAGCTTGATGTAAGGAAAAAGGTCAAAAATCTAGCTATTCCAAAGGGCTGGCTCAGAAAATAGTGAACTCCACCTGACTGGAAGTCTTTGAGTAAAACCTCTGAGCAGTTGTTGAGAATGTTGAAGAAGGGGATTCTTGTTTATGCCCAGGTTGGAGTCAGTGTCCTCTAATGTTCTTTCTGATGTTAAGTCTATCTGATCCTGTCATTAGGATACCAATTAGTTACTTACTTTTTCTAGGAAGTCACTGAGAAAATATTGCGAGGAGAGAATTCCTATCAAACATGAGTGAAACAACCACAAGTAAAAAAGCTAAATTTTGGGTTTTCTTTTTCATAGTATTGTTTGCCCAACTAACCTAAAATATAAGAAAATGATCTCTCCTTGGAGGAGATTTTATATATTGCAAATGTTCTCTTAGCGTTTTAGTATTCTTCCTAAAAATTATTGCAATATAAAAAAACTGGCCACTTGATCTCTAAGGCATCATTATAAAATCAAGTTTGATCACTATGTTACCTCAGTTCAGTGGAATAATCCTTGTTGGGAGAATTCATAATTTGTAGTTTCATAATAAGAAAGTGTTCAATTAAGTACAAGATTATAAATCCAAGTAATATAAAAGTGACATAAATTCATAAGAGAGAAACTAAAAAGAAAATCAAAACAAAACAAAACAGGACTCACCAAGTCTTCAAAGGAGAGTACAATATAGAAACTTTCTAGTACAGCGAGACACAGAACCTAGAATATATAGGACTTCTCAACTCATAAATTAATATATAAAAGGATCTGTGATTTGTCTAGGGAACTCCTAGTGTGGGACCTGGCATATTGCAATTAGCCTATAACTTATAGAAACAGTCTTAGGGAGTTTCTTAAGGTAGAGGTTAAGCAAGTCACCCAGCATCACACAGCTAGTTAAATTCTGTAAGTAGGTTTTAAACCTAGCTTATTCTGGCTGCAAACTCAAAATTGTATCCAAACAGCGCTTCAACTCTCATCTCTTGTTCCTTTGATAATGGGATGGGAAGAGTAAAGGGACAATTTGGGGATGGGGGGCAACCAACTGGGGTGGTAATATCTCTCTTACTCTACTAAAGTTGATGGGTAGAGTAGATATCTAAATGACAGCATTGACTCAGTTCCTCTGTAGTGTTAGTTTGGGACTAACTCTGAAAGTCAAAAGCCAATGCATATGGCATTAATAGAGGCCATTAGCTTTCTTCTTTGCCAACAACACTGCCACCACCTTATCTCAGCCCAAGCAGCCTTGAAAAACAGATAGGAAAGATTCCAGGTGCCATTCATGCTCTCAGTATTTGTTATCCTCTTGTTTTATGGGAAGCTCTGCATTAGACACCATTTACCTTTGGCCAACTTAAACTTACTTCTGTTGTCATTGAGTATTTTTCAGCACCTACTTTGTACTTAGTGTTCATTGTTTCCCAGCAATGGTGAGGAAAACATGCTCAGGCTTATAGATAATAACTAAAAATAAAGTAAAAACAACTACTTTGTCTGAATTTTTAATCAACCAATCAGCAAGCATGGTACTTAGCACAGTGCTTGGTATAATAGATGCTTAATTAATGTTTATTAATTGCTTTAAGCATTTATGAAGTGCTTATTGTATATCAGGAACTATGATAATTGCTATGCTAATGAAAAAGCAAAATTGCTAGTCTCTACCCTCAAAGAACATACATTCTAATGGGGGAGGCCACACGTACATAGAAGGTGAATACAAAGTAGCTGGAAGACAGTCTTCTGGGAGAAGTCACAGGTTGCTGTGGGGAAGAGAACAGGCCTCCTGCCAGAGGTAATACCCTAAACTGAGACTTCAAAGAAGCCAGATTCCAAGAGCATAGGAGAGGAAGAACATTCTAGGCATGAGGGATAGCCATATCAAGTGGACCACAGTATACATTGAAGGTAATAATGCATAGTATATTTGAAAGATGTAGGAAGCAGCCATTTTGTGAAGTTTTAAATGACAAATTGAAGAGAATGAACAGACAGTTTCCGAGCAATGACATTAAAATTTGGTCTAGTGAGATACATTGTGGAAGATTGATTAGGGACTTAAGTGACAAGGTAGTTTGTATTTTATCTGTTAGGTTTTTATCTTCATTTTTTTATTGTCCATTATTATCATTAAAAACATAGTCAATGCCAACATATGCATACTCACATACTTAAAATTATTTAATTGTACTACTGCAATTGTAATTATATATGTTACATGACTTAAGCAAAAAATAGAAATAAAAAGGTAAGATAACAATGAAATTATATTTGATCCTAGAGTCAATAGGAAACCGCTGGAATTGATTGAGTAGGACAGTGACACAGTCTGACTAGAGCTTTAAAAATACTTTTGGCAGTAGAGTGAAGAATGGATTGGAGTTGAGAGACTTGAGGCAGAAAGACAGATTTAGAAGCTATTGTATTATCCAAGAGAGAGGTTACAAGGGCCTAAATGAGAATGGTAGATATATGAGTGGAAGGAAGAGACTGCATGTGAAAGATATTTTAGAGGTAGAAACAACACAAATTAACATCTGCTTAAGTATCTGGGGTGAGGAAAGTGTGGAATCTAGGATGATGCCAAGGATTGGAAACTGAATGACTGGAAGAATTGGCAGTTCTTAATATAAATAATAGAAATAAGGGAGTTCAGAAGAAAGGTGAATTAGGGGGAGTGGGGAGATGATGTAATCAGATCTTTTGTGTAGTGTGCAACCCTTCATTCATGCCTTTTAATCCTGTGTGGTTCTCAAGTCTTATGGCCAAATGACAGAGTCTAGCCTCCCAACAAGTACCTTCTGCATCTATGATGTGATATGGGGCTCAGGGCATAGGAACAGGGAGCAGGGGAAAGGGGAATTCTGCCTTTCCTGATGTAGCAGGTGCCTGAGCTGCAATTAGTTTATAACTGCCTTAGGGAGGTGGTACATTATATAATAGCATTGCGAGTGTGAAGAGAGAGAGTGTTGATAGATGAATGGGGAAGGATTGTTGTGTTAGAGACAAAACAATGTTTGGACTGTCTCAGATGGGGTGGGATGGAATCCATCTTTCCACTTTCCTGTTGGTTGATTATATATCCATTGGGGTAATGCTCTGGCTTCTACTTTGGAAACCACTGTTCTAGGCAATGAAAAGCTATTTTCTTACAAAGTAAATGGAGGTTGTTCATTGTGAATTTCTTCATCTAGTTTACTCCACACCTCAAAACTTTTCTACCTCTTACTCCAGTTCTTGATGAAGTTACTCTTCCCATCAAAGCCAAGGAAAATGAGAGAGAATGAATGATCAACTCTGGGGGGAGACCTCTCAGAATCGATGAGAAGGGCTAGGGATTGCATATAGGTGGGGATTAACTGGAAGTGTAGGAGCTCTTATTTTGTATTTGTCTCCAGTATCTGTTATAATGCTTTATAAAAACTATAGGTAATAAAAAAAAAAGGATCAGGTTTAGTTGAAGGTGTTTAAGTAAGTGAGTACTATGGTCAGACTTCAGCGTAAGGATTATTGGTGCTATGTGAAAATATGCAGCTAGAAAATTTGATTGGGCATTCTTTTGTTATGTTTCACATAATAATGCCTTGTGGCTTTGTGTGTGTGTGTGTGTGTGTGTGTGTGTGTGTGTGTGTGTGTGTGTGCGTGCTTTATTCCAACCTCTTATTTCTTCCCAGCTTGGAAACTCTCTACTAATGCAGGTCATCAATTATTCTGAAATGTATAATTCCACTGAGAATTGGAATGGCTTGCCATGAGTAGTGTAGTAGGTAGAATGCTGGACTTGGAGTTAGGAAAACCTTAGTTCAAATCTGGTCTTAAACACTAGCTGTGTGACTTTGGACAAGTCACTTAACCTCCCTCATTCTCCCCTTCATACACCTCAGTCACCATCACCTCATTGTGTTCATGTGGACGGTTCAGTCCATGCCCTATTATGTGATGCACTTAGCTATGTTATCCATAATCACAGAAGCTGCTCAAGCATTAATGTAACGTTGAATAGCAGTCTAAAGGGCCACTAGGCAAGGACCAGGATGCTAATATCTAGCAAAATTTTGCATTTAATCAATGTGTATTTCAGAAATATTCAGAGTCCATTTGTTCTGATCTCACCTTCCCACAGAATAGCTATTTCAGATTTGTCTCTAGAATTTTTTTAGCACCTCTGTGCTTTCTTGATATATAATTGTCTGCTTGCATTTTAAGTCTTCCTAGGTCTTCCTATGTTCATTTTAGTTTAGCTAATAGACTATTTTAATGTTTGAATTTGACACTTAAAATAACTCCCACTTTAAAAAGCATTTTGAAAGAGCACTTGCATACTGGCCATTCCCTTCTACATCATTAATGGAGCTGTCACCCAAAATGGACACCAACAAGCAAAGTCTGGACATCCCACAGACCTGCTGACTAGAACTCGCTACCACCTTTGCATTAGTAATTGCCTTGTCCTTGTGAGCCAATTCTCAATTCAAATGATGGTCCTGGTGGTCAAGTCCAATAAAATTAATTTTCAGATTACATTGTTGTAAGGCACTACCTCCTACCTTATCTTTAATAAATCAACAACTAGCGTGTTGATAACTATTGAATATTAATTACTATTTTCTGTGGTGTATTTACTATTGCCCATCTCCTTCTCTAGATTATATTGTATTTTTCCTTTCTATATAGATGTTACATCTCTCTTTTAGAGTGTAATCTCCTTGGAGGGAAGGAGTTTTATGTTTTTGTTTTTGTATTATCATTGCTGAGTACAGATCTTATACCAAAATAAGCCCTTAATGATTGAGTGTTATTAGTCTATCAGACTTAAGATCAAATGACTGTGACATTGCTTGATTATAGTCAATTTTCTAAGTATTAAACATTGGATTTCAGATGATCAAACCCTGGCTGCTCATCCTCCCAGCTCAGCCTGAAGGCAAAGTTGTATTACCTTCTCCATGAACCTTTTGCTAATCTTACCCCACCCCGAAAACTGAACATGATATGTTTCCTTCAGTTTTCCTAGAGCATTTTGTCTGAATTTTCCCTTTGCACCATCATTTCCTACTTGGTACAATCATCTCTATGCAGATAATTCAGAAATCTACATATGTAGCCCCCATTTCCTCTCCTGTGCTACAGTATTGTATCTCCAAATGCTTCTTGGCCACCTCAAAGTTGATGTCCTTGAAATTAGAATGTCTAAAATGGAACACATTCTATTTTCTCCCAAACTTCTCTAATATTGCTGAGGTTTCCACCATCTTCCCAGGCATCCAGGCTCACAATCTTGACCTTTAATTTTCACATCCCTCTCCCATCCAACCTTTTGCCTCATCTTGTCATTTCTAACTTCACAGCATCTCTCAAACACATGTTATTCTCTCTACTCATACAGCTACAATCTTAATTCAGACCTTCTTTGCCTCTTGCTTGGCCTATTGCAATGGCCTTCTAACTGATATCCTGGCCTCAAGTCTCTCTCTCTACCCTCATCCATCTTCTGCTTGATTGCCAAGCTGATTTTTTAAAGCATATGGCTCACTATGTTACTTCCCAACCTTATGATCAGTGAATTCCAGTGACTTCCTATTACCTCCAGGATAAAAAATAATGTTTTATGTTTGGCAGTTAAGGCTCTTCACAATCAACTCATTCTTGCCATTTTATTCATCTTATACCTTATCATCCATGCACTCTATGATCAACTACATTGGCCAGCTCACTGACTTTGCACTGGCTGTTTCCTGTAGTTGGGATGTTCTTCTCCCTTACCTCTGCCTCTTAGGTTGCCTGGATTCCTTCAAAACTAAACTATAGCCTACCTTCTGTAAGAGACATTTCCCAGTCTCTCTCTTGACCTCCCTGCCCCACCTGTTAATGGAGAAAAAGAAGGGGAAAGGGAATAAGCATTCATATAATAGGCACCTACTATGTCCCTAGTATTGTACGAAGGCTTTAATTCCTTCCCCTTTCAGATTATCTTTCATTACAATTTTTATTACCTTCCATTACCCTGTCATGTTACTTACTTCCCTCTTCCCTTCTCTCTCTCTCTCTCTCTCTCTCTCTCTCTCTCTCTCTCTCTCTCTCTCTCTCTCTCTGTCTCTCTCTCTCCATATGGTATGCATGTATATATGTGTGTATACATACACACAAGTATTATAAACATCTTGTACATACCTAGTTATTTACATCAGCATCACTAAAATTTATATAGTGCCTACTATGTGTCAGATACTGTACTAAGCACTTTAAAAATATTATCTCATTAGATCCTTACAACCACTCTGGAAATTAAGTGCTATTCTTCTTTCCATTTTACAGTTGAGGAAACTGAAACAAATAAAAGTTAAGTGACTTGTCCAAGGTTAAGCTAGGAAATGTTCTTAGCCAGATTTGATCTCAGGTCCTCCTGATTCTAGCCCCAGTGCTCTATCTGCTGTGCCATCTAGTTGCCTCATCTGTTTTGTTGTTTGTTTGTTTTTTAACATGTGGTCTCCACCAATTGAGTATATACTTCTTGAGAGTAAGTACTGTTTTTTGTCTTTGCATCCCCAGAGTACTTAGCACAATGTCTGGCACATACTGCTTATAAATTCTTGATGACTGACAGCATACTACACTCACACCCATTCACACCCCCCAGAAATATAGATTATAGTCTCCTTGAGGGCAGGAACTGCCTGTCTCTCTTTTTTATCCTTTTCTCCCCAATGCCTAGTGGAATGACTTTCATATTGCTGTTGCTTAATAAATGTCTCCTTGAATTTCTTTGATCTGTTGAATTTGTTTACTAGCAGCCCTCATCAATGATTTCATGAAGGAAAAAGTTAATGCTAGTATTAGGTCAATTTCAATTCAGTATACCTTGTGGAGTTCCTACCATTGTGTGAACTTAATATATGCTTTTTCATTCATTGATTTTATTTATCCATTTGTGGTTAGTGCTGAGGCAAATACAGTGATTAATACGCATTTCCTCATGGAGCTTCCATTCCTCATGAAGTTAAAGTTTACAGGCTAGAATGTATTTATGCAGACCTCATTCTCTCTTAGTAGTGATACCTACCTTTTTCTTCATGATATTACAAAATGAAAAGAGTCTCTGCATGTGTGTACCCTTTCAGCAGCAGGCAGTGGATTAGTTAGTATTCCTTTGTTAAATTAAAATACTCACATCTGTTCTAATAGTCAGTAGGGTTTTGTTAGGACTTCAGTTAGGCTGATTTATGTTGAAAAATTCGTATCACGTGAAAAATATGAAAAATGAAACAAGGAAATAAAATGTCTGAAAAGAAGTAGGAGACATACAAGAATAAGAGAGGGGAAAGGTTGGCAATGTGTGTTCAGGGACAAAGAAAACAAAAGTGAATGAGAGAATAAAGGCAAAAGAAATTGAGATGGATATGACTTATTTGGTTTCTCTTCTTTATTGCTCGTTTGTTTATAGTCTTTTATTTTAAGTGACTTTTGCTTGACATTGGATTGAAGTTATATTTTTAAGATGAGTAAATTACTCTCAGAGGAAAGGTTAAACAATGATTTGAGATGGCATTCATTCTTAAACTGAAGGCTTTTATTCCTTGGTGGACTTGGTGAAATTATGAAATACATGTTTCTATAAAGCAAAATTTTATTGTTAGTCAGATAGGGTAAGGGACTATACCTACAATTTCATTGTTATAAATAATCTCTTCTGCCAGGTTAGGTCAGCCCCTCCTTGAAAGTTATAGTCTTAGAGAGTAACTACACATACCAAGAGCTTAGGTACCTTGCCCAGAGTCACACAGCCAGTACAAGCATCAGAGCAAGACTAGAATCCAGGTCTTTCTGACTCCAAAGACAGCTTTCTATATAAGTGAAGTTTGGTCTACTATATTATTATAAATGTCATCCAGAATGTTTATAGTCTTTCTTATAACAGAAAGCAGAACGCTGGTTAGTACTCTAATGAAATGGAATCGCTAGTCATTATATTGATTGGGCTTACCATCATCAAAGGGCTTGATTTGGTAATTACCAGATTCCATCACTTCATGGATATGTGTGTATGTGTGTGTATACACACACACATATATGTATGCATATGTATATGTTTGTATACACATACACACACAAATATATATATATATATATATATATGCATTTATATATCCCTTTAGGGTATGCAGAGTGCTCTAAAGATATCTCATTCTCTCTTCACAATATCCAGGGAAGTAGGTGCTATTTTTATTCCCATTTTAGAAATGGGGAAATTGAGTCATCCAGATATTAAGTGACTAGTCTAGGGTCACACAACTAGTAATTGTGTAGGGGCAGGATTTGAACTCTCACCTTCCTGACTACAGATCCAGTACTCTATCCACTGTGCCACTTAGCAGCCTATGTGTGTACGTATGTTTATACGTATGTATGTATGTGCATATATGCACATGTATGTGTGGATACATAGATATGGAGAGGGGGGAGGAATGAAGGGGAGAGGAAAAAAGACAGCTGAGAAAAATCAAGATGGTCATGTACAAGTACCCTTTAGCTTTTGCATTGTAAAAATTATCTAAAATCTATCTTCTCGAGAGCATTATCTATGAGAGTAGGAAGCCAAAGTGAAGGTCTGCTGATGCTAAATTTGATAAAAGAGAGTGGAAATATTTATGTGGGTATAAATTGATGCATGTATGTATAACTACATACATAATATACTACGTACGTATATAATATTATATTATTTTTTTTCATGTAGTGAAATTCATTGAATGCCAAGTTCATTAAACGATTCTCTGATCTTCCTGCAGTGTTTGGCATGTTGTATAAAGTGACTTATTAGGGTTTGAACGACCATACAACTATCACAAGTTCTCAAAGTCTTTGTGATAATATTGCCTTTGTAGTGTTGCTCTTGTCTTCAAGTGAAATAGGCAAATAGGCTCAGAATTGCCCCATTCACAAAATAAAACAAAGAAAATAGAAGAAAATGTGCTTATTGTTTTATTGATGCTTTTTTTACATCAATATCATTTTTCATTTATTTTCTGTCCCTCCAACAGAACCCTCCCATATAATAAAGAAACACCAACTAATATAATTAATATAATATGGTGGTGTTAAATTATGTTAGATAATTTAATTATTAAATTACTAATTTAATTCAATTATATTACATATAATAGATATATGTGTGTGTGTGTGTGTGAGTGTATGTATGTGTGTATGCCTCATTCTGCACATGTAGCCAACCATATTTTTGCTGATAGAAGGGAGGCATGCTTAACTGTTTGGATTGGAAATCAAAAGATTTGGTTTTAAATTATGATCCTGAGATTTGCTACCTATGTGACCTTGGGCAATCATTTATTAAGCATTTATTAAGCACCAAGCATTTACTAAGCACATAATGGAATGTTGGGCACTCTGCTAGGTGTTGGGGATGCAAAGAAAAGATTGAAACAATCACTGCCTCTATTGGGGGAGAAATGTATATAGAGTGGTATATGCAAAATAAGTATAAGAATTATTGGGAATAAGATTACCCCCCCCATAACACCTAGAAAATCAAGAAAGGCTTCATGCAGATGGGAGTATTTAAGTGACCATTTTTAGGAGAGTAGGGACGCTAAAGCACGGAGGTGAGGGGGAGGACATTCCTGCCATAGGGACAAACAGCTTGTGCAAAGGCATAATACAAATAGGAATTTCATGTGTCTGAACAGTTAGAAGGATAGTTTTCCTGGATAATTTTGGACCTCTGTTTCCTCATCTGTAAAATTAGGAGTTAGAATCGATGGTCACTAAATAGTTATAATCCCATGATTGTAATTACAATTGTATTTGTCATAAAAAGCTATGTTTTTTGGGAAACATTTGAAATTTCAATAGTATCAGAAGCCTTCATTTCTTAATACCTAATGTAAAACAAGTAAGCCCTATAATAGTTAAGTATTCTAATGAATCCTCTTGCAGTCCTTATGCAGACGAGTTGTCTTATAGTGAAACTATTATAATAAAGAACTTGCCATATGGTGACTTAAACTCTTATAGCTTTTGGACTATAAGATTTTTTTTTCCTGTCAATTACTAATTTAAAGAGCAAATGACAGCAGTTGGCATTGTTTGAACAGAGAATATCTTTGCTTCTGTTTTACTGTAACTGCCCATCTGTTACTTTTAACTGCATGTAATTATTTCAGGCCAGTATTAATCCTACGCACCTATCCCCTATGTTATTTGTCTAAAATACCTTGCATGGGTTTTTTTGTTACTGATTTAAAATGCCTATATAAATATGCCAGTAATGAGGCTATCTGGTGATAAACTATGAGACTGGCTGAAGTGAAAATATGTCCTAATAATGAAAAGGCTATGCAGAGGTCAAGAAGATTGTCACAATCCGAGAAGCATGGCCTTAGGATCGCACTCTTGAGATGCACTTCCTTGTGACCAGCCCTTCTTCACTTTGGCTTCCTGTCCCCTCACCCCCAGCTCAATTCCACTGGTGTTGTCCTTAACAAGACAGATTGTCAATTTACCATGCCGGAACAAATGGGCCCCTGGCCATTTTGATTTTTCCCAACTCTTTGAAGCTAATGACCGCCTTCTCCCCTTCCCCCACCCTGCCTGCCCTGAGCCTTCTCTAATCCTATAGAGCAACATTCTGTTATTTTTCTTTTTCTACGACTTTTGTTGTTATTTTCTCCGCAGGTGTTTCTTCTCTACTCCCTTTTATTTATGGTTTTCTCACTAGAATTCAACCTTACATACTCTTTTTTTATTATTATTCTTCTTCCTGCACTCAGACAGCATGGAGGCAACAACTCCTATGAATCAGACATTTAACAGCTGATACAACCTGACCACCTATTAACTTTCTCTCTTTTTGAATACATGACATTTTGTTCCCTTGACTTCATACCTTCATGACAACCAAGACTAAACATGGGGAAAAGATAGTTGTTTATACTTACTTCCAAGCTCCTGTTATTGTTCGTCTTTGAACAGAAAATCTAAGAATTATCTTTGAGCCTTAAATTGAGCATACTAACTTTTATTGCCACTGATAACAATACAGTATCATTTTAATTCCCAGATACTTTTTTTTCCTAGAAAGATTCTAGATTTGCATTGATTGACTTCACTCAAGTCATTTAACAAAGACTCCCCATAATATGAAGGTAACTCTAGATTCTTAAGTGAAGTCTCACCCGAGACAGGTTACACCAAGCTGGAAAGGGTGTAGAATGGATCAAGTATCAGTTGTCCAAACCTCAGTGTTGCAAAATATGGAGAAGCTCCTGAAGAAAGGGATGGCCACTAGGTGATAGTTCAGGGAGTAAGATGGAGAGGCAGGGGGTTTACCACAGCAATCCACAAAATAGACAAAATCCTGTGCATTCCTTTTCCATTTCTAATGTGATAGCAACGGACTGGTAGAAAGGAGACAGAAGGTGCTAAAGCTTACACAACCCTTAAACCATCCATAAGCATTAATTTTGGCATTTGTTGGTATTTGTGAATGGCAATATTTTTTCAGTGACTTAGTGAGTTGACACACAAGCTGAAAAATTGAATGATATCATTACTTAAATGATTGACATATCTGTTATTGAGATACCTGTCCCTATAATTGAAACCAAATAAGTATAAAGAAATTGCAGTGAAATAGAAATATGGCTTGCAGATTCTCACAGATATGGATAAAGGCACTGGTTTTATTGTGTTCCCAAATGCACAATGCCTTATAAAGTAGAAATTAAGGCCTTGGTCGTCTAGCCTTATAAAACTTAGGGCACCATGAAATTAATTGTAGTACACTAATAGTGTGCTACACTAAGTGGGTCACTAATAGTGACCCAATATTCATTGCAGATAATGAAAAAAATAGAGAAAGTTTGCAAATATAAACCTTGATTCTTAGTGATCTCAATTCAAATCATTTTTCATGATGAAAAATATGTTGGAAAATATGGTTCTCAGTCAAGATAGAGGAGAGGAAAAAAGCTTGAGATTTCATTAGAAGTCTCATGCCTATACAACATGAATAGCTCTATAAAAAGAAGAGTCAGAAAACTGCACAGCAGGAGTACAGTTCAGTGTCATAAAAGTTTAAATTGAGTTCAACTAAATAGACATGAAATAATCATTACAAACTTAGCAATCATTTTAGAATCAGTGGTCTGTGTGCAGCCAGAGCTTTGAATGGATAATTAATTAACAATGAACAGACAAATAAACAAGTGAATGAATAAAGAAACAAATAAACAAATGAATGAATGAATAAGTCCAACGAAATGCCACATTAGAAAATAAAAAGGAACAAATGAGAAGACATTATGGGCGGCTAAAACAGTTCCTGGCCAACCTAATGCAATACATTGTCAGTACTGGAAGACAAGAATTTTATAAAAGTAGAGGCAATGACCTTAATCATTAGAGAAATTTAAACAATGAAACACAACGACAAGAATAAGAAGAACAAAAGAACCCTGAAACCCCCTTAGCTATCTTTTAATGTCATAACCAAGTATAGAAACAGGGCAGATAGACAATACTATTGTATTACCTGCAAAATATTTTAGAGAACAGGGTTAGAAGACTGTGTAGTGTCATTTACACAGTGATGTAATGTGGTTTGAGAGAAAACAATTCGGCAACAGCTTGTCATGGTAGGTAATTGAGCTAGATCATTTGGTTTCCTCTCAAGAACACTTGTAGATGAACCTGGGATACAATAAATAGATGTAAAAGAAGAGACATATTTGTCAAAATTTTTACAGTGAACCAGTCTCAGTGTCAGAAATAAATGTATATATGTTTATATGTAGTCACACTTCTTCACAGTAGAATATATTAAACATGTGTATGTGCATATGTATGTATGTATGTGTGCTTGTATATATACATACATACACATACATATATACGTACATACACTCATACAGATACCACTTGCAATACATTTGTAACCCAAAAGGTCTGAGAAAATCCTGGTGTGTTGTATAGGTCCTCTGTAAAGAATTTATGGAAGGATATCCTAAATTAGGAAGGCTTAGAGGGATTGTGATCTGCACTGGTCGATGGACAGAGTATATCTGTACCAAAGAAGTTACTGACCTACTCAAATACTGATTCGTAGTCTCTGTTTCTTATGTGCCAATTCCTACTTGTTTTTCTTTTAAAAAAAATTTATTAGTCTCTTTTGTTTTTACAGGACATACAATTTCCAATATATTTCTCCTATTTATCTCTCCCTGAGAGTCATCTCATAACAAAGAATAAAAATAAGGGGGGGGGGAGCAAAAATAACCACTATATCAAGCAAGTCTTGATATTTCCTGCAGTGTTGAACACTAAAGATGTCAGGTACAAGGTCCATGAGAAGGAAATTAAAATGTAATTTGGAAATATTTAACAAATTTTTAAAAATACACTAGATCAAAGATAATGTTAATATGTAGTATTTTTTAAGTCAATATGCAGTCTGCTCATGTATGGTGTATCAGTACCCTTTTCAATTTGAATATGACATTGCACCCACAGTTCCCTACCTATGCAAAGAATGAAGGGGTCCTTTCTTTATCTCTTCTCTGGGAACAAGCTTAGTCATTATAATTTCATGGCATTCAGTTTTTTTTAATTGTTTTGTTGCTTCTTGTTCTTCAGTATTATTTTCTTGTTTCTGTTTACTTCAATTCCTATAAATATTCTAATGTTTCTCTATTCATCTTATTTTTTACAATTCAGTAATGTTTCATTCATGTATTGCAATTTTTTAGCCAGCTATTTTTGTTTTTTAATGATGATGTCTATATTTTTCCTCACAGACTAGGAAAGTACAATGTAGCAGATTTATCTGAAAATGTAGTTTAAAATATTTCAATGAGTTTTTTAAGCTAGTTGTTTCATCTGATCCATTTATTGAGATGTAGATATGTATTTTTCTACTGTCAGATGAAGCTCTTAAACATTCTTTTAAATAATTCCTTTTGTATGGTTAGAAATATATGACAAAAATTAAAAAAAAAACAAAAAAAGAAAATAGTAAATATTTTGGTCTACCCCTCCCTAAGTGATTTAGAACCTTCGCTTTCCATATTTGGAAAGTGGCTATGTTGCCATGGTTTCAGTCTGATGAATTTGATAGATGGTTCATTTGGAGTAGTACAGTGGGCGTACTCACATTACTTTTTAAAATCCATTTTCATCAGTAGTTATAATTATACCTGAAGGTGAACCATTGGGAACTTTTACTAGATTAAGTGTACCTTGAGGGTACATTTCTTAGAGTTGGCATTTAAACTTGTGCATGCCAATAATATAGGACATATATCTTAGTTACGCAAGGATGACCTTGCTGTCTATATATAGTTTAGATAAAGTGTAAATATTTTTATATAAAAATTATGATGAAAATCCCTAATGGAGTAAATCTAGAGAAACACAGTTAATTTGGCCATTTAGAAAATACCACTCTTGTCTTAAAAATTATATGTTCAGAAAATATTCTATTTTCTATTCTGTTTCCTAGTTACTTTGTCCCCCTCCCCAAAAGAGAGGTTCTTGTATTAGTTAAGGATTATATCAAGATATTTTAATTTATAGGGGGAAGAGGTAAATAGGTTTTCATATTATTTAAATAATTACCAGGATGTTTGCCACATGGTGGTTTTTTTTCCCCAGGAACAGCATCTGATGTGTACTAATGTGTACTAATATGAAGCAAGTTTGTGGCAAACTCCTTATCTCACCGTTTGAACACCTCCATTTTCCTCCATCCATTCTTTCCAGATATTTAACATTACTCTTCTTCACTCTGTCGGGTACAGCCAATGAGTCACTTTCTCTTCTCTGAACCCATCATTCTATCTCCCACCCCCATGCCATTGCATAAGCTCTCCCCACTTGTTGGAATATTCTTCCTTCTCATCTCTTCTCCTTGGAATCATTAGCATCCTTTAAGGCTTAGCCCAGGTACTATCTCTTACAGAAATAATTCCCTGATCCCCCAACTTGTTAGTATTCTCCCAGTCTTCAAATTGTGTTTTCTTATCCTTTTAGACACCCTCTTAATTTCACCAAAAAAATTGTGTACACAGGAGTAGGGACTCTTTCTTATTTGTGTTTGTAACTCCAGTACCTGGCACAGTGTCTTACATACAGTTGTTGTGGTGGTGGTTGTGGTTGTGATCGTGGTTGTTGTTGTTCATTTTTCAGTTGTATCTGACTCTTTGTGACCTCATTTAGGGTTTTCTTGGCAAAGATAATGGAGTGGTTTGCCATTTCCTTCTCCAGCTCATTATACAGAGGAAGAAACTGAGGCAAACAGGGTTAAGTGAATTTTACAGCATCACACGATAGTAAGTGTGTGAAGCCAGATTTTAACTTAGGAAGCTGAGTCTTCTGGACTCCAGGCTTGGCACTCTATCCACTGTGCTGCCTAGCTGCATATAGTAACATAATTGAATTAAATTTCAATTTTAGTCTGTGGTGAAGGTAGACACATTAAAGGAATCACAAATTTTTGAAGTATTTTAAAGAACAAGATTATTTCTTCACATACAAAATCTGGTGGAATAATGTTAATTAACTCACTATTGAATGACCTACAGTTTGGGGTGTTTTATTTTTCTTAAATGTTTATCTGTCCATTCCTAAACTATATTAGATACTGTTACAAACCTTGTATACTTTTACTGCTATATGCCAGGCATTATGCTAAGCACTTAAAATATTAAATGATCCTTGCAACAATCCTAGGTGGTCGGTAGTACTATTATCCCCACTTTACAGTTAGAGATAAACAAGAAGACCAAGGTGCTCCTGTATTAAAAAGAAAGAAGGAGTGGGAAAGGAAGGAGGAAAGAAAGAAGGAAGGAAGGAAGGAAGGAAGGAAGGAAGGAAGGAAGGAAGGAAGGAAGGAAGGAAGGAAGGAAGGAAGGAAGGAAGGAAGGAAGGAAGGAAGGAGAAGAAAGGAAGGAAGGAAGGAAGGAAGGAAGGAAGGAAGGAAGGAAGGAGGGAGGGAGGGAGGGAGGGAGGAAGGAAGGAAGGAAGGAAGGAAGGAAGGAAGGAAGGAAGGAAGGAAGGAAGGAGGGAGGGAAGGAGGGAAGAAAGGAAGGAAGGAAGGAAGGGAGGAAGGAGAGAAGGAGAAAGAAAGAAAGAAAGAAAGAAAGAAAGAAAGAAAGAAAGAAAGAAAAGAAAGAAAGAAAGAAAGAAAGAAAGAAAGAAAGAAAGAGAAAGGAAGGAAGATTTTTATTTATATGAGAATATTTTCCATGAACAAAACTTCTATTTAGTCAGAGCATTCCATTGTTCTACATACCTTTCACTGGATTCATGCTAATATAAAGCTCATCTTTCACTGTATCACTCAATATCCTTTGCTATGTATCTTCTACACCATCTCTGCTACCATTTCCCTCTTGAATGTCCCAACTATTTTTCTGTCTTTCAGATAATTTCTTTTTTGATTTCATTGCCCATTGCGTATAGAGAGCAGGTGTATCAGCCCCACTTACTGTGCAAGTGCTCTATGATCCTAAATCACTCAAAGGGAAATGATTATTTTCCTTTCTTTTTTTTTCTGGCAAATGGCCCATGGTAGGGATGTGGATTCTGTGGCCTTGAGGCTGCATGTAGCCCTCTAGGTCCTCAGGTGCAGCCTTTTGACTGAATCCAAACATCACAGAACAAATAGTTCCTCAAACAAATGTTCTGTGATGTTTGGATTCAGTCAAAAGGCCACACTTGAGGACCTAGAAGGTTACATGTAGCCTTAAGGACACAGGTCCCCCACCCTTGGCCCAGGGTGTTATCTGTGTGATCCAGTGGGAAAGGGTAGATTTGAAGTCAGAGGATCTAGATTTGCCTGTCATACAACTTTGGACAAATAACTCAACTTTTCTGGATCTTAGATACCATATCTAAATAATGAATGGGCTTAAGATCCTCTTACATCTCTAAATTTGTAATCCAATAAACTTCTTCATTGGCTCATCCTTACTTAAACATGGTAGTTCCAAGGCTATCTCAAACCCAATGGATTCTCCAAGCAAGTATCACTGGACCTTCTGTCCCAAGACAACTTATTCACTCTGGTCTTCCTCTATTTTTACTCTTAATTATACTAACAAATATTTTTTTTTTAAATTCACTGCATTACATCAAGGATCAATGATTTTTTTGACATGGGCACTCTCTCCACCAATGCAGATCACAACCATCTCCCATGTCATTGTAGATTATCTTCATTAGTTGCTGTCACTGCAAAAAAAAAATCATTATCTAGTAATTAACCTACCTATGCTCCTCTTTGAACAGCAGGGCTGTTTCATAGAAGACAAAAATATAGTTTATCACTGAGACTGTATTCAAAGCTTTTCTAGCTTAACGGGCTATGCCAAAGTGGGATCTCTATTGGCATAATCTGCAAGAAACCTCATTCGCAATGAGATACCTGAGAAATACTTTTGTGGATGAGAATAATGAGGAAAAATGACTACACAGGTCACACAGCCAATAAGTTTCAGGTGTTCTTACTTCAGGTGTAGCATCCTGGCCACTTCCATCATATTGTCTCTCTCTATTTAAAGATATGTTCCACATGTTAAAGTGCTTGTAGATCTGATGGTCACCAGTGAATGTATTTCCATAACTAAACAAGTGCCATAGCAGCATGTTGTGTGCTTTTCCCTCTAATGAACACTTGGTATGAATCTGGTTCTGTCCAGATCTCTAGTGTTACCATTATATTTCCTCTGTACTAAATAGCACACTTGAAATGAAAAAAGTGTCATTAAGGATCTATGCATGCTGTATAATGAAGTAGATATTTAAACAGCTAACACAACATGTGTGTTTCCTGCTTTTAAAATTTTTGGTTCTGAGTTATAAAGTTAACACAGTTGAAGACAGTTGCTTGTTTTATTCTTGTTCGTTTTCAACAGCAAAGAAAAGATAGTAAAAATGTTTATAATCTAAAATTTTAATAGCAGCAATAACAGGGAAAAAATCTAATGGAAAATAATAACACAATATTCATGTATATAACATCAACAAAATTAAGCAATTCAATAATTATTTATTAAATTGTTTCCACATACCAAGACACTGTGCTAGATGTTGGGCATATAAAGATATAGAAGAGCCCCTTCAATCAAGGAGCTTACATCCTACTGGGGGGATACATCATATCAACAGATAAGCAAATATAAAATAAATATAAGATAATATGTATACACACATACATGCATACATTCAGGCATGTGCACATACTTGTTCTTTTTAAAACAATAAAAATTAGAGGTGGGAGGAATCTTTGACATCATGGCTACTCACTTATTACTAGATGCCTTTAATCAAGTTTTGAAATTTCAACTTTTTCAGTAATTATAATTGAAAAAAAGTATTAGGTTTTGGAGACAGAGAGAGATCTAATTGTATTATGTAGAGTCGTTAAGCATCCTCAGTGGAGCAGGAGAAGGAATGATGAGGATACCAGAAAACAAACATGAGCCCAGGCAGGAAGGTGTACGTAGGACTATCTGAAAGAGAGTACACAGGCAAAGCTGTTCCAGTGCTCAGCACTTTCTATAAGGTTCTGCTCAGAACAGCTATACAGTGTTGGTAACAGTTAAAGGACTCATTGCATTTGACATAAGAATTTTTTTTTATAATTTTACTGTATCTCTTATTCTTTCAAATATACTTTAAATACAAAGAATTATGAGCAGATAATTTTACTTTAAAATAAAAGTTGTCATCCTATTATCTTTAGTATTTGCAAGTACATCAATTTACAGGTTGGTCCTTTGAAGTATTCTTAAATTCTTAAATTCCTGTCCTTTAACAAAGCCAAAGTTGTAGGGTTAGCAGAGCTTTCCATGGTCCCAAGTCTACTGTCTTGCACATGCATACTACAAGGAAAACAGTCCAAGAGACCATGACTGGGTCAGTTTCAAATGGTCCCTGCTACAGGAAAAACACATCGCAGGTCATACCCTACTCATAAGTGTTAAATAGATACACCCTTATAACAAACTAACACATGGTGTATAGTCTTGGCTCCTCTTGGCATCCCTGACCTCCCTGGCTTCCTTCAAATCCCAGCTAAAATCCCTTCTTCAAAAAGCCTTTCCTGATCCTCCTTATTCTGGTGCCCATCCCTTTGCTGACGATTTCCAACTTATCCCATAAATAACTTGACTGTAAAGAATTGTTTCCATCTCGTCTCCTCCCATTAGACTGTGAGCTCATTGAAAGCAAAGACTATCTTTTGCCTTTCTTTGTATCCCCAAATGTTTAGCACAGTACCTGGCACATAGTAGGCACTTAGTAAATGCTTGACTGACTAACTACTATCTTGTATTTCTTATGTTAGAGTCAACCTTTTATGCAAAGAAAAAATGGTGTGGTGTTTATAAGTCAAAACATAGGTTAAAAAGCAGGACTTTGTAGCCTGACTCAGATTTACACAAAAGTGGCAGAAGCATTGAAAAACAAAACAATTCCTCTTTATCAAGAATTCTTAACAGGGGGTTTTAAAAAAATGTAATTTGGTAACTATTTTATAATAATTTGTTTTCCTTGGTGATCTTATATGTTTCATTTTATGCATTTAGAAAGATTAGTCTAAAAAGTTCTTAGGTTTCATAAAACTGCCAAAAGATCATAAAACACACAAAAAAACTAAGAACACATAATCTAGATTCTTTCTTTTCTTTGTTTTTTAAATAAATAAGAGTATTTTTTTAAAGTTACAAACAATAGACATATAACCCAAGGAGGTCATTAATAATTTTTTAAAAAAAGAATTGTATATACCAAAATATTTATTGCAGTATTTTTTGTGGTTGTAAAGAACCAGAAACAAAGTAGATGCCCATCTATTGAAGAATGACAAAGTTATGTTAAATGAATTAATACAACATTGCTGTGCTGTAAGAAATGACAAATATGATAAATACTGAGGAGCATAGAGAGATTTATACAAACTAATGCAAAGTGGAGTAAGTTCAGCTAGAAAACAATGTATACAATGAGTACAAGAACATAAATAGAAAGATCAACCACAAAGTAATCAAACCTGAATGTTTGAAAAGTATAAAGAAAAATCTTGGTCCCAAAGAATAGATATGAGAAGACACTCAGTTTCTTTGCAGTGATGAGGGGTCTGTAGGTATGGAACATTGAATAAGATATCAGATTTATTTTCTCAATGTGATGATTAATTTTTTAAACTTTTTCTTAGTTCTTTCTTTTAAAAATATTTTTATTTAGGATGGCAGTCAGTGCCAGGGAGGGAAAGGGATACAGGTGGGAAATGTGGGTGATGTAAAAATAAAAGATATCAATAAAGCATATTTTAAAAAGCATAGACAGCTGCAGAATAAGAGACAGGCAGCCTTCCAGGCTCATTTGCCTGAGACAGAATTTGACACAAAAACTTTAAAAAGAAGATCTATAAGGTTTCTGTCTGGAGCACCTCTTGTCCCCTCTGACATTCACCCAAGCTTTCCCATCTTTGTGAGCCGAATAAGGGTTTCCTCAAAGGAAATAAGTCCAGTAATTTCTTACTGTGGTTTTAAAAACTATGTCTATGAATTAAGAATTGTTATTTTGTAACCAACTTTAACTTTTTGGGAAGATCAAAGCATCAACTATTTTTGAACTCAGATCAGGTGATTTTGCATATTTCTTTGATAGTTTAAATAGATGTCTGAGCTTTTTTGTTCATGTTAAAATGTGTGTTTATGCTCTTCATTGTCATGATCTACTTTTGAGTTTGCACAAAAACATAAACAACCTCTTCATAGCATTAGCTTGTTTTTGTTGTAGGCATAATGAGCCTGCCTCTGCCATAATAGCTGAGTGCTGATGGGTGTCACACCTACTCAAAGTCCCCAGACAATTCACTTAAGACTAAAAGTTATAAAAGCAGTGAATATGTCTGCGTTTGTGGATGGAATTTCCATATGATCTAATTCCCTGTGGGAATCATGGGATCATAGTGGAAGAAGTAAGCAGTAAAGTGATTTGCCTAAGGTCACACAACTAGTGTCACGGGTAGGATTTGAACTGAGACTTGTTGCTTCTGAATCCAGTGCTGTTCCCACTATATCACACTCTCCAGACCCAAAGTGATTTTATATTAAACTTGGAGTGACATAGGAGCTTAAATGTTTATATGGCTGCCATCAGAATAGTTCCTGATCGTCTATCAGCTATTCTGCTTCTCACTTTGCTAGATTAACTGTGAGTCAGTCAGTGACTTCATTAAAAATAATCCCATCTGGGAAGGCTTATTATCAACTTTCAGTTGTAACTTGTGGGCACTCTGATGGACAAATTAAAATTACTTTTCACCAGGTTTTGCTAAAAAAAAAATGTTTACACAATTGTGGTCCCCTGAGATGAGAAGAGCACACATATAGTAGGTAATTTGGGTGCAAGAATAATCATGAACTGAGACAGAGACAGATCATGGCCTTTCTTTCACATGTAAGTGCTTAGCAGGAAAATTTGACCTTGAATTGAATCAAAGGCTAGAAAAGATTGCTGGGCCATATGTTAACTTCTGGGTCAATAAGCTCAATCACCAGAAAGCGACTCTACCATGAATCATCTCTGAGGATCTGACAATCTCCTGAGCAGGCAGTTGCCTGCTTATAAACGGGCTCCATTCCAAAAGCAAGAAAGCTGAGCACAAGAATCATAATGGATTGAGGTGGAGACAAATCATAGCATATCTATCACATGAAAACACTGTTGTTAGGAACTTAGAAGACAGCATTTTTTCCCGCAGGAACAATAGAAATGTTGGTTAGGAAGCTAGAATTACCTGAAAAGGTCTGTTTGACCCCTAATATGCCTGAAATAATTATATTTTCAAGGAAACATGAGAAAAACATTGCAATAATTTTTTTTTACTGGGCCAATGACTTCACTGGTGAAGTCTTCTTAAAGAAAATTTTCCAGCCAATGCAAATGAGCACCTTCTCTTTTAGAGGGTTGTTTGTACAATAAGATGTCAAATGACTGACCAGGATCACATAGACAGTATGTGTCAAAGCTGGAACTTGAACTCAGGTCTTACTGACTCCTCTACAGACTTTCTATCCATTATGCCACTGACTACTGTCATAATATACATACAAATATACACACATACACTTACTAACTTGTTTTCTCTTCCATCAGAATGTGAGCTTCCTGGGGGTAGGGATTTTTTTTTAACTCTCTATACCCACTGCTTAGCATTTAATCACTTTTAATAAATGCTTGTAGTATGACTGATAGTTGAAAAAATCATGTTAGTAGCATACATGTACCAAGAAAAAAAAAGTGATTGATCTTAAATAAAATATAATAAAGAATCAGTGCTATCACTCACTAAATTCTTTGGAAGTACCCAGATGTACAAGTTATTCATTCATTAACATAGTATTTATTAGGTGCCTACTGTGTACAGAGCATTGTGTTAGATGCTGAAGGAAATATGAAATCTAGATAAGACAAAGTCCTTGCTCTCAGAAGTTTATAATCTGAAAGGAGATAAAACACAAATACGTAATAATAATGGTGGGGAACCAGGGAAGATCCCAGATACATCTTCCTGGACCTGTAAGGCTCCAGTAATTACAATAACATAATGAAATGTACCTCCCTACTTTCAGTGAAGAGGCGAGGTTTAAAGAGTTGAGATGTTACGTATACCTTCAGCTAAGCACTGGACCTGAAGTCAGGAAGAGTTGTCTTCCTGAGTTCAAATCCTGCCTCACATACTTACTCACTGTGTGATCCTAGGCAAATCACTTAACCCTTTTTGAATCAGTTTCCTTCTCTGTAAAATGAGCTGGAGAAGGAAATGGCAAATCATTCCAGTATCTTTGCCAAGAAAACTCCAAATGGGGCAAAGTAGACTCAGACACGACTAAACAACAACAAATATATCTTCAGACAGGATCACTTGTATTAGTTTTCTTCTTTGTGATAAGATCCAGGACCCAATACATGCGTGTTTGTGTTTTGGGAACAGGGGGACTTTCCAGAATTTATTTCGATGTGAAAACAAAAGATGTCAATAAAAATTACTTCCTGAGGAATTTTCCTAAGGGGGGTGAAGAGTGAAAGAGCAGACAGGCTAATCATAGGAAACAGTGTGAGCCAGTGTCAGCAAAAACATGTAGGTAGGCAGGAAAGGGTAGAGTGTGTTGGGAGAACTTACAGGAGACACATTTCACTGAACTATATGCAAGGACAGGCATAAGAAAAGACAAGGATGGCAATGTGAGGTGGTGTCAGATTGCAGAGATCATCAAATGCTAAACAAAGAAGGTAGAACCTGAAAGGCTGCAGGAAGGCCCTGAAGATTTTTGGAACAGGAACAACATGATTAGAGCTTTATATGAATATTCTCACACAAGCCACATATAAGGAGAAAGTAATCTAAGAGATGAAGGCACTAGCAGCAGAAGGGATTTCAAAAGGCTTCTTGCAGCCTATCAGCCATTACTAGAGTAGCTTCACAGACAGAATGGGATGAGCTTATATAAGCAGATGAACTCTAGATAGTACTTTTCTCATATTTTATAATAGAGATAAAAGTAATGATAGGGATACAAGAGAGGAAATAACAAGGTAAGATTTAAGATAGAGCAGGTAAGGAACATAAATATACGTGCCCACTGAAACAAAGATTGGGTAAAGTAGAATTAACTGAGCTGTGAATGAATGGCACAAAGGAGCATTAGCATATGGGAAATGTAGCACAATGAAAAGGTTGATGGTTTTCAAATGAGAACACCTGGGTTCAAATACTGGCACTGCTACTTACTACTTAAGTGATTATGAGCAAATCCCTTTCTCATCTGTTAAATAAAGATGTTGTACCAGATAATCTCTTAGGGTCTTTTCTAGTTCTCTATAACCAATATTCAAAATCCTTCTGAGGAAGAAATATTGGATAAAACATTTAATAGTCATCCAGCAAATGTTTATAACCATCCCCTTTATGGCCACCATTTGTCATCATTAGCCCATAACCGTATTATTAAGACACTTGCAAGGTGGGATGCAAGATGTATTCCTATAATTTATACTACATAATCTACCATTGCCTTGTGTATTGGGTTACATTGATTATTTTCACACATTATTTGTGTTGTCTCTGTGAATAAGCACCCCTTCAAGCACAAGCATGTGGTAAGTCTCCAACAAATCCTAAATCTTCAACTTTGTTGAATTTGGAGGAATGAGTATCTTAATTAGCACTCTTTCTGGTGTTATCTCACCTTAGCCATACTATCTACTACTACCATAATGGATTCCTTTCAATCCTCCCACATTGAGTAGGAATTACAAATGCTCAAGGAAATATGTGGGGAAGGGCATTGAGGCTCACTTCAGATTTGTATATGATGTTCCCCCCTCTTCTTCTCAGACTGCTGACCTCTCTGGCTTCCTTTAAGTTTTGGGGGAAAAAAATCATCTTCTACAGGAAGCCTTCCCCAATCCCTCTTAATTCTAGAGGTTTCCCTCTTTTAATTATTTCTTATTTATCCTGGACATAGCATGCATTGTATATATGTGTTTACAAGTTGTCTCCCACATTAGATGATAAATCTGTTGAGGGCATGGGACTGTCTTTTACCTCTTTTTGTATCCCCAGTACTCATTGTTGTTCAGTTGTTTTAAGTTATGTTCGACTCTGTCACCCCATTTGGGGTCTTCTTGGCAAAGATACTGGAGTGGTTTGCCATTTCCTTCTCCAGCTCATTTTACAGATGAGGAAACTGAGGCAAACAGGGTTAAGTAACTTGCCCAGGGTCACATAGCAAGTGTCTGAGGCCAGATTTGAACTAAGCCTTTGGCACAGTGCCTCGTATGTAATAAACACTTGTTGAGTTGAATTGAATGTTCTCCATTTCTTATGACTGATATCTACTACTGCATTTGTTCATTGTTTTAGTTGTCTAATTATTCAGTCAATGAAAATTAGAACAGTATATCACCTTGACATTCAACGGACATATCACTAACATAATCTTCCACACATCCTCTTCCTTTTGGAGGAGATTGTGACTCTTATGTTTTGAATGACAGAGTTTTCTCATAAAATGCCTTCCTGTCCAAAACTTTTGCAACACTCATTTTCTAAAGCTTGATCCAAAAAGGAAGACAATAATGAGGTAGAGAATATTCAGCATGGGAAATAAGAGGGAAAAAAAACATTAGACATATGCTTAATTCAGTGCATTATTACATAGTGTCTGAAAAGAGGTAGGTACAACCAGTGTGTGGGCTTCCTTTTTTTTACTAACGCTACGTAGTATGGCAAGAAAACCTGAACTCAATTCCTGCATTTTTTTCAAATCACTGATTATGTGACCCTGGGCAAGTCACTTAATTTCTTAAGTTTCCTTCTCAGACTAAATTGAAAAGACTAGTGGGCATTGGTACAGGAAGTTCCTCATCAGGAAACCCACAAATGTTTAAAATAAAAGGCCTAGTTCTCATCTCGATAGATAGATAGATAGATAGATAGATAGATAGATAGATAGATAGATAGATACACACATAGAGACATAAAAATAATGAAATAACAGTTCTGGACTTCCCAACTCCTATATCGCTATCTTTATATGTTGATGCAAATAGAGAGGCTCCATACTTGTCATTTCACTGGTATAGGGAACTCCTGGCAAGGAAATCCCCTCTACCAATGGAGATGACTATGGCTACTCAATAATTTATAGTCTTCAAGAGTTGCTTTGCCCACTGAAAGGTTAGAGTGGCATATATATATATATATATATATGTATATAACTGAGGCAGGACTCATACAATCATACTATCATCAATTTAAACTGGAAGGGAACTTAGGGGCCATCAACTCTAACTGCTGCATTTTACAGATAAACTGAGACGCAGAGAAGTTAGGGAGCTTAACTGGAGTCACATTGGTAGTAGGCTCCTGATGTGGAATTTGAACATAGGTTTTCCTCATTCTGACACTGGCCCTCCATCTTGTCTGTCTCTTTCTCTGTCTGTGTCTATTTCTCTCTCTCTCTCTCTCTCTCTCCCTCCCTCCCTCCCTCTTTCTTTCTCCCTCTCCCACCCTCCCTCCATATGTGTCTGTGTGTACATATAGATTTGTTTATTTATTTTTATATAAAATTATAGGCACAAAATCTCCATGGGTTCCATTTTTTAGACATTGTGCTAGTAACTAATAAATACTTGGGGGAGTGTTGATTTAATCCATGATCTCAGTCAGTCCTTCTAACTTACTTTGGAACTCGTCCCACATCTGCCAGTTAAATAGACCTATATATACTTAGAACTGTATGTAAAAATAAACAAATAAAAAAGCAAGCTAGAGAAGAACTACTGAATTTTTTTTCAAGTGAGAATTAGATAGTTAAAAATGTCCCTACCTTCTCTTATGTTTTCTTCGTTGGCTTTCCTAGTAACTGGAGTATTAGCTTTGATTTATATCTTCACCTAATGTGAATCCAGGAACACTCTTAGGAGAGTTTATTCCAGTGTTTCTTTTTTTGGAAAAGAGATACTTTGGAGATTCCATTCGAGAAAGCTGAATGCCAGCAAAGGACTTAAGACTTGAGTGCCTTTTGTTTGGAAACAGCTTGCTGAATTGAACTGAATGTTCTCTTAGATAGAAAGCTGCCTTTAGTGAACAACAGTATCTCTACTAAGATTTTAAATTTTTAAGTGGATACACGTACACACACTTGTTTTTCGAGATTTTATTTGGGAGCCTCTTTCCAGCCCTCCTCTTCCTCCAATTTCTATCAAGAAAAAATTATTGCTGTGTCCTCCTTTGGAGTTTTTGTGGGTCACTTAGTTTTAGACAGTATGTCTGAGAGGATTTAAAATACAGACTTCTCCCCAAAGTGCATTTTTTCTCAGCTTGATGGGATTTTATAAAGGCAACTTTTAACTAAATAGGTAAACCTTTAACTTAATGGTGCCTAATGGGGTAATCTATTTCATCATGCCCTTTAACAGGAGAAGAAAAGGGGATTTATTCTCTAAATTTCAGTTGATAAACATACATGGGAACCATCTAAAATATCCAGTTTTACTACAAAGGGCTTTTGTGGAGGGTAGAGAGTTATTTTAGGAATGAGGAAAACTAAGACCCAGAGAAGTTAAGTGATTTTTCTGAGGTCACTCACCTGGTCAGTGGAAAATAACTAGGACCCAGGATTTTGACTCCAAATCTGTTGATTTTGCTGCCCCCCCAACCCCCAGTTGATAATGTTCTTTCCCTGTCAAATTATTTTTTGTTTACTAATCTCTACCTACCCCAGTTCTTCATATTGTTTGTTGAATTGTTTATTAATTATTTGTTTGAGTTATTTGTTGAATTGAATTTGTTGAATTTTGTTGCCCTATGTTATTTCACTTATTGACACTAAGACAATTACTTCAACAATGTGCTACATAACCTATCGGGGCAGCTGAAACTGTCATTCTGGTGGCTGACTTAAAGGGCCATTGTTAATACTTCTATGTCGTCTTGGAAAGAGGTAAATTTTGGAGGACCCAGGAGAACTGTGTTTTAAAATGTGTGTGTATGTGTACATTTTCAAGTTTTTAGCAGTGAATTGGATAATGGTATAGATAATACATGTATGAAATTTGTAGGTGATACAAAGCTGGGAAAGGTCGGTAACACTCTGGGTATACATATATGTACACATGCATATGTATGTACGTATGTATGCATGCATGTATAAACTGCAGCCCTAACCCATCCCTGAGCTATAGTTCTTCATTACTAACTGCTTTTTAGACATCTCAAACTAGATGTCTTGTAGGCATTTCAAACTTAACATTTCCAAAAGGAAATTCATTATCTTTCCTTCAGCTCTCCCCTATTCTCAACTTCCCTATTGTTTTTGAAAGCATCATCATCTTCCTAATCACCGGATCCATAGCTTTTATGTCATTCTCAACCGTATACTATCACCCAACTCAAATGTTCAAACCATTGCCAAAATTTGCCATTTATACCTTTACAACATCTCTCCTCAATATCCCCTCTTCACTCATACTGCCACCAGTCCTTAGTATAGGACTTCATCTCCTGATGTTCGTGCTACTGAAATAGCCTTCCAATTTATCTCCCTAATTTAAGTATCTTCCCACTCCAATTCATCTTCCACACAGCTGGAGCATGACTATATTATGCCACCACTTACTCAACATACTTTCAGGGCTCCCTATCACTTCCAGAATCTGATTTAAAATTCTCTATTTGGCATTTAAAGTTCTTCATAACCTAACAGCTTACTCTCTTCCACACTAACAATTCAACTGTATTGGCCTAATTGCTATTCTTTGCATATGATGCTCCATTTCTTGTCTTTCTCATCTCTGGTCTCAGTCTTTACACTGGCTGTTCTATTTAGCTGGATTTCATTCATAGCATTCTCTGGATTCCTTCAAGATTCAGCTCAAATATCACCTTTGGAGGCATGGCTTCTAGGATTACCTTTGAGCTATTCTGTCTATATCTCATATATACCTATATGTCTTCTCTACCCACCCTGACCTCCACCAGAATGTGAGCTCCTTGAAGGCAGGTGGTGTTTTTGCCTTTCATTGTACACTCTGTGCACAGAGCCTGGCTCCTCATAGGAAACAGTGAACAAATTCTTGTTGACAACTATCTCTCCTTGTCTGTCTGCTTCTCTCCATATATACATACATACATACATGTGTAGATATATAACACATACACACACATATATAGATATAGATCTGTGATCTTGTGACCCTAAAGAATTCTATCATGTATAAGAAGTCTGACAGAATGCTGAGGGCATTCCTTGTACATGTGACTAAGTACCCAAGAGAGAGAAATTGTTTCATTTCAGTTTTCTGGCCATCATAAGGTTTTCATACAAAGGACCACGTGTCTGTAATTTCAGCTTCTTCCTGAATGAACATTCTTGCATTTCTTCAGTTAGAATCTTTGGGGAATATTATAAAATTCAAAAGGAAAATCTAGTTCCACAGTTTTTACCCCAGAACAACTTAAGTCCCTGTTGTTTACTTTCTTAAACATGAATAAACTTTCAGCCTCATAGTGCTAAGTCATTAGATTGCATCTGTGGTTCACTGCATCCTGATAAGTTCACCTGGGATCGATAATAATGTTTCTCTTTCTGAGGAAGTAGCCTCAGTGAGATGTGCAGATCTCTGTCCACCAAGTACTAGAAGAGATGCTAACAGGAACTATTTTTTTTTGTTTTCATAATGGCTTTATTGTTTTTCTCAACATTGATGTATTATTTGCCTTTATCAAAAAGAAACACGGCAATTATGGAGACTATTAGATTTTCTACCAAGACAATCATAAAAGAAATAATAAAGATTACAGAATAAAATGCTTATTTGAGTGATAAGACATCAGTCATTTGATATTTCTAGAGTAAGAATCCAATCTTCACCTCCAGAGAAACTAATATCTTTTTATATTCCCACACCAACTGTAGACGGGGAATATAATTAAGCCTCTAACAAATCCCTTTATGCCCAAACGGCATTACCATGCTACAGTTCTTTAGTTTCTGAGGCATTTTGCGATCATGTGCACATTTCTATTTTACCCTTTACACAGAACACTAATGAAAGGCAAAAAGAGCCCTGTAGTCAGACCAATTAATTGTGAGCACATATTTCAACAAATAGCACTGCAATCTGAAAAGCCAAAGCGTAGCCTGCGTGGCACTTACCCTTATTGCTTTTTCAGATGCAGGTCACTGCAAAATTGATTTTGTAAATTATTTTTATTGCCTTCTTCCACTCTATAGAATTCATGAATCAAATACCCCCAGTGTACCTTTCTTTCACCTCTAAATTTTAATAAATGTATTTTCAAATCCTAGCCTTTATTTGCTTAGCCATTCTGGTGAGGGGTATAAGGAAATATTCCTGAACGTAAAAAATTACTGCATGAGAAAAATCTCCTCTCATTATCTAACCATCTAGTTATCCTGAGGCTTAACCAAAAAGCCCATCTGCCTCCATGCCTTCGCTTTCTGAGACAGTTCTAGTAAAAGGTTCTCTTGTCTGCCTTCTCTTCTCATAGGTCCAAAATATTACATATTATTGAATCTTTCTTTGACTATCAAGATTATAAGGATTATAGATCTAAAGTTAGAAGGGATCTTGTGATTCTGAACCCTCATTTTACAAATGAGGAAACTGAAGTCCATAGAAGTTAAATAACTGGCTCCAAGGTCACATAATAGTCAGTGGTAGAGGTGGCATTGAAATGTAGATCCTCTAAATCCAAGTCTGTCTCTGTCTGTCTGTCTCTCTCTCTCTCTCTCTCTCTCTCTCTCTCTCTCTCTCTCTCTCTCTCTCTCTCTCATGCTAGACAGTGCCTTCTCTTAAGATTAAATGTCTGGGACTAGCTCCAAAATGTCAGGTTTCATTTGCCCAGCACTATATTATAGATAGGTTGATAGATATAGGTAATCATATCTATATCTACATTTCTCTATATATACATATACATACATATACATACATATACACACATATATATAGATCTCTATATCCATCTATCTATCTATCTATCTATCTGTCTATCTATCTATCTAATCTACCTATCTATCTAGCTATATGACAGGTTATTACACTGAATCTCTCCTGACCTTTAGACAGAAACCCAAAGTTACATTTTAGAATAATTCTTTGACAAATATGGACACTCAATTATAGGTTTCAAGTAGTTAGTTTTCAGTTAATTGACATGTTTTGCTGTACCTGATGAAAAACAAATTAATGTGAGATAATCTTTCCTTTGTATGAATGAAGAGTACCTGTGGGTTTTTCCAAGGTATTCAATAACAACATTGTCTAACAATGGAAATCTCACTGCTCATTTTGTTCATTGTACTATCTCTGCTTACCACTGTAGAAATGGAAAGGAAAAAAAAAAATTCTGTTTTATCTATTTTGGCTTCTCCTTTCAAATTTTTGCCTAAAGCTTGAAAAGAGCTTATAATCAGAATTTGTGGTAAACAGTTGAATCATCCCTTTGGGTTTTAAATGTTGCTTAGGAAAGATGCAGCATTTTTATTCTTTCACCAACTTATATAGTTTTGTCACAAAGTCAGCCAGCCCTGCAATCTTATTTCCATATCTTCATCAAAAACCAATTGTACCCATAATTATGTCATGAGCAGATAATATTTATCACTCAAACAGGCTAAGCAAATACTGGTTAAACATTTAGAACTGCTCACTAGGCAGTTGTGGCCCAGTAAGATGTTACAAGTAAAGTTAAAGCTTTCATGGTATTAGCGGTCTTTCCTTGTGGTTTCAAAGATGAATAGGTTTAGTAATGTCTTTGATGTTTAAATACCGTGATAGCATAGCTGTTTCAAATATCGTTTAATAGGACATTTCTAGTTGAAATGGTCTGGGGAGAAATTTTCAAGGCCAAGAACCTCATACTATCTCTAGGGTGCCAGGAATTCTGCTAACTTTTTTTTTCCCATGAGCAGGAGAAGAGAAAAGATGCGGAATCAACAAATATTCATAAATCTCATGTAGGCAGGATAGATATATTTTCAGTTATTTCCCCAGTTCAATTAAAAGATTATTCCATTTTCCTGCAGGGGATATTTTCATGGTACATTTCATTTATTGCTTTATTTTACAGATTATTAGTTTTTAACATTTTGTCATTAAAAAATGAAGTTCTCAGTTACATATTACCTTTGGCAAGGTGTGTAATTCATATTGCTTTCCTTTTCACTAGTCTAAAATCTTTACTTTGTAACTTTATTTTTTTATGTGACCAAGTATTTATCAATCAGGTATAGTCTTTGTTTTTCATGTACCTTATTGATATAATCATAAAAACTCCAATCTCTAAAGTCCCTTCCAAGTTTAAAATTATTTTGTGTAGTGAGGTAAACTATGCTATATGGAACTAACAGTATCACTTAAGGTTTTAGAAGAATTCATAATTTGGTAGACTAAATTAAGTATTTCAAGGGAGCCTGGAGAGTTAGTTAAGTATAAATACTTTTGTTAGCAGACCAAGAAATATTTATGTTTTTAAAGAAGTTTTAAAAAAGAATAGTCCCATTTCAGGTATGCAAAGGACTATATGGCCTCTTAAGGTCCCCTATAGCTCTGAAATTCTTTGATAGAAGACTAGAGAATTAGACTGGTTTTTTTTTTGTCTCAGTAATCCTTCAACAAATATTTATTGGATACCTATCATATTTGCAACACTATTCTATGCACACTGGGGATAGAGAATAAAAAGAAATCATAGAGGATTCATCTTCATAAATGATAGAATCATAGATACAGAGCTGGAGGACACCTCAGATGCCATTTTGTACAAGACGCTCATTTAAAAATGAGGAGTGTTGAGCCTGGTGGTCAGGAAGACTTCTCTTCCTGAATTCACATCTAGCTTCAGATACTTACTATGTGACTCTGAGCAAGTCACTTAACCCTGTTTGCCTCAGTTTCTTTAACTGTAAAATGAGCTGCAAGAGGAAATGGCAAACCACTCTAGTATCTTTGCCAAGAAAACCCCAAATAGGGTCAGGAAGAGTTGGACATGACTGAAAAATAACTGAACAATAAAAAACTATGTGGCAGAGTGAGTAGAGCTCTGGGCCTACAGTCAGGAAGACTTAAGTTCAAATCCAGCCTCAAGGACCTAACAGTGTAACCTTACACAAGTTACTTAACCTCCAGTTTCCTCAACTTTAAAATAGAAATAATAATAGCATCTATCTCACAGAGTTGTTTTGAGGATCAAATGAGGTAATATTTGTAAAAGTTCTTACCTCTGTGCCTGGCACAGAGCAGGTACCTAATAAATGCTTATTCCCTAAAAGACTTGCTCAAGGTCATACAGCCTCAAGGGTACAATTTGAACCCAGGTCTTTTGACTTCTGAGGCGATTGACCTTCCATTATGACATGCTGCTACTTATCGCTTGTGCAGCCTTAAACAAGTCACTTAATCTCTACCAGGCTTCAGTTTTCTGATCTGTAAAAGGAGAGGGTTGGACTAGTTAACCTCTGAGAGACTTTCCAACTCTAGTGCTGTAATTCCTGGATCCAGTTTGCCTTCAAGGAACTTTTCGTCTAGTTGGGGAAAGTAGAATTAGAGAGCAGTACTAAGTTATGCAATCAATTAAGATGTGGCACATACTCTAGAACTCAGAGAAGGAAGAAACCAACCATAATTGAAATAGTTTGGGAAATACACCAAGTTCATTATTGGGTTGCTTGTTTTTCTTCCTTAGCATAATGTCTGCCATGTAGACACCCAAGAATTGTGAGAAGAGAATTTTAAAAAAAAATCCTGGAATAAGGCCACGCCCTCATTTACCCTACTTTTAATGCTACTTCGAAGAAGCAACCCTCCTACTTTCAGAGGCTTCTCTGAGGCTAGCTATGCCAAGGAAGACAAAAGACAGAAATTAGAAGAAACCTATTGCTTGTAATTACCTTATGGATGGTGAGCTTGTTCACTTGTCCACCTGACTTCTACCAAAAGACCCCTTTTCCTCCTTGCATGTGTACCTTCTTGAGTCTGGGAATATTTTCTGCCCATTCCCCCAGTGCATTTCAACTTAATGGGGAGTGATGGGCAATTAATTGAGACTGTAACAATTATTTGTACCTGTATCCCTTGAGCACAGAGTTCTTGAGTACTAAACCTGAAACTTGAAAGGACAATAGAGACCAAATAAAAATGGGCCTTGTTACATTATAAAAAAAAATCTCCCTTTTCTTCACTCTTGCTTACATGGCCTCATAGCTGATTTCAAAGAGTATTTTGACCCATGCATACCAAATATTAAACCACCTAGGCCTCAGTTAACTTAGCCTCTGGTTGTTTGTGATTCTGAATCATCTGGCGTTAATGAATGAAATTAATAACCACAAAGTTTAATGAAGTTTGTCACAATTAATAGGAGGTCAAGCCCCAGTTATTCATCTAACTTTCTTAATAACAATGAGGAAATGCTATGGATAAATAGGATAAGAAGATGCTTTTTAAGGGTCACAACTGTAATAATATTAAAGCTCGAAGATATCCAACCCTTTAAATTTAGAAAGAAATCATACTGTATTGTCTCTGTAACTCCAGATAGCACCACTGGTACACACTTAGTAATTTCAAAGAGTGTGGGATTCATTCAGCCATTACCTGTGAGAGCTATCATTTCAATATACACTGCAAAAGGTTCTTCAAACTATAGTCCAGGAACCATTTTCCCTGGTGTTTTTCTTTTGGTATTTGTTGTTTAGATTTTTCTTTTTTTTTTTTTTGCAAGGCAATCAGGGTTAAGTGACTTGCTCAAGGTCACACAGCTAGTAAGTGTCAAGCATCTAAGGTTGAATTTGAACTCAGGTCCTCCTGACTCCAGGGTACTCTCTCCACTGTGCCAGCTAACCATCTCTGGTAATTTTCATCAAAGACTGGATTACTTCTTGTCAGATGTGTTGTAGAGCAGATTTTTGTTAAGTTATGGGTGGTGCTACATAGCCTTGATTATCCCTTCCAGTTATATGATGCTTAAAGTCACAAAATAGAATTGGTTTTGGACCTGGAAAGGACTTTAGACACCATCTAAGTTTCCCTCTTATCATGTTATAGATGAGGAAACTGAGATCCAGAAAGATGTGGTGACTTGTCCAGAGTTGCACTGGAGTCAGTGGTAGGTGCTGGCTTTGAACTCTAGGCTTCTTTGAGAATTATAGATAAGAGGAAAACAAATTTAGTTATGTTTGTTATATTTCTTATTATAATATATATATATGCATATATTTCTTCTTGTAAAATATTCTTTTAATTAGTGTGATAATGATACTTCTGAATCCATTTCGTTTATCTTTTTCATCTCTCCAGTATATTGCCTTCTCCCTGTAGCTGTACAATTGTTCTCATGTGGTGGAAAAAAGCACCATGCCAGAAAATAAGATCTCTTGTAACCTTTGACATCAGATTGTTTTGCTATAGTTTGAGTAAAGAAAAACATAAAAAAGAAAAGGAAAATTGTATTATAAGACCCCCAAAGCTTTTACCTACATAGTAATTGCTTTATTATTTACTTGTTTTCCCTATTTTCTTCTCTTCCTTCTCTCCCCCTTCTCCAGGATGCAAAGTTGGCCACAAGAAGGTATAAACTTTGGATTATTTTAACTTGCTTTATATGCACAATCTTGGTCAGGCACTCATTCTGTCTCTAAGACATGGTTTGAAATAACTCCCCCTACATCCAGCAGATGTTCAGCATTAATAAGGTCAGCTAGAAACAATTGTAAGTTGAAAGACCTTTCAAATGGGCTAAGTTGGAGCTAACTGAAAAATCCATGGAGGGGGTTCAGTGAAAGATATACATGTCTGTAAGATCTTCGTTAAATGGTTTAGCAACCAGAAGAAAAAAGTGACAGCTTCTCTCTGACCTATTTAACCCTTTCTCTTTTTATCCATCCATGTCTCCCAAGCATCCAATAGAGGAGAATAGCTGAGTATTGAAAGTTTCTGGAGCAATAGGTATGCCCTGGTAAAGAATACAGGAAGTTAGACTCTAGGTTTCCTTTATATGAGAAACTCTATGGATGAGGTATGTTTTATGTGGCCTAAATCCTTTCCCTGTACTTTTGCTATCTTCATTTTTTCCCTCTTAGCGGGGAGCATGATCTGAGACTGCAGTATACATTTCCATGTCAGGGTCTTATTTTCTTCATCATGTCTCTGCCTTGGGGCTCTTTATCCTTTCCTTGATGGACAGCCAAGCTGTGACCTCAGTCTGTTACAACCAAAAGATTGGTGATGGTGGTGATGTGCGGGATCTGAGAAGGAGAAAGAACACCTTGCTTCTCTTGACTCCCGACCAACATCTGGCTATGGCACAGCTTAGGATTTCCTGACTCAAGCAGGATTTCACTTAGAGTGAAAACAGAAATACGTCAGATAATACCAAAATGGGGTACTAATTTTACTTAGAAGTTCAGTAAACCATTCTTTTCTAGGTGTGTGCTTTGAATGGTCGGTATTATCATAAAGGAGACAATGCTGGGTAGAGAGTCAGGTTTCAAATCCCAATTCACACACTTACTAGCTGTGACTCTCTTGGTAAGGTGACTTAACCTACATGTATTTGTGGCAACTTCCTAAGACTCACGCACTAAGTCAAAGATAAGTTGAGATGAGTGCTGGTGGAAGGCTGAGTAAATCACATTGTTTACTCACAAATACTGCAGGAATATATATCAGATTGACAACATTGAGCACAAAAATGGCACTGGCTGCATTATTGGACTGGACTGTTGGAAAATACAGAAATTCTTGAAAGTGGTCCATTTTTATTGCAGTATCCAGATGCAATCACTTCTGCTTACATGTGTCCCAGACATCACTGCTTACAAATTCAAAAGAGTCAGTCAGGTTATGTCTGCCTAGAGAGGGGTGAAACTGGTGCCTCTGGATTATAGCCATGCCACTCCACCATGTAATTAAGCATCCCCAAATCAAGACAACTGTATTTACTGTTCAGGATCCAATTCTCCTCCATGTAAACAAGGCCTGTTATACATACCAAGCAGCCAGGCAGGGCTAGAAGCTTGCATGAGCATCATTGTTTTGCTTGACTACGCTTATTTGTCACAAGGGGTTTTTTTGTTTGTTTTTTTGTTTTTGTTCTGACAGGGGTAAGGAACAATGGATATCAGCAGGCCTGTCAGAAAAATAAAAAAAGCAGGTCATTGAAGCATTTTTAAATGCACAGAAAAGAACAGAAGGGAAGCCAGAAGGAAACACAGACAAGGAGGGCAGCTTTGAAAATCACATGTTGACTTTATTATGTACTTAAGAGGAAAAGTAGTATGTACATGGATTCATGCACAAGCCTTTGTTCTACTTTCTATATTGAAATGTTCATTTTATTTGTCATTTATTAAGTTTTTAGAAAAAAATAAATATTTTTTAATTGAGAAAGAAAGAAAGGAAAGGAAGGAAGGAAGGAAGGAAGGAAGGAAGGAAGGAAGGAAGGAAGGAAGGAAGGAAGGAAGGAAGGAAGGAAGGAAAGGAAAGAAGGAGGGAGGAAGGGAGGGAGGGAAGGAAGGAAGGAAGAAAGGAAGGAAGGAAGGAAGGAAGGAAGGAAGAAAGAAAGAAAGAAAGAAAGAAAGAAAGAAAGAAAGAAAGAAAGAAAGAAAGAAAGAAAGAAAGAAAGAGAAAGAAGGAAGGAAAGAAAGAAAGAAGGAAAGAAAGAAAGAAAAAGAAGGAAAGAAAGAAAAAGAAAGAAGCCTTCTGGGGAAGCATGGATTTTTGTAAATAACTTGGGTCAAGACACTTTGTGTGAACCCTGTGATACCAACTTTGTGACTCACACTCTTTTTGTATACTGGAATTGGAATTATGTTGGAATTAAGATGGAATTGTGATTATAGAGTTGGAATTATGAGCTTCCAATGCCAAAAGCCTCCCCTCCCTCTGTTTAGGACCCTTGCTAGTTGCTGACTTTTGCATCTTATTACCCTCTACATTAATATTTTTGTTGTTGGGTCTTTTATGTATCTCCAGTTCTTAACATAGTGCCTGGCACAAAGTAGGTGCTTGAGAGTGCTGATTGATGTATTGATATTAAAGATGCCTGACTTGGGTATGGATTTACACACTGGAATCATTCTTATCTCCACGACATACCTGCCAAGGCAAAGGTGAATGAGGAAGCAACATACTGAATCAGTCAGCTCTTTGCAGTGCTCAGACAAAATGGTTATTTGAAGTCATATAAGAAATAATATGATAATATATATAATCACAATATAATGTAATAATGTATATAATGTAGTATATTCATGACAGGCAATGTTACTATAAGACAGCATGACAGACATTCATGGCACTAAATTAGATCTTTGGATCATAAATCTAGAGCTGGAAGGGACCTCAGAGACCACCTAGTACTTCCCCGTAATTTTATAGATCAGGAAACTGAGTACCACTAAGGTTAAATGATTTATCCAAGGTCACATAAGCATCATATGTGGGATTTGAACTTCTGTTCTCTGACTTTAGGAACAGTACTCTTTCCACTATACTTCTTCCCTCAATGATATCTCCTTAAGGCAGCTGAACTTGAGAGTCTAGAGACTAAATTCTGTATTCAAATGACCCTAGAAAGGTCAAATAACTTCAAAGTGCCTCAGTTTCCTCATCTACAGAATGGAGAGGGACTAAATGTTTTCTAAGATCCCTTCTAGCTTTGTATCTATGATCCAAACATAGTTCACTTTTAGATTTATGAATCACTATTTTTTCTCAATTAACCCTTAAAGCCTTTTCTCTGAGATAGATAGGAAAAATATTATTATCCCAATTTGAATGAATAAATTAATAAAATGATACAGAAGTCAGTGACTTGTTCAAGATCAAACAGCTAGTAATAATAATAGCTAACATTTATGTAGGGCTTTAAGATTTGTAAAGCATTTTACATTTCTCCTTACAACCTTGTAGAAAAGGTACTATTATCATTTGCAATTTACAGATGAGCAAATGAGAGTTTAAATTACTTGCCCAGAGATACACAGTTACTAAGTATCTGAGATTCCCTTTGAACGCAGGTTCTCCTGAGGCCAGGGCTAGTGCCTATCCACTGTGCCACCTAGCTGCTCCTAATGATAAGATTGAGATCTTGAAGGTCTGCAAGGATAATGGTGCCCTTGGCAGAATAAGGGAAATTTGACTCATAGGATCTTATACCTAGAGCTAGAAGGAACCTTAGAGTCCATTGAGCCTAGCCCTTCAGATGAGGAAACTGAGGAGAGAGAATATGTGACTTAGTCAAGGTTATACAAAGAGTAATTGACAGAGTTGGGGTTTGAACCCAGGTCCAAATCCAGTGCTCTTTCCACTGTACTAACTTGGAGGAAGGGATTGGAGTTGGGGAATATGGGAGATGAAGGACAATTAGTTCTGGTTTGCATAAGGGGAGCTTGAGATTCCTATAGAAAAACAATTTGGCTCTTTCTGAGAGGGAGTTGGTGGGGCTTGAGAGAGAGATTAGGACTAGATATATAAATCGAGGAATATTCTGTATTAGGGATGGTAATTGAACCAATACTCCCCCATGAGTGTATGGGACTAAATGAATATTAATACTCTGGCTTCCAGAGAACTAAAAAGAGGAAGCAAACCTCAGAAAGTGTTTTTTTTCCCCTCTCTCTATTTTCATTTAGTTCTGAAACAAGTGAAAAGTAAAGGAGGGGATCTAATGCTATTTTCGTTATCCACTGACTCTTCTTTAAACCTGTAGGGGGTCCATCAGATTCTCAATAACAAATTTTTGAAAAAGCCTTCTCTCCTGTCATTTTTCTTACCAGTATTCCTATGTTTAAGACAGATCTAAGGGAACCCAAGATCTAAGAGAGCAAAGACACAAACAAGCGGTGAGACATCACTTGGAATTGCATTGTAAATCTTAAATAGCTTTACTTAAAATGTGAGCTATTGTTTTCCAGTGATGCCTTGAAAAATATCAAGGTTAGTCTGAAATTCATAAACACAAGAACACTAAACTAACAAACACAAGAAAGATACTATCCCTTTCAATATGTTTTTTTCCCTTATCTAAAAAGTTCAGGTAACTGGAAAGTAAACATTACTGGTATTTGGGAGCAGTGACAGTATAACATACTATATATAGTATGAAATAAGACATTGCTAAGGAAAGACAAAACTATAGTATAGGAAGACCAACTGAAGGAACTGGGGCCAGAGATTGGGGAGGGGAGCTGGACTGATAGAAGTCTTCATATGTTTGAAGGAGCTGCTATGTGGAAGAGGGAAGGAAACATGACTTTCACAGGATAGAACTCAGCACTTGGAGTCAGGAAAATTGGGAGTTTGAGCTCTGTGTCAGACTTTACCTAGCTGTGTGACCTTAGACATTTATCTTCTCTTCACCTCAATTTCCTAATTATGAAATGTGAAAAAGAAGAGCACCTACTTCAAAGGATTATTGAACCAAATTTTAGTTAAAAATATAGACAAAGCAATTTGCAAACCTTAAGGTGCTACATAAATGTGTTAGCCATTGTTATTATTACTCTTGGATTTATTCTTCTTGACTCTGAGGCAGCATGTCATAATGGACAGTGGGCTAGCCTTAGAATCAGAAAAACCTGGGTTCAAGTTCCATCTCTGATACAACTCACTTAATCTCTAGGTAATTCTCTTCAGACTGTTAAGTGGAAAGGTGTTGATCTGTGTGAGAGGGAGTTTTCTCACCGGTGATTTTTCTATACCCATGAGACTCCAGGTCCAGTCCTTGTCCCTATATCTTTGTAAGAATAAGCTTGAAACATTTTAGCTCTGATACCGTAAGTAGAGAAGAACACTTTTTGATTGAATCAAACCATCGGAATTGAGTATGAACAGGAACTGTATACCTATTTGAAGCAACAAAAGCATTGTTTGAGAGACTGGGTCACACCCTAAGCAATTTGTAGAAAATGAAGATGGTATCTCAGAACCATTTTGAGAGATTGGAGCAATCACACATTTTTCTCCTTATAATTATGAGCTGGGATTTCCAAGAGGAGGAAAAGCAGATCTGAGCTGTGGCAGAGAAGGGAGTTGCAGAGAAGAATCCTTGACTTTATAGGCAATCTACAAGTGGAGAAGCCAGGCTGAGGGGAGTCCCACCAAAAGGTTAGCTCTTTTACCACCTTCCCCTTCTGATTCCTGTCTATCCACAGCCACTATAATTTAATGTGCTATTTCATTACTCAGAGGATGCCAGTAACTTGAATTTTGCCTCAACTACAGAGAGACCAGGGTTCAGCCACAGACAGACATTAATATAATAACAACTTCTTCCTAGGTATTTGTTAGGTATTTTTATAACCAGGGGCTCAGAACGATTGTGACTGAACTTATGACTTTTTTTTATCTGAAATCAACTACCTAAAACCAAAGAGGAGCAAATTAAGTTTACCTTAAGAACCATTATATTGCCCCCTAGACTTTTAAAATAATTTAAACATGGCGTTACACATTTTTGGCTCTTAGGGGGGTAGAATTAAGGGGAAATTAGAGAAGAGTTTGAGAGAATCAGATTTTGATTCAATTCAAAGGAAAACTTTTTATCAAGTATAGATATCCCAAAGGGAAATGGGCTTCCATTGGAGGTAGCAAGTACCCGGTGATGGGAGGTCCTCCAGGAAAGATTGGTCATGGACATTTTAGAGAAGTGTGTATTAGACTAGATTACCTCTCAAACACCTTCCTGCTCCCACATTTACTAATTCCTTGAACCCCAGGCTTCTGATTCCACATCCCTATGAATTTGGAAGTAAACTATAATACCTCTCCCTATATTAGGAACAGAGAAGAATCCCAGCTTTTTGTTTATGTAGTTTTTCTTTTTTTTTTAATAGCAGCTGAGGTAATTGATCACCATGTTTAATTAGTATGAAAAAGCCCCATCTGTCTATACAGTTTAACTGCATCCCAACCATGAAAATGAAAAGCGAAATAGCATAAACAAAAACTTCAGGAAAAAACCAACAAAAGATAAATCAATTCACCTTGTTTAGTTGGAGGCAAGTTAAACATAGAGGAGTTTTTTAAACTATCTAAGAGAAATAATCTCCATGGATCTTGATGTTTACCTTTGAAGGGACAACTGAAGATAAATTGATTCTTGATATCGCCATTGTGGTTAATAATGAAGGATCAATTTATCATCCCCAGAGTGGTCTGAGGCCCTCCCAGACCACCTTGTCATCACTAAGCCTAATGTGAGCAAAACTGCCTGTGGCAACTCCTACTACCCCTCATTATCATGCCTTTATCATTCATAATTAAAATACATTTATACTGCCCCCCCAAGTATTATAAATAACATTGTTTATCGTGTATTGGCTTAATATTTCTGTCCTCCTGTCTGTGTATCCTAAATCTGTGTAGTCTTTTTTGGACTCAAAACTACTATAAGGCAGTACATAAAGGTCTATTCACTGCTTTGCACAATAACATTCAAAATTAAGTGTTTAATGAGTATGCCTTTTAAGAATAATAGTATAATAATTCATCTCTTTTTTCAGAATACAATGTAGAAGTAGCCCAAAAGATTTCTTGTTATATTACGTAACAATTAAATGTTACAACTAATAATAATTTACATTTATATCATGTTTGAAATGTTGTAAAGTGCTATACATACATTATTTAATTTGAACCTTCTAACCAGCCTTTGAGGTTAGTGCTTTGATTATCCCCATTTTACATATGAGGAAATTGAGCCTCAGAGATGTTGGGACTTGACCACAGGTCATAAAGCTAGTAAATGTCTATGGCAAGGATTTGAACTCACATCTCCCTAATTCCATGCCCTGAACTCTCTTCACTGTACATCACTACCAAAAAGATGTTCCTGAACCTCAGCCATTGTTTCTTTTATTTTCTTAGTTTCTTTATCCTTCAGTGCATGGAATGCGATAAATTTTTTAACAAAGGCTTGATTCTTTTCCTATTTTGTAAATGACATTGCTGTATGTAGCTACAGTTTTTTTTTCTTTTTTCCCCACATCCAACTACAGCTGTATTGTGGCTTTCATGCCTGTGGCTACAAAACACTGGACTAAATGTTCTCGGGATTACCCATAAATTACTGTTTATGCAACATGCAAAATATTGGCTTTGGAATGATCTGAATAAAGTGAGGTTCAGATTGAAAATAGGTCCTTAGCCTATGCTAAGAATAATGGAGAGTGGGACTAGATCACCATCGTAACCTTTATGGATGAAGCTAGAACATATGGGAATTCATCTCCTCTCTCTCCTTGTCTTTGCCTGAGTCTCTATACAGGACATTTCTTTGGAGCACGCAAGTTGACATTGATGAGAAAGTGGAAAAAATTCATTTAGATAAGAAGGACTCTACACTGTGCTTTCAGATGGTAGACCCTTAAGTTAACAGAGAGGCAATAAGCTAAAGGGAAGCAATATGGAAAGAGCACTGACTCTGAAGTAAAAGGGGCTGGGTATAAATCCCGACTATGATATATTTCCCTACCTACATGACCTCGGGCAAGTCAATGAACTTCCCTGGGCCTCGTTTCCTCATTTGTAAAATGGCAAAGGGGTGATTAAATTAAATAACCTCTGAATTCCCTAAATCTATGCTATTACAATCTAGCATCATCATCCTATCTTATTGTACAAGTATAAGAGGGCTAACTAGGAAAGGACTCCCTTGTTTGATGAAAAAATCAGTCTAATTCAATGCTGCATTCAAATAGACATGTAGGTGGTCTTCCTGGTCATCCGCAGGAAAGGGATTGGAAACCAAACAGGAAGCTTTAGCACGGTGATGTATTAGAATCTGTTTATCCATAACGGAAATGTTGGATACATTTCAACATATATAAAGCTCTGAGAAGACATAACAGAACTGAAAATAATCTAGATGACAAAAGAATATTCAAGGGATAGCTTGGGTTTCACATGAGTATAGAAAGAAAGCTAAAATGTTTTCATTTAGGAATAAAAAAGGAAATGATGGAATTTATGAATTTTCAAGTGTGCAAGATATGGATAGGGTATTTTAATCTACATTTATTAGAACTAAGATGTGCTGATAGACAACATTTAACACTTTTCCCCTAGCTTGAGCATCATCTTCTGAAAGTAGAAATAATTGACCAAATACTAGTATGAGAATCCTTAGAAACTTCAAGGAGGCAATTTTTTTTTCTTTTTTTATTAAAGTTTAATAATATTTTATTTTCTCCAGTCACATGTCAAGAAAATTTTTAGCATTCATTTTTACAAAATTTTGAACTCCAAATGTTCTCCCTCCCCTCTTCTGAAAATGGTAGGCAGTTTTATATAGTTTATACATGTGCTATTTTATAAAAATATTTCCATATTAGTCACAGTTGTGAAAGAAGAAACAGATCAAAAGGGAAAAAAACATGAGAAAGAATAAAGTAAGTGAAAAAAACTTGCCTCAATCTGCTTTCAGAGTCCATCAGTTCTTTATCTGAATATGGATAGCATTTCCTTTCTGAGTCCTTTGTACTTGTCTTGCATCAATGTATTGTTGAGAAGAACTGAGTTGTTCATAGTTGATCATCGCACAATGTTGCTGATACTGTGTACAACATTTTCCTGGTCCTGCTCATTTTACTTTACATCAGTTCAGACAAGCCTTTCCAGGTTTTTTCTGAAATCTGCCTTTTTACTATTTCTTATGTCATAGTATTCCATTACATTCATATCCCACAGTTTGTCCAGCCATTCCCCGATTGATGGGCATCCCCTCAATTTCCAATATTTTGCTGCTATAAATATTTTTGCTCATGTAGGTCCTTTTCACTTTTTTGTGATCTCTTTGGAATACAGACCTAGTAGTGGTATTGCTGAATCAAAGGGTATGCACAGTTTGGTTACCCTTTGGGCATAGTTCCAAATCACTCTCCAGAATGGTTGGATCAGTTCACAAGTCCACCAACAGTGCATCTGTGTCCCAGTTTTTGCACATCCTTTCCAACATTTATAGTTTTCCTTTTTTGTCATATTAGTCAATCTGATAGGTGTAGGATGGTATCTCAGAATTGTTTTAATTTACATTTCTGTAATCAAAAGTGATTTAGAGCACTTCTTCATATGCCTATAGCTAGCATTGATTTCTTCATCTGAACTGCCTGTTCTTACCCTTTGACCATTTATCAATTGGGAAATGTCTTGTATTATAAATTTGACTCAGTTTTCTATATATTTGAGAAATGAAGCCTTTAGAGGCACTTGCTGTAAAGATTGTTTCTCAGCTTTCTGCTTTCCTTCTAATCTTGGTTGCATTGGTTTGGTTTGTACAAAAGCCTTTTAATTTAATGTAATAAAATTCTCTATTTTACATTTTGTAATGCTCTCTATCTCTTGTTTCACCATTAATTCTTCCCCTCCCCATATATCTGACAGGTAGATTATTCCTTGCTCTTCTAATATCCTTATGGTGGCACTGTTACTGTCTAAATCATGCACCCATTTTGCCCATCTTGGTATACAGTGTGAGATGTTGGTCTGTACCTGGTTTGTGTCCTATTATTTTCTAGTTTTCCCAGCAGTTTTGATCAGTGAGTTCTTATCCCAAAAGCTAGGGTCTTTGGGTTTACCAAACACTAGTTTACTATAGTCATTGATTGCTGGGTCTTGTGTACCTGATCTATTACACTGATCTACCACTCTTTTTTAGCCAGTATTACATAGTTTTGATGATTACTGCTTTATAATATAGTTTGAGATCTGGTATTGCTAGGCCACCTTCCTTTGTATTTTTTTTCATTAATTCTCTTGATATTCTTGACCTTTTCTCCTTCCAGATAAATTTTGTTATTTTTTCTAGCTCTATAAAATATTTTTTGGTAGTTTGATTGGTATGGCACTGAATAAGTAAATTATTTTAGGCAGAATTGTCATTTTTATTATACTGGCTTGGCCTACACATGAGCAAATAATATTTTTCCAATTGTTTAGATCTGATTTATTTGTGTGAAAAGTGTTTTATAAATGTGTTCATATAGTTCCTGGGTTTATCTTGGCAGGTAGACTCCTAAGTATTTTATATTGTTTATAATTATTTTAAACAGAATTTCTCTTTCTATCTCTTGCTTCTGGGCTTTGTTGGTAATATAAAAGCAATGTTGATGATTTATGTGGGTTTATCTCATATCCTGAAACTTTGCTGAAGTTGTTAATTATTTCAGGTAATTTTTACTTGATGCTCTAGGGTTCTCTATATATACCATCATATCATCTGCAAAGAGTGATGCTTTTGTTTCCTCACTGCCTATTCTAATTCCTTCAATTTCTTTTTCTTCTCTTATTGCTAAAACTAACATTTCTAATGCTATATTGCAAGGCCATTTTAGAAAAACTTATGAAAGTACTAGATAGATAAGGTAGCAAATAATATTTTTATTGACAAATACTGCTTTTGTGTTTTTTTTTCTCAATCTCTGTCTTTGGATTAAAAATCCCCATGCCTGGCATTGGGCACAAAGACCTTTTAACTTCAAAGAAAAAAAAAACCTACAAAGACTAATCCATAGAGATCTATATGAGAAATCTACATGACATTGATTCACTACTTAGTAAATCACGTATACCTTGATCACTTAAGATGTTCAATTAAATCCATCAACAAGACTTGTGTAAGGAAAATTCTCAAAATTTTGCCTACAGCTTCTTCAGATCATTTCTTCAGTAACAATTATTTAGATTTGACATTTATATGGACAAATAGGTAATTTATATACACACTTTTTGACAGGAACTCTTATGTGTCTCCTCCATTGTTTTGACAATATTTGCAAATATTGAAGTAAAACTGCCTTAAGTATTAGTTGTTTATATGCAATCCAGTTAATATATTGTGGCTCCTCAAAGAGAAATTTGCACATGATGTCGATATACTTTACATCTGTAATGTGTCTAAAATCATAACAGACAGCTCATGAATATTTTGGTACCAGTTCCCAATTCTCTTTGTGTAGTGTCATCAGTAAATAGGTGCTTCGTGGATTCTTTTTTTTTAAATTCGATTCAACAAGCATTCATTATTTTTGGTGATGCTGTTTTCTGCCTCTGATGACTGCACTACATTTTTGTCAAATTTACTAGAAGAGATCAAATTGACATTATTAACTCCAGTTATTCCATGATATAATATTTGCTGCCACACTCAACCTCTACTTGTGAGATTATTTTTATCTCCAAGTGGGAGTCAACGTTCTATTTTAATATAGATGTATTTAGTTTGATAGGAGGCTGTCAGAAGCAACTCAGTGTGAAAGAATTGCTAGGATCCTCTCAGCCTCTGTCAGCTAACACCCCAAGGTCACACAGATTCTTTCTTTGGGATAGCAGTCCATGAATATACAAAAGAAATGACTAATTTTAGAATAGCAGATTAGGGTGATCTCATTCAAAACTAGACTTTCAGGCTTAACTTGAGAACAACTCCTGAGGGAAAGAAGGTAGGGAATTTGTAAATTGTGATAGGCACACTTCACCAGATTACAAAATTCCAGGGGAGAGTTCAATTTTGTCTGTAATGCCAGCTCTTGTATAACTATTAGTACAAGAAGAATACTAATCACATCTGTTTAACCAGTCTCCAGATCTTTTGTTCTATAACCAAAAAAAGATGTGTATTCTTTGGGAACATACATATGCAAGTTGCTTCTTCAAAGAACAGTTTAATATACATTTTACACATACATACATATGTGTATGTATATACACATACATATATATGTCTGTATATATGTGTATACATATGTACATGTGTGTGTTTGTATATATATTTATATGTATATATGTTTGTATATATATTTATATGCATATACACATATACATATATGTGTGCATATATGTATATGTATATATGTGTGTATGTGTGTATATGTATATGTATGTATATGTGTGTGTGTGTGTGTGTGTGTATGTATACCTGAGAGAGAGTAAGAGAGAGAGACAGAGAGAAAAACAGAGACATAGAGAGACAGAGACAAAGAGTCCATCCCATTAGGTAAGGAAGAAATCTGTAAAAATAAAGCACCCATGATTTGTTGACTTTGTATTTTCTCTAATTCTGGTTTTGACAACATTAGGGAATATTATAATGTGTCTATGGGAACTATGAGAAAGATTTAATTCAATTTAGACAATACACAAAAACTGTGGCATATTTTATTTTACATATATGTATACATATATTGTATACTTGTAATGTGTATGTGTGTGTATATGGAGATGTGATTCCCTGTGGGTATTTTTTTTTTTTTGGTGAGGCAATTGGGGTTAAGTGACTTGCCCAGAGTCAGAGCGGGTATTTCTTTAAAGAAACATTCTTCCTTTTCATTCACGGGCAGCTATGATCATATATGAACTAGTTGACTGTATCCAGTAGCATCCTGATTTCAGATAAATTTCACCAGTGCTGATGAACAATCTAAGGGCCACACCTTTTTGGAACATTTTAGAAAACCAGGCTCTGTCTTCAATTTATATCTAACTGCAGGGAAGCTAGGTGGTGTAGGGGGTTGAGTACCAGGCCTAGAGTAGGGAAGACCTCAGGTAATATCTGGCATCAGACACTAGCTGTGTGACCCTGGGCAAGTCACATAATACCATTTGCCTCAGTTTCCTCATCTGTAAAATGAGTTGGAGAAGGAAATGGCAAAGCAGTCTAGCATCTTTGCCAAGAAAACCTCAAATAGGACCATGAAGAGTTGGATACGACTGAACAACAACAAACAGCACAAAATCTTTTCAGGGTCAGAAAATATTGTATACACTCTTTTCAATTAGACAAAGCCAGGAAAACCAATTTCCCAGAAATCACGTTTATATATTCAGAACTGCAAAGTCTTGTTGTGTGACAGAACCTCAGTGATAACAACTCCAGCTTAGAGAGCTCTCACCTCTACAGAATCCCTCAAAGAGGTCAGCCAGTCTTTGCCTGAAAACCTCCTGGCAAGAGGAGCCCACTGTTACCCAAGGAAGCCCATTCCATACGGCAAGGGAGTAAATTCTAACAATCAAACCTGTACAAATAAAGGCAGCATGATTTTTTTTTAAAAATCTGATTCAAGTTTTGGTACCATTAAGAAAAATTCAAGTGTGCCCATTGGAATGGAAAGAATGATTTCATTTAACTTAGGCAATACATAAAAGCAGTTTACAAAGAGTTTTATCTTGTTTTTCAGTTTGTTGGGTACAGTTGGTACTAATTTTCTTTATAAGAATTCGAAACGACTTCCTTTCTCTTCTCAAAAGCTTATTGGTTTGTCTTTCCAGTTAGTCAAAAATGAAAACTATGGAACAGCTATTGCCAGGAGGAACAAAACCCAGACAGAAACCCTTGATTTAGCAACCGTAGCCAAACTCTGCGGCAGCCTGCAAGAAATGCTCACTTAATAAAGAGGCTCCAGCCATTTTTTTGGTTTCCCTAGAGTGAAATGTTCCACTTTTTATAGCTTTGTCTATAATTAAAAAAGTGCCACAACTATGACCTTGAATATCTTCTTGTCTAAACTATAATTAAATAACTTGCAACTCTAGTAAATAACAGCTGTGCTGTGAGCTACCAAATGCTTGCAAGGAAGCATTTTGTTTACATGTTCCTGCACAGACATCATCTTTGTTTCTCTCTCTTGGAAATGGAGAAGTCATCTTTTGGGGAAACTCTTCATTTCAAAATATTCTGTCTTCCCTGGCATGTGTGCCTCAAACAGAATTCATTCCAAACTCTTAATTCACAGGTGACTGATTTAGAATCCTTCCAGAAATTCACTACTTACTGGAGAAGACTTAAGAGGTGACTGACTCCAATTACCAGTAATTCCAGGCCACAAATGTGCTCCCTGATACAGGATGCACTGGCCTTAGTACTAAGAGATGCTATTTTCCAACCATTGTCATTAATGCAAGCACTTTCTTCTAGTTTTCAGACTAGGTCCATCATCAATTCAATTAAAAAATAGCAAGTACCTACTTATATTATAAATTTAATTTAAAAAATTTAGTAAGTACCTATTAGGTGCCGAGCACTATGCTAGGTTCTGGGGATTCAAAGACAAAAATGAAGTGGCCTCTGCCCTCAAGGAGCTTAACTCAATGTAAATACAATGTAATGGGTATAGTTGGTGAGAGTAGAAAATCAGGAAGCTTGTTAGGTAGAATGTTGAATTTGAACTAAGCCTTTATGGAAACTAGGGATTCTATGAGGCAGAGATGAGGAGCTAGTGCATACCAGGCAGTGGCAACAGCAAAGGCCTGGTGATGAGAGACGCAATGCAAATGTGTGAAGGCTGGTTTGACTGGACTGAAATGTGGGAAGAGAAATAATTTATGATGATGCTGGAAAGGTAGGTTAGAGCCAGGTTGTGGTGGTCTTTAAATGTGAGGAGTTTGTTTTTGATTCTAATGGTAATAGAGTCCCTGGAATTCGTTCAGTGACATACTCAGACCTGTGGCTTAAGAGTATCCTCTGGCAACTAAGGGAAGGATGGATTGGAGAAGACAAAGACTTAAGGCAGAGAAACCAATTAGGAAGCTATAGCATTTAAGTAAGAGGTAAACTAGGCTGAAGGCCATTTCAGTGGAAAGGAGACAGTTATGAGAGAAGTTATAATAGTAGAATTGACAAGTTTTGGCAACTGATTGAATATGTGATAGCTCTGTGCCAAGTCTAAAAGAATTCGGAATTCTTAATGACTCCAGGACATATACATTATTGACTATACAGCAGACACTGGCTGTTGTTGTTTTAAATCTCTGATATCAGATTGTTTGTGTGTTTGGGGAGGAGGGAAATCCAATTAATTAAGTTAGCTAGGTTCTGAATTATCAGCGTTTTATTGTTAGAATACCTAGCAATGCCCAATCTATTCATTGTCACTAGATAATGAGAGGTTCTATATAAGTGAATTTTCCAACTAACTGAAGTGCTCACTTTCTTCAGTTTTCAAAGCTTTAAAAAAAACATTTTGGACATTAAAAAATGAATTAAATACTTCCTTGGCATCTTTAAGACAACACATTTAGCATAATTAGGTGTGCTTTTAACAATAATAATACCATTTATAGCTATTATATATATGTTATACAAAAGCATTTATATAGCTTTTTAAGGTTTGCAGAGCATGGTATATGTGTGTAAGTAAATATATATATATGTGTGTATATGTGTATATATGTATACAATATATAATATATACATATATACTCAAATATTCATATATATCATAACAAATATGAGAAGTAGGGGCTATTATTATTTACATTTTACAGATGAGGAAACTGAGACTGAGAGAAAATGGACTGAAGTGCAGACAGTCTCAACGCAAGCAGGCCAACCAAAAAGCTATTATAATAGTCTATGCAGTGAAGTAGTAAAAAACTGAACCAGAGAGGTATTGGTGTCAGAGGAGAAAAAAGGGCATATATAAGAGATGGTACCTAGCTGCTGAGAGTTATTGTGAATATAAACTAATCAAAGAATCTCATATTTGGAAGGGACCACAGAGGTTATAACTAAGTAGGATTCCCATCTATAGCGTCATTTGTCTTCATTTCATTACTTCCCATAAAAGCCATCCCCACTCCACCCCCCACCATCTTGAGGCCGCCCATTCTGCTTTGGTATGCTCTATTTCTTAGGAAGTTTTTCCTTACAATGAACTGAAATTGGCTTTTCTACCACTTCCACAAATTAGTTTTCCTTCAACTCTACCTTGTATTGTCTGGTTTCCAGTTCTTTTACTATACTATTTACCATATTTTTTGTTGATAACATATTTCCTAAAACATAGCAGCCAGATATGAACACAGCACTTCAAATGTGACGTGACATTCCCTGGAGATCTGGGCTTGGGTTAGCAGACCAAATTTGACCACTTTTGTTCAGGTGGAATCATCCAAAGGGATTTATAAAAGGCACCATGTTCTAAGCAGTCCACTGCTGCTTAGGTTGGGCATTGGGGACATCGGCTGGTCATCCTAACAGTAACATAAGTACAAGCAGCCCCTATCCCCCATGACCACTAAGGAAGAAAGCCCTACCCTCTTCCACATAAAACCTAGATAGAAACTATATACTTCTATGTTTTTTCCCCCCTTACAAGCATTCCTTGCTGAGTATTTAAAACCCATGTTCTCTGTATTAAAATCTTGTAGATGGCAGAAAGGGAAGAGAATGATTTTCCTTAGGGTTCCCTTACCCTGGATGGACTTCTAGGGTACAGGAAGTTCTCACCAATGACTGGATCTATAGGATCCAAAGATATGTAAGGTCTATAAGATACCTTAGAGAGCTTAACTGCCTCTCCCAAAGCTCATACTGCTATTTAGTAGTAGAGAAGGGACTAGAATATACATCTTTTGCCTTTACTAATGTGGTCTTCATATTTTATAGGATAATAGAATCATAGAAATTAGAGCTGAAAGAGATTTTAGAGATCATCTAGTCCAGGGGTAGGGAACCTGTGGCCTCCAGGCCATATGTGGCCTTCTAGGTCCTTGGGTGCAGCCTTTTGACTGAGCCCAAGTTTTACAGAGCAAATCCTTTTATTCAGGGGATTTGTTCTATGAAGTTTGGATTCAGTCAAAGGGCCACACTTGAGGAACCAGAGGGCCACATGTGGTCTCAAGGCCACGGGTTCCCCATTCCTGATCTAGTCCAACCCTTTCATTTTACAGATGAGGAAACTGAGACCTAGAAAGCTGAAATGATTTGCCTAAAGTTACATGGGTAATAAGTAAGCAGGGTGTGGAGTGGGAAGCAATGAACTTTCATTTTATCCCATTTGTTTCCCACTGAGCATGATTTATAAACAGTTTACTGTGTTGCTACATTCTTGGGACACTATAACATGCTACTGTACTTATCACTATGGACTATCACATTATTTTCATACCATAATGAAAATGTAAATAGTTCCGTACCTTTTCCTTTCAACTTGTTAAAACTCTATATTAACAGGGATTCTGAATATTCAAATTCTCCTCAAAAAATGATTTTTTTTCTTGTTGCTTATCTTCTTGAACAGAGATATCTACTTGTTGGCCCTGCCACCTAATAAGTTCCAGAGTCATTTAAGGTACCAGGATAAAGAAACAGAAAGGGATGATAGGATTATAGATTTAGGACTGGAAAGGACCTTAAAGGTCAAGAAGTCTAATCTCCTCATTTTATAGATAAAGAAACTGAGGTACAGAAAATAGCTGGCATTTCTATAGCATTTTAAGGTTTTCAAAGTGCCATACATATGCTGCCTAATTTGATCCCCACAACTTTGTGAAATATGTACAATTATTACCCTTATTTTACAGATGAATAAACTGAGGCTGAAAATGGTCAAGTGACTTGTCTAAGGTCGCCCAAGCTAGTTAGTGTCTGAGGCAGAATTTGAATTTAGGGCTTCCTGACTCAAAGTCCAACATTCTTACACCCTGTGCCGCCTCCTTCCCCAGAAAAGTGAAGTGACTTACCCAGAAGATTATTTTCCTATACTAGCCAAGCTGGGTGCATAATCTTCTTTCTTATGCTCTTCAAATGACTCAAACTTCATTATTTCCCCATGCTCCACTCCCATTTCCCAGATTAAAAAGAAAACAATTGCAGAGCGGTAGCAAGAGTACAAGATCTTTGTTTGTTTGTTTGTTTGTTTTAATATAAATTTATTTAGTTTTAGTTTCCAACATTCCCCTCCACAAGTTTTTGAATTCCAAATTTTCACCCCATCTCCCCCCTCCCCCCACCCCAAGATGTCATGCATTCTGAATATCCCTTCCCCTACTCTGTCCTCTCTTCTATCTCTCTCCCCTTCTCTTATCCCCTTCCCCTTCTATTTTCCTGTAGGGCAGGATAGACTTCTGTACCCCATTTCCTATATTTATTTCCCAGTAGCATGTGAAAACATTTTTTTAAACATATGTTTTTAAAACTTTAGGTTTCAAATTTTCTCTCTTCCTTCCTCCCCACCCACCCTCATTGAAAAGGCAAGTAACTCAATATAAGTTGTACATGTGCAGTTATACAAAACATGTCCATAGTAGACATGTTGTGAAAAACTATATTTCCCCTAATCCTATCCCGGCCCTCCATTTATTCTATTCTTTCTTTTGATCCTGTCTCTCCTCAGAGGTATTTACTTCTGATTAACCCCTTTCCCAATCTGCCCTCCTCTCTTTCATCCCCCTTCTCTCTTGTCCCCTTTCCCCTCTATTTTCCTGTAGGGTAAGACAGATTTCTGTACCCAATTGAATGTGTATGTTATTCCCTCCTTAAGCCAAATCCTATGAGAATAAGATTCACTCATTCCCTCTCACCTTCCCCTGTTTCCCCTTCCACTGTAAGAGACTTTTCTGTTTTTTTGTGAGATAATTTACCCCATTCTACCTCTCCCTTTCTTCTCTGAGTATAATCCTCTCTCATCCCTTAATTTTATTCTCCAGATATGACCCCTTAATCTTCAACTCACCCTGTGCCCTCTATCTATCTATCTATCTACTATATATACATACATATAATTTTTTTCCTCCAACTACCCTGATACTGACAAAGGTCTCATGAGTTATAAATATCATCTTTCCATGCAGGAATGTAAACAGTTCAATCTTAATAAGTCTCTTATGATTTCTCTTTCCTGTTTACCTCTTCATGTTCCACTTGAGTCCTGTATTTGAAAGTCAAATTTTCTATTCAGCTCTGGTCTTTTCATCAGAATGCTTGAAAGTCCTCTATTTCACTGAATGACCATTTTTCCCCTGAAGGATTATACTCAGTTTTGCTGGTAGGTGATTCTTGGTTGTAATCCTATCTCCTTTGCCCTCCGGAATATTATATTCCATGCCCTGGTCCTTTAATGTAGAAGCTGCTAAATCTTGTGTTATCCTGATTGTGTTCCCACAGTACTTGAACTGTTTCCTTCTGGCAGCTTGTAATATTTTCTCCTTGACCTGGGAACTCTGGAATTTGGCTACAATATTCCTAGGAGTTTTCCTTTGGGGATCTCTTTCAGGAGGAGATCTGTGGATTCTTTCAATTTCTATTTTGCCCTCTGGTTCTACTATATCAGGGCAGTTTTCCTTGATAATTTCTTGAAAGATGATGTCTAGGCTCTTTTTTTGATCATGGCTTTCAGATAGTCCAATAATTTTTAAATTCTCTCTCTGGATCTATTTTCCAGATCAGTTGTTTTTCCAATGAGATATTTCACACTGTTTTCTAATTTTTCATTCTTTTGGATTTGTTCTACTGTGTCGTGATTTCTCATAAAGTCACTATCTTCCAATTGCTCTATTCTAATTTTTAAGGAAGTATTTTCTTCAGTAAGCTTTTGGACTTCCTTTTCCATCTGGCCAATTTTTTCTTTTTAGGGCATTTTTCTCCTCATTGGCTTTTTGGACCTCTTTTGCCATTTGGGTTAGGCTATTTTTAAGGTGTTATTTTCTTCAGTATTTTTTTGGGTCTCCTTTAGCATCACTCTCAGTTTTTCCTCTACTTCTCTAACTTGCTTCTCAAAATCATTTTTGAACTCTTCCATGGCCTGGGACCAATTCATATTTTTCTTGGAGACTTTGGATGTAGGGGCTTTGACTTTGTTGTCTTCTTCTGGTTGTATATTTTGGTCTTCTTTTTCACCAAATTAAGATAATATAGTCTGACTCTTTTTGCCCTGCTTGCTCATGATCCCAGCCAATTACTTGAGTTTTAAACTCTTTGTTAAGGTATGAATCTGCTTCCAATGTGGAGAATGTACTGTCCCAAGCTTCGGGGGTTTGTACAGCTGTTTTCAGAGATACTTGTAGGGACCTGTAAATTTTCAGTTCTTCCAAGGTGGTATGATAAGGGGCAAGGTGTTTACTCCTTTCCTGGCCTGCCACTACAAGTACTCCTTTCTGTCCTGTAACTGTGAGGAGGGGCTTCTCTCAGCAATCACTACAAGCTCCACACCAAGCCAGCACTCCTCCTCACCCCAGCACCGCCGCCCAGAACTGTGGCCCAGATCCAAACATGGGTAAAGGAAGAGATTCCTGCCCCCAGCATTGGCAAAGAGATCCCTGCAATCCCTCTCTGATCAGCCACTGGATTTCTCCCTCAGTCTGTGGGCCGGAAGCTCCGGAAGCAGCTGCCCCCCCCACAGGGCCAAGCTCTTGGGGAATGGAGCTGAAACCCCGCCTTCCTTTCTCAGGCACCGACAGAAACAGACTTTTCCCACTGACCTTCTAATTTGTCTTTGGCATTGGTGGATTGAGGAATCTGGAAACCTCCACAGCTGCCCGAGATTCAGTCCTCTGAGGCCTGCTCCAGGTTTGCTGCGGCCTGTGCACCCACGCTGCGCTACGCTTCCAGCCCAGCAAGACGCACCTTTCTGATCAATCATCCATGTTGTCTTGGGCTGGAAATTTGTTTTACTCTGTCTTTTTGTGGGTTCTGCCGCTTCAGAATTTGTTTAGAGCCATTTTTTATGAGTATTTGGAGGGGTTTGGAGGAGAGCTCAAGCAAGTCACTGCTTTCACTCAGCCATCTTGGCTCCGCCTGAGTTCAAGCTCTTTGAAAGCTGCATTCAGGCCTTGCAGTGCAACTGAGAAGCCTGGGTTTTCCAAGCTAGCCCTAATTTCAGGGGTATCTTTTTGTGCTTATTTTGGCACCAGAAGATATTCATTTTTATAACTTCCTTAGCACTGAATAGTGCCTTACACATAGTAGGTAGCTTATCCATGATTTACAAGTGAATGAAGGACAAGCTTACTTTGGCTAACAGAGCAGCCAGTGTTCTCTGCTATCTTATTTTAAAAGTCCTTGATGGTATGAAAGTTATTTCTACAGTAATAGGTATTGTACTGTACCTATTGCAAATAGCACAGAAGCTTTAAATTTCTTCCAAAACTCATCATAAAGGAAGCTCTGCCTTTTTAAAAAATGTAATCTCAGAAGCCTACATTATTGACTCAATATAGTAGTAATAGATTTCACCATTCACAGAGGGCTTATTCATTTCATTCATTCATTCATTCATTCAGCAATGTTCAAGATATCATATAGGCAGCTGGAGATGGGATTATAGGGTGAGTGAACATAAATCCATTAAAAATATTTTATTCTTATGACTTACCTATAGCTAGCATGATTCCTTTTCTTGGATGGAATTTATGCCAGAGTATCCAGTTCCTTCATGTTCCCCCAAAGAGAACAGTAGCACTCATTCTAGAGCCCTACCTACTTATTTGAGGATTTTCTGTCACTTCCTTGTGGGTACACTAAACTGATATCATTCTTTGGCTGGCAGTGAGATTGCATTTTTAAAACAATCAAGAAATTTCCTACTTGTTGGCTTGCTTTTGGTAATCCATCTAACCACATTTCTACTAATCACAAAGTAATTATTTCTGATTCCTCCCAAGGGGCAAGGCAATACATCTCCTCTTTCCTAAAGAATTCATTTATATTTATACCTGTCACTAAGGAAAGAAAGAATTATCCATTTCAACCTTATTCACTTCCAAATTTCACAAAAAGACAATACCTTTCAAAATACAACCCTTCAGAGTACTTAAGATGACCATCGGTTGTAGCTGTTGTCGAGTCATTTTAATCATATCTGACTCTTCATGACCCCATTTGGGATTTTCTGGGAAAAGATAATGGAGTGGTTTGCCATTTCCATCAAGCCCTCCGCAAATTCTCTTTTCCTGGCAATTCAACCCCAGTGTCTTCATACATTCCTCATATGACAAAAATGTTAACTCTCCTCACCACTGCAGTCCTCTTTCTCTGGATGTGATACAGCTTGGATCTCATGATCCCTCACTGGAGGTTGGTGACTAGTTGTTGGGGTGTGTTGTAGAGTGGACTCTTTTTCAAGTTGAAGTTGGACTAGGTGATCTCTGAAGTTCCTTCCTGCTCTGAAGCCCTGTGATTTTTAAATATGGTGGTCAGATCAGACTATGTTACTGAAGATGTGGTTTGACCTCTGCTGAGAAAAATGGATATTTATAAAACAAACTCTTGTTGTTGTTGCTCATTTATTTCAGTCATGACCGACTCTTCGTGACCCCTTTCAGGATTTTCTTGGCAAAGATACTGGAGCACTTTGCCATTTCCTTCTCTAGCTCATTTTACAGGTAAGGAAACTGAGCCAAACAGGACTAAGTGACTTGCCCAGGGTCACACACCTAGTAAATGTCTTAGGCCAGATTTGAACTCAGGAAGATGAGTCTTCCTGATTTTAGGCCTGATGCTCTATCCACCTAGCTTTTGGGTCCATTCTAATCTGTCTCTATCATGTGTTTGTCCCTATGTATGTTAATTCATTTCTCCTCTTTCTCTGCCTGTCAGTGGGCAAACTATAGAACTACACTCTTGTGATTTGAAAAATATATTTATTGAATGATGTTTTATGTTCATGATTCCTATTTTGAAAGCAGAAACATTCAGGGTTTTATAATTCTCTTAAAATAATAAAACAAAGAGAAAATAAAAATAATGTTCTTCTAATTTATGTAGTCTTGATTTTTTTTAACTTCCCTAAAGGTCAGTTTGTTTTAGTTAAAAATAGTCCTTTGCCCTTGTGCCAGAGACTGATTTCCATGTCCATTTTCACATAATACAATTTTAGTCCCGTGTTTCATGATTACACTAAACTGAAGCTACAACTGCCATTACAAACTAGAAATCTGCTGTGTGCTGTTTCTCTGCTTGGAACATAGTTCATGTATATATCTGTGATAGAAAAAAAAGAATACTTAGGTTAAGTTTAGCATTAAAAAAAAAAAACCTAAGAATTTGCCTGTGATTTGGGAGGATGTTTACCATGATGAAGACTGTTACGTTTTTTTCTTGGACATACAACTGGATAGAAATGTTGCTTCCCTCATCAGTTATAGAGCAGCCCTCTCTTCTGTCAAACAGACCTTCGTTTTACTCCTTTTGGGTACTTAAGGGTTTCCTTACATATTATCTCACCTCCTCTTCTTCACAGGAGAACATCCTTGCTTTCAAAAGTTCACCTAATCTGTAAAGAGCACGCTGCTGGGGAGGTGGTGATAGATGCAAATTTTATGTGAGACGTGGTCCCCACCATCATGTGGTTTCAAGTCTGTCGTGTGGTATGCCACATACAAAAATTACCTGTGTGCAACAGAAAAAACATTATTGAAGGGCTGGGTTAGATCCAAGGTGAGGTGGTGGGAGATGTAACAGAGATAGAATGCACAAGACTTAATAACTGACTGAATGCAAGAAGACAAAAAGAGGGCAGAGCCAAAAGAGAAGATGGAGGTTTCAAGTATGGGACCCTGGGTGAATGGGGAAAAGTACCACTGACAGAAATGGTGAAGTCAGAAAGAGGAGCAGGTTTTAGGAGGAAAATAGTAATCTTGCTTTTGAACAGGTTGTTTGATGTGCTGTTGTTTCATTGGAGAACACGAGAGAAGTCAGGGGGAAAATGCATTTGATGATCATTTTTGTAGAAGAATGACCGTACCCCTGGCAGTGTGAATACAACTGCCAAGGAAGAGAATGCAAAGAATAAGGCCGAAGGTGGAAATTTAGGGAGAACTGAACCTTTATGGGGGCTGAACTCAGCAAAAGAGATAAAGGAATGGGGAATATAAGTCAAATGGGAGTGCTTCAAGTTTCCCTGGGTGTGTGTTTATGAGCCAAGAAAAAAAATTATCCTTTGTTTCTTTCTTACCTAAGTGGGCACACAGAGCCCTTCCTTAAAATTTTCAGCTTTGTTATCCAGAAAAAGAAAATTTCTTTCACTTAGAAATCCAATACCTGCAGGTCCATTAGCTTTAACATATCAGAAAATATTTGCTGAATAGAGCAGAAAGTGGAAAAATAAAACATTACCTCTCCAAACTACTTGATGATTCTTTTTTTTTCAGCCAAAGACAAAGTTTATTAGAACATCATACATATTGGGCAGACTCTTAAGGAGTCTGAACATTAGTGAGCTATTGGCTAGATTATAAGAATCTAAGCATCTTAATGGAGACAAGATGGACCTTATATACAGAAAGACTATGGGAAGGATCTAGGAGACCAAGGGAGAATGGAGCCTAGCTAGGATTAAGAGTGGGAAGTGGTCAGGGCCATAGGGAGGTAAGACAATGGAGGGCTAGGCTAAGTTAAAGGTAACAGAATTGGGAGGTTGGGTGTAGGCACAATTTAGTCATTCTGGTAAAGGTCTAAAATCTCTACTTCCCTTGAGGTCTTTATCCAAGTGTCTTTATGCAAGGCACACCTAAGAGATCTTTTAGAGAGTACAATTCCTTTACTCCACTTTAAAAAATCCTTAATACCTGTTGTTTTGTTGAGTTGTTTCAGTCACGTCCAACTCTTTGTGACACCCCATTTCAGGTTTTTTTTTGCAAAGATACTATAGTGGTTTGCCCATTCCTTCTTCGGCTCATTTTATAGATGAGGAAACTGAGGAAAACAGAGTTAAGTGACTTGCCCAGGGTCACACAGCTAGTAAATGTTCAAGGCCAGATTTGAACTCAGGAAGATGAGTTTTCCTGACTCCAGGCTTGGCACTCTATCCACTGTGCTAACTAGTTACACCACACTGGTGTTTTCACATCATCTTTATTTCAAAATATATCTCAGCCTCCAGGATTGTCATTCCTGGTAGCAGAATTTTAAAAAGAGAGAAAAAAAGAAAGTTGTTCAGTGAAAACTAAGCAATGCCATCAGCTACATGCAGTTTCCTGACAGCACATGCAGTGTTCCACACCCTTAGTCCCCACCTCTTGAAGATCTATAGGATCAGGGGGCAGTTAGGTGGCGCAGTAGATAGAGCATCGGCCCTGACATGAGGAGGACCTGAGTTCAAATCTAGCCTCAGACCAAACGCTTGACACTTACTAGCTCCGTGACCCTAGGCAAGTCACTTAACCCCAATTGCCTAAAAAAAAATCTATAGGATCAAAAGGATCATAGAAACAAAGATTTATATTGGAGGGGGCAATAGTGCCAGTTGCTCTTGTTCCCTGCCTTGTCTGCCCTTCAGTTTTTAAGTCTAGGATAAGAAATAGAAAATAACAGAAAGGAATACTATGCTAGAGACAAGTGGTGGCAAACTCAAATAGAAATGAATCCACACACTGACTTACAAAACTACAAATGAACATCATCTATGTTGTATTGTATTTACTTTTATTTTGCTAAACATTTCCCAATTACATTTGAATCTGGTTTGGGCTTCACGAGTTTGAGACCTCTGTGAAAGACAAGGAGAGGAAAAGAAGCTGGTGCCAAGCACGCAAAACTTCAGAGAAGCCTGAGGTTATGTTTTTTTAGTTCTTTTTCAGTGAGAAGTTATAGCTGGTATTTCAGAAAGAACAGCTCTTTCCATTCCCCTCAAGTAATTAAGTGGCAGGTGTGGTTTCCATGGCTGCTGCTTCAGAGTAATGCCGTACTCTTCACTTCCTGTAGTATCTTTGGGGACAGGGAGAAAATGATGAGTGAACAAGATCTTTAGGTAAATCCTTCAATTTCCCTTCATCTAATTGCTGCATCGGCTAAGACTTATTAAAAGGCAATGCTGCCCAGTGCCAGTTTGACAGATAGCAAGCCATTAGTTGGCCCAGACAATTCTTAGTGAACAGTGGGACACATTAGAAAAGGCCAGCATCTAGCACCCTAGTTCACATACTCTGCTTTGAAATTGCATTCTGAAAGCCTAAGGAATGCTAGAACTGGACAAGGAAATACCTCTCACAATGCAATGTGCTCTGAGATCACACATACACATATACACATATGTGTATTTATACATACATACACACACATACATTGTTGTTCACTCATTTCAGTCATGTCCGACTCCTTCTGACCTCATTTGGGAATTTCTTGACAAAGATACTAGAGTAGTTTGCGATTTCCTTATCCAACTCATTTTACAGATGAGGAAACTGAAGCAAACAGGGTAAAGTGACTTGGCCAGGGTCACATAGCTAGTAAGTAAGTGTCTGAGGCTGGATTTGGACTCAGATCTTTTTGACTCCAGGCCATGTTCTCTATGCACTGCACCAGCTGCTCACACACATACATTTGTGTGTATAGATAGATAGATATGTGTGTATATGTATATGTATGCATACACACACATACCCTATTATTTATGCTGTGGGTATACGCAATATAAAGTTGTTCAAATATTTGGTTGATTGATTTGGGGTCCCAAGTAAAGAAGGTACAGAATTTTTCTCTAGAACCATAGACACTAGGAAGGATTATGCTTTATTTGTCACTCTTTCCTCTAGTGAAACAGCTGGATAGAAAGAAAACACATTTTTATTGAAGGTTTGAACTTTGTTGCATGTTTTTGAAATTGATAGTTAAAATCAACAGGATTTAGTTTAGCCTCCTGGCTGGGCATTTGATTTGCCTGGAGGACTATGCTGTGTGTTTACTTTTAACTAAAACTGTAAATGGAAATAGAAAATATGTGAATGTCTAAATTGATACAGTACACAAAACCCTCCAAGCACATCTTCATTTAAGGAAGTTTTCTAGCCTGCTGTGTTCATTTTAATGCCTACTAGAGTGTCAGGATATTTTGATTTATTCAGTTTTCACACCCATCAAGATCCTTGTTAGTCTCCATGTATCATTTCATCCAGTGTGGAGTCCTTATCAATTAGAAAACTGTATTTTGAAAATGCATTAATGTTTTGTCATTTGGAGGGGGGTAAGCATTTTATTTCATACATAGAGACTTTAGATAGGCTTTAGAGAGAGGCAGGATTTTTTTTGTGTACTCCTGATACAAAGATGATATAAAGATAATACCCTACCCCACTCCCCATTCCTTATCCAATTTCCTGTTCACCTCAAGTATAAGAGGAGCTCAATAAATGGTAACTGATAGGCTTGCCTCCAAATTTCATGTCAATTTCTTATAGTTTCTTGTAAATTTCTTGTAGAAGAATACTTGATTATCCTTAATATGTGGACCCCATAGAAACAGGGCTGCCATTCATCATGGGTGCTGCAAAATTGCCAATTTGGTAAAGTAATATTCTCAATACTTTTCTGCTTCAAGTGTATGTCTCTGTCTTTCCCTCTGTCTCTCAGCGCAGAAATACAAGACTATTTATCTCTTTCTGTATCTCTGTCACTCTGTCTCTGTCTCTGTTCTGTCTCTGTCTCTCTTTCTCTGTGTGTGTGTGTGTGTGTGTGTGTGTGTGTGTGTGTGTGTCTACCTCTGTCTCTCAGCAAAGAAACTCCTGGACTATTATCTCTCTGTGTCTCTCACTCCCTCAGTCTCTCTGTCTCTCTGTCTTTCCCTCTGTCTGTCTGTCTGTCTCTCCCTCTCTCTCTCTCCCATATATATGAGGGTGTGTACATGTGTGTGTGTGTATACACATACATACATATGTTTATTTCCTCTTCTACTTTATATACTCCTTGAGGGCAGGAAGCATGTCATATTTAACTTTGTATCTCTCCCAGAGACTAGTATAATGCAGTGTACTAGAGAAGATATTTAATAATCATTGAAATAAAGAATAAATGAATAACAGTGACTTTTTAAAATGGCTAGCTGCAAATTGATCAATTTTAGAAACATTGAAATTTAGAAACTTATTCAATGGGAAAACGAGCTTGACTCATGTTAGTAACTTTGCCCTTTGTATATATCTGGGTAGTTAGGTGGCCCAGTGGATAAGGTGCCAGGCCTAGAGTCAGGAAGACTCATCTTTCTGAGTTCAAATGTGACCCCAGACACAGTCTGTGTGACTCTGGGCAAGTCACTTACCACCGTTGGCCTCAGTTTCCTCATCTGTCAAATGAACTAAAGAAGGAAATGGCAAACCACTCTAGTAAACTTTGCTAACAAAATCCCAAATGGGGTCACGAAGAGTTGGACATGACTGAAATGACTGAACCACAAATTTGTGCGTATTTGAGCATTGTGTTATGTATACATGCTCACATATATACCCACAACCATATATTATATATCCTGACCTACAAGGCTGTAAATGACTTTGCTGTCTAACTTGGGCTTCAGAATCCTAGGCACAGAGATGGAGCAAAAAATCTGCCTTGATTCTAAATGGAAGCTGCTTCTCTTCATCTCTAAAGCCCTAAAGAGTAAGCAATGGTGATCTCTGTGTACAACTGAAGAGAAACAAGTGCCCTCCAAAGCCTTAAGTAGAGCAGTGATTGGCCTGAAGTCAAACAAGCTAGTAAATGGCAGTTCTGAGATTCAAACCCAGGGTTTGAGACTTCAAGTCCCAAAAGTCTTTCCGCTATAGCACACTGACAGTTTCACTGGAAGTTAAATTAGAGATGAAGCATGGCCTAGTAGATAAAGAGCTGGACTGAGAATCAGATAGAGCAAAAGCCAGGTTCTCCCCTTGTTACATCCAACTGTGACCCTCGGGCCATTTAGACCACCTCTCTGTGCCCCAGGCAACTTTCTAGGACTATATGGTGCTGACTAACATGGGTAAAAGAGGTTTTGTTTTGTTTTTGTTTTTTTTACCAATGACCTCATAGGTCTAGAAAAGGGAGAAGGAAAGAGGAAGAAAGGGAAGGAGAAGGAAAAGAAAGAAATTAGAGGCAGATTTTTAAAAAATTTAGTGTCCACATATATTTTTTATGATTCAGTCATTTTTAAAAGCATCGCGCAAATTTCATAAGTGCAGAGTTCCTTTGCTTCTCAGATACTGAAGTAATACAGTGGTCCCCTTCTTGAACTTTAAGAGCTTTCAATCTAACAACTGCACGTAAGAAACCATTAATTAACAAAGCATGCCTATGGTTGGGTGATATAATGGAAAGAACACTGAATTTATATTTTGATTATAAGTCAGAGCACCTGGGTTCAAATCCTGATTCATCCTCCATGCATATATGAGTTTGAATACGTCACTTTCCTTCAATGAACCTCATTTTTCACATCCATAAAATGAGGGGGTTGGACCAAGGTCAAAGATTCCCTGCAGTCCGAAATTACTGATCCTACAACAGTTCTTCTTTTGCCAAAATAAGTGCTTTGGGATGGGAGGAGGGCAGCAATAATTCATTGAGTAACTACTCTATGACAGGCACTGTGCCAAGCGCTTTACAATTATTGTCTCATTTGATCTTCACAACAACTCTGTTAGGCAGGTACTATCCCATTTCATAGTTGAGGAAACTGAGGTAGACAGAAATTCAAGTGACTTGCCCAATGTCCAAAGCCAGATTTAAACTCAAGACGTCCTGATTCCTGGCCCAAGGCTCTATCTGCTGTGCTACCTAGCTGCCTTTAAAGGAGTTCAGACACTAGATTTTAGACTTGATCACCCTTCTGTATCTCCTGTTTTCTACTAGGGTCTCTTGCTCTACCTTCACCATTTTTGCATGTCGGCCAGATTCTTACTGATTTGCTTTGTTCTCACATAGCCATCTCTCATGAGACTGAATTGACATAAATACAAAGAGAAAGTGAATTCTTTCTGGAATTTGTGTAGTGCATGTTACTTCAATGCTTTGGTGTTTTGTCAGTGGGGAGACTTCCTCCGTCAATGTAGACTAGAACTCCTCTATGATTTAGTAGATGATATTAATGAGTTACTATGGCTGAAGCATTCATTACTTCGTGGTCAGCCTGGTAATGATGTGCTTTTGAGAATGTAGCTGAAACTGTTCTTGAGACAATGGATAGAAGTTTGGTCAGCAGGCTTATCCTTAAAGCTTTTCTACATTGGCAAGACTTGTTGGAGCCTTCTGTCTAGTTTTCAAGAGGCCAAGGTCACCTTCATGTCATGATGAGTAAATAGTTCATGTTAATGAAAGAAAATATATATACAAACTGCATCTACTTTCTAGTGCTCAGGATTACATGAACTGGGAAAGGTTAATATAGATCAAAAGTGTTCATTCCACTGTGTATTCATGGGAAGCAATTCTGATGGGGAAGTTATCTCAATAAATATCAATGAGTAAGGTGAAAAAAAAAAGGTATATAGAGAAATTTTAAAATAAATCTAGAGTACTGTTCTTTCTTAATTGGAAAATCAAATAAATAAACTAAATATTTATTGAAAAACTTTTGTGTGCAAGATACCATAGGAAAGTACCAGGCAATATAAGAGTTGATCCTTGACCTCAGAGCATAAAATTAAAAGGCAAAACAAACTTAAATGTAACCCAGCTGCTGCTGTTGCCACCACCCAGGCTATTAACTTATTATCAAAGAGATCATGGTTCAGGTATGAGTTGGATTAATATTCCGCTGTGGTCTCTGCCAACTCTGATATGCTGTGATTCCGAGATAGTATTTGCATTATCTACCTCACATGGTTGCCATCGGGATTAATTAAGATAATGTGTGCAAACAATCCTTCCAAATTGTGCAGTGCTAAGGAAATATAAAATATTTTTATCTACTATTGTTAATTGCCAGGTGAAGAGTATAGATAATAATTGCTTTAGGTTTTTAGGAGATAGAGAGATGACTTAAGGCTAGGGTGGTCAGAGATGTTTTCATGCCTGAATAGTTATTGAACTGACTAATATTGAATGAATGACCTATTGAATCCCAAGGAGCCATCTCACACCAAGATTTGCTAATGAAGTCAGTGAATAATATGTAGCACAATGTCATAGGAGATTCTTTGCAGGGCCACTCCATACTTCCATGGCTGTAAGGGCAGTCATTTCTGCAGAAAGACACTGAAGCAAGTTCACTGTACTTCAGAAAGATGGCAGCCATATAGGGTTACCTTCCAAAAATATTGGGGTGATTTTTGTGCCCTGTTAAAGTAGAAGTATACTTGGAGAAGGACAGAATTCGTGTGGTATAGTATACTCATCCACTCTGATGGCTGTCGAAATGGCCTCTAATCAGAGGTATGCTGGTAAATGTTCAACAGTCAGCTTTCTAGAGGGAAACACACACACACAACACAACATACTTCTAAATTTAATCTGCATTATTAATATTTTCTCTTTCACTTTCTTCTATCTAGATGATCAACAAAATAGTAAGTCAAGCCCTGATCTGTAACATTTGCCAATTTCGGCAGTGTAAATATTCATTCTGAAAATTCAACAATCAGTTCCCAAGCCCATCTCCAGTACACTTCTTGTCTACTCCAGTCATGACTTGGCTATAATCGCTGGGATAGTCAGATTACCTAGCTTCTTTATGATATAATTGCAAAAATTTCATATGTTTGTGTTTTTTGCCTAACTTCACCCAAATAAACATTCGTTTAACAAGCATTTATTGAATATCTACTATATATAATTGTATTAGGCTCTGAGAGTACAAAGCAAAATTAAAAATTGTACCTGGCCTGAGGGAACTTACATTCATACATATGAACAGATAAGTGTCTTGCAACAATTTATGGAGGGAAATAGCATTAACAACTAGAGCGGCCAGAAAATGGTTACCCAAGATAATGTCGCATGAGCTAAGGCTTGAAGGAAGGTCAGGATTCCAGGAGGCAGAGGTGATGAGGTTGAGTCCCAGGCATGGAGGACAACCAATTCAAAGGAACAGAGGAAGGAGAAGTAATGCCAAGTTTAGGAAAAAGCAAGTTTCCGTGTTACCATTTGTCTGTAATATATATAGAAAGAAAGAAAACAATATGCAAAATTCTCAGAAAATTGGACTGGAGTCAGATTGTGAAAAGTTTTAAATGCCAAAGTGGGGAGTGAGGTTTTATTTTGTTTTGTTTTATTTTGTTTTGTTTTGTTTTGTTTTTATCTTATAGATAATAGGGAGTCACTTAAGTTTCTTTATCAGGGGATATCAGTTAAATTTATGTTTGGGGGATTATTTTGCTGCTGTGTAGAAGACAAATTAGAAAGGGATGAGACTAGAAGCCAGGAAATCAAGAAGGAAATGGTTGAAAGAATCCATAGGAATAGGAGAGATAATGAAGGCCTGAGGTGAACATGTAAGTAGAGAGAAGGGGACAAATGTGAGAGATGTTGTGGAGGATAGTAGAATCAATAAGACTTTAGAAGTAATTGGTTGCAAACAGTGAGGAAAAGGGAAGAATCAAGGATAAGTCTGAGGAAAGATGGTGGTAATCTCAACAGAAATAGGGAATTGTAGAGGGAGGAGGGGTGAGCTCAAGGGTTTCACTGAAACCCTGTGTCATCATCATCATCATCATCATCATCATCATCATCATCATCATCATCGCAGATATTTATATAACACGTTACAATTGCAAAATACTTTTCAAACATTATCCCATCAGAGGTTCTAGAAAACTGCTTTAGCAAAACCTGGGACAAGTAACAAGACATACATAAGTAGACGTAATACAAATTATGGTAAGCATATTAATAAGAGAAATACAAGGTGCACAGACATCAGATACACTCTCCCGGCTCCAAAAGGACTTCAGGGACATAAAGGGCATTCATTAGGCATTAAATTACTTATAATTAATTTTCCTATTGTGGGAGGAAATGTAAAGTAGGTGTCATAAGATGTGATTCATTTTTACTCCACTTTTAGTTATTTAAGAAGCAGGCCCATATTCATTTTGACCAGGTAAATCATTCCATATATAATGTCATTTTTCAAGGTGACCTACCTCTAAAATATTCTGTTCAGACTTTTTCCATTACATAAAAGCAGTCATCTCATCTGCTTACTTACATGGAGCCCTTACAGATTTTTAAAAAATGCAAAAAAGGCCCATCAACTGCTTTTCATTCCTGCCTTCCCAACTAAACTTGGGGGAGGGAAACTTATTGTCTACTGAAAAATTCTTATGAATAATCTTCGGAGCATAATTATTCTCCAGGTAAAACAAGGAATTAAAATACTTAGGATAATATATCTATCTTTCTATGGTCTACTTATTATTTTATGACTTCAGCTTAGGGAATTGTAGAGTGATTATCCTCAAAAACAATTTATCTCAGAGGTTACTATGTCAGGAAAAATTTAAGAATCATGAACAGATGAATTTAGAGTCAAATAGAAGAACAGTACCTGGAGGAAGGATTATGTCTGTGGTACATTACTCAAATCCACTGGCAATTTACATCCCCCATGCTTGCCCCAATCTTAAAAGAGGTTTAATTGCGCTCTTCTTGTGTTTATAAGAAAATCTCTGCTGGAGAATTCCAAATAAATGCCTAATGGCTTTTACTCTTGAGTTTCTGGTCATAGAGCCATAAACTTTTATTTTTTTTCCTAGAGAAAATTTGGTTATGAGTTCTGTGAAAATTGAACTCCCATTAGCAGTTGTCATGCCAGGTGTTGGATGAGAATTCCTTAAATGAAATAAAATATGTCCCACTTAGAGCCACAAAAATCATTTGGCTCATTGCTTCCAAACATCAGTGCCTTGGGAAAAATCAGGAAAAAGAATGTTGAATAAACTTACAAGCAGATTTTAACCCATCTGTGTTGAGGATGGCCTAATTTTCATCTTTCACAATTCCCTTGAAGAGTTACACATGGTGAGAACCTGACCCAGTATTTTTTCAACTAGGAGGTAATTTGTAGAAAAATTTCCTAATTAAATAAGACATAAAAACATCTACTTGAGAGTCTTGAGTTCTGCAGAGACTGACCTATGCATTCTAGGAAGGACTATTTGCCTCACTCTTTATCACACTCTCTTCCTTTTTCCCTTCTATTTTTTCCCTTCAAGTACACATCAGAGAATGTTTCTTCATGTACAGCAGACAATTTCCTAGGTTCTAGCATATGTGCCACTCCTTTTATTTCACTACTAAGATGTCTCCAAGTATCTCATAGCACTTTCTGGCTCTCCTATAAACATATAGTGTTGGTCATTGTATATTTATCATTGTACATTTATTGTGTATTGCAATGTGTGTAGATAAGCACTTTATCTCCTATGCTAGGTTATAACTTCCTTAAGGATAAGAGCTATGTCTTAATTATCTTTATAGTTACTACAGTACTTCTGCTATTATACTCACACAATTAGTTGCACAATGTAGGTTCTTAAGAGATGTTGAATGAATGAATGACTTGGTTTGGACACTTACTGATTGGCATTGTTGCTCTTTCTTCTGGATGAAAGTGCTAAGATTGTTTCAGTATGTATGAATAATCATAATTTATACTATCCATTGCACAGAATAGACAAGTGACCACTGTTACAACCTAGTGTGTTCAGTAACAAGAATTAGGGAGATGTGTGGAATGAAGATACATGACAGGCAGTGATTCAGATGATTTCATATATATATGGCTCATTAGAGCTACCCAAAGATGTCACACTATAACTCCCCCATTAATATACCACCTGGTTTGTTCTTTACTCTATTGGTTACCCCTTCTTCAGTATGAAGCACCTGGCATGACCACATGGAAGGTAAGGAGCACCATAAAGAGAAAATGACTACAGTGGAACCTTTGACAATGACTGCCTAATCCAAAAATTCCTGTAAACCCTCTTTTGAGAGACATTTTAGGTCAACTCCTCCCCCACCATGTTACCAAGTCTAATAAGCAACAACCTCATTGTTGACACTGAACTTGAATTTCATAAAACTGAAACATTTTTTGGTCCTTTCTCTCATAACTCTGGTACAATGTGTTATTTTTTAACTCACTTCCAAATATTTTTTCAGTTGTGAATAAGTGCTATGATTTTTTTTCTTTTAGCCTTTAAGAGTTCTCTCTTGTCCTCCTGTCCCCCAACCCCATTTCTCCTATATAATGAAACAAAAATTCCCAAGAAAATCATAAACATCCATCTCATAATATTTTTTTTCAGTTTACTCTTCTTCTGACTGGATGGCTAAACTTGTTGTTATTATTAATTACTATGATGATTATTATTTAGTTCAGGATCCCACAGCAGATGTTTGGGGAAATAGCATCTTTTTCGTTTGCTTAGAAATTGAATTTGATTACTCATATCTCTTTTCAGCACATACTGATATAGCTATTTAGATCCCAGATACAGAGCCTAAGATTGATAAACAGGAATAATATTAAACAAGTTAAAATGTGACATCAGGTGATATTTATATCACAATTTATACTTTATGAAGTGCTTTAAATACACTATCTCATTCTGTATTTACCACAACCTTATGTGGTACCCTTTTTACAGATGAAGAAACTGAGACATAAAGAGAATAAGTTACTCCTAGATGTTGAAGGTGGGATATGAAATCAGGTTACTCAAAGATTTTTTGCCCTACAACATGCTGCCCCTTTACTTTTAAAACAAATTGCATGTCTGTCTAATGCCTTTCAAGTTATTGATTCTTTAGCGGCAATAACCACGTCTTACACTTCCGAATCTCTCATTGCACCTTGTGCTGTGATGAGAAAATTAAAAGATAGCATAATAAAACCAAAAGAACCTTAGACATCTTCCAATTCAATCTCTTTATATTGCAGAGGAGGTAAATGAGACCCAGAAAAATTATTAGGTAAATTCACGTAGCTAATTGGTGCCAGACAAAGATAGGCAAAAACTAATGCCTTCCCTCAACTTACATTCTAAGGGGGCGACAATTTGTTAACAACTAAGCGCATACAAGGTTTATACAGAGTAGATAAAGGTAATCTGAGTAGAACTGAGGTAAACTGAGAAGAACCAGGAAAGGCTTGCAGAAGGTAGGATTTAAGCTAAGCCTAGAAGGAAGCCAGAAAAATTTAAGAGGCAAAGGTGTAGGAACAGAGTATCTCTGGCATTGGGGACAGCCAGTATAAAGGCACAGAAATGAGAGATGGAGAGATATGATAGATACACTTGCAAGTAAGCAAGTGTAACTGGATCGTGGATTGTGTGGAAGGGAGTAAGGTGGGAGAAGATAAGAAAATAGGAAGGGGTCAAGTTGTGAAGAGCTTTAAATGCAAACCTAGAAACTTCTGTTTTTAAACCTGAAGGTAGCATGGAGCCAAAAGACTTCATTGAACAGGAGATGGGGGAAGGGTGACATATTAAAATCTACAGTTTAGAAAAATCAGCTTGGTAGCTGAGTGGATGATAGATTAGAGTGGAAATAGAGTTGAGACCAGGGTATCAGTTAGAAGGTGATTTCAATAGTCCAGGTGAAAAGTGACAAGGACGTAAGTAAACTAAGGTTGTGGCTGTACAAGTGGAGAGAAACATATATGAGAGATTTTGCGAAGGTAGAAATAAGATTTGACTATGGATTGGATATATGTAGTGAATAAGAGTAAGGACTTGAAGATGACACAGAAATTAAGAGCCAGAATTATGGGAGGATAGTAATGCCTTTAATAATAATTTGGAAGATCAGAAGCAGAGAGAATTTGAGAAAGATGATGAGTTCTACTTTGGACATGTTGGTTGTAAGATTGTGAGATGCCTATAGGACATCCAGTCTGAGATGTCTGAGAGACAGCTGAGATTTATGACTATAGCTTAGTAGAGAGACTAGGGCTGAATATATATGTCTTGGAATCATCAGAGATCTACGCAGAGATCATAACTGTACCAGGAGAACTGATGGGATCCCCAAGTGGTGGTGGAAAGAGTGAAGTAGTAGGTGCTTAATAATTGATTGATTGATTGATTGAAAGAAATTGGCCCAGGACAGAGCCTTGGGGGACACCCAATTAAAAAGTATGACATAGGAAAAGAACCAGAAAAGGAGACTGAGAAGGAGCAATCAAATGGGAAGAAAGCCAGGAGAGAGAAGTACCATAAACACTGAGAAAGGAGAGAGTACACAGAAAGAGAAGGTGATCAACAGGGTCAAATGCAGCAGAGAGGTCAAGAAGGATCATGATGGAGAAAAGAGCAGTAGATTCAGTGATCAGGAGATTGTTGATAACTTTGGAGAGGGAAATGTTGGATGAATGGTGAAGTTGGAAGCCAGATTACAGAGGGTCTAAAAGAAAGTGAGAAGAAATAGAGGAATTGATTATAGACTGTTTTCTCAAGAAGTTTGTCCACAAAGAGGAGGCAAGAAATAGGTTGATAAATTGTAGGGATGCTCACATCAAGTGGCAGATTTTTTTTTGGGTTTGTGTTGTTTTCTTCTAGGATTGGGAGGACATAAGTATGTTTGTAGGAATCAGATAAAGAGCCAGTAGTGGAATGATGAAAGATAAGAGTGAGTGGGCATGATGGTGGTGGCAATATGGAGAATTTGTGAGGAGATGGTATCAAGGTTGTAAATGTAAAGCGTTTGCAATAAGAAGGTTCACCTCTTCATCTAAGACTCAAGTAGAGGAGCTAATAAGGGATTCTTAGTGATATAAGATAAGGATAAGGGGAGAAGGCAGAGCTCTCAGAGAACGGTCTCAGTATTTTTTTCCTATGAAGTATGAGGCAAGACCTTAGCTGAGAGGGTAGGAGGAGGGGGTGCCATGGGAGACTTGAAGAAAGATAAGAAAGTCTAAATTAAGCAATCTGGAGAGTGGGATAGTGAATCAAGTTCCTTTCCAGCTCTAAATCTCTGATCATATGATCCCCACAATCGACCCCTACTTCAGCTGCCTAAATGAGCCAAAGTCAGTCATCTATAGCAAAAGGCACTACTACCCAAGGACTCCAATTCAGCATCATCACCACCACCACCACCATTCTTATGGGCCATGGAAAGTTGGAAAAGGGTGTGGGAGGCCTCTCCTATGCTGTGAAAATATAACTAAGCCTTGCTTCTTGCATGTATCGTTGGATTTTCATTTTCTTATAATAACAGTGTTACAAAGGGTGATTAATAGCTACGTATCTACAGTGACTCATCGACATAGTACTTTTCAAGGCGTTTTCACGTACATCATATCCCAATTGGTTTTTAACAACAATTCCGCTAGATATAATAGGTATTATTATTCCTATTTTTCAGATGGAGAAACAGGTCCAAAGAGTCTTAATGACTTGCTCCAATGTCATATGAGTAGTTTTTGAAGCCAGAGCTTCTGTCACTAGCTCTAGTGTTCTTGCTACCACTCTATAACACACTTCCTTTCTACTTCAACAAAGGACACTGAGTACTTCGCTCAAGGCAAGCAGTTAGTAAATGGCAGGAGTAGGATTCCAATCCAAAGCTTCTAGTACTGTGGGCCATAAACACTGTGGGCCATAAACACTGTGGGTTAAAATATGCTTATGTGGAAGGGCAACAGACTCTGTCTCCCAGAATCTTTTTTTCTATAGAAAAGTGCCTTCTGCATTTGCTTAAACAATGAAACAATTCACACAAACATACATGCACACACATATGTGTGTATATGTGTGTCTATATGATTATGTATGTGTATGTATGTATTTTGAGCTAATGCCACAGGTTGGAGACTGTTTTTTTAGAGTCTCATGTGTTGTCAGCCCTCCTGATCTATTCATCAGCTGACCAAAACCTTGAAGCAAATGCCCTGAGGTCCTTGTATATCAGGCAGGTGGACCGCTGTGTTGTTTCTCTGCCTTCATCCCACAGTTCTGTGCATTATGGTAACCTGTTGTAGGGTCTTTAAATGAAGCCATAGACAAAAATGTTTCTAACGGCTTCTGCTGCTGCTGATGTTTAGTGGTTTTCCTTTGTACCTTAAAGTGTCATAGTTAGAATTATGATCTTTGCTGAGAGAAAGATAATAGGCTATCTTTTCATTTCATTTCTTCTTAGACATTGCCTTCTCTAGGGATAGGATACTAAAAAGGATCTGTTTGAAATTGAGTTTACTTTTACATAAGAAAATTTAGACTTTTTCATTTCTAGTATATCACTGGAAACTTTTAAGTAGATGTCTAATATTTCCTGGCAAATGAATCCACAACATGGATTTTTAATCTTACCATATCAACATAATGAATTTCCTTTATTTTTGCTGAATTATATTCGCTTCAATGAATCCCCAGCTTATAGCTACTGGCTGGAGAAAGAGGATCAAGAGAGAGGAAGGAGTGTGAATTTTTACATTTTATTTGTGCTGCAATCTCATGTGGAAGTTAATATGCTGTTCTCTTTCTTCTTTATTTAGTATTACTTTCCTGCTAAGAATAGTGGAGAGTTATATATCCAATATAAACAGTGTTATTCGGGAGTTCAAGTGGATTGTGAATAGCAGAGACTTCCAAATTGCCTTTGTAGAAGTAAGAATCCCGTTCAGTTATTCTGTGTATATGTGGCTTTAGGGAGTTGTCAGATTTTGTTTGTAAAGTAAAATAAAGCTCAAGGGATGGATAAATCAGGGGACTTGTGAAAGGCTATATAGCATTTTACCTCCAGTTTGGTTCACATCCAGTACAGGTCTGTAGTAAACACCACCTTTTTCAGTGGTCCATTAAGGAAAGAATTACGGGTCTTAACCCCAGTGCACAGGATGAAGTCACAACATAAAGATCAAAATGCCATTACATGTGGCATGTGAGTTAATAGCTTTTAAGGAGAAGTCAATGAAAGATAATGTAGGGAAAGAATAAGTCGGCCTCTTCATTTTAGGTATCACTGAAATGGCTTTCAGTAGCTGCCAGTGACCTCCTAATTGCCGAACCCAATGACTTATTCTATCCTTCTTCTCCTTGGTCTCTCTGCTCTGTTTCTAGTGACCACTTTTTCTCTTGGCTTTCATGACACTCCACTATTCTGGTTTTTTTGTGTGTGTCCTCTGTACCTCATTCCTTCTTCCTTTACTTCCTTTTACTTGCTCCCCTGTACTTCTTCTTGCCCCCCAACTGTTAGTATACCTTTAAACTAAGGTATATATGCAAGCCATTTTATTGTTACTTTTGCTAATAAAATAGAAACACTCATGTGTCTTATATCTTTGAATGCTAGCAATCATGTTTTATTAATCAAATGCATGGAAACTTTAGTTTTTATTATTGACCCCTCTAGGAGAAATGTATCAGCACCAATTCCTGTAGGGTTCTAGTAAACATGTCTCATACTAATACTTAGTGACAAGATTACTTCTTTGTCCAGCCAGAAGCCATGTGTCTCCCTCCAAGGTGGCTGACTAGAAAGTTGGCAAATTTCAGTCAATCAGAATTGCCCTTAATTGGACATAGGGAATGCTTGATTCCCAAGGATGGGGGATATAGGAACTTGCCTCAGTTGTGACCCAAGGTCAAGCTGAAGGCTAGCAGTCTCTAGTGGGTGTCTTACGGCTCTAGTTATGGGAGTTAGCTGGTTACACCCAAATTCTGATTGATAGCCAATGGCATAATTTGTTTACCAATTAATTTGATTGATGCTTAATGGCATGAACTAATGATGAGTTTGTTAACCAGGTTTTCCCATTGATAGTCTGGCCTATCTGGGGTTTTCATGTGTTTACCAGATGTTTACATACATATACATGGTTAGTATCCTATACCTTATATATGCTTACTTCAATATTAATAAGGAAATAAGTTATGAAAAACAAACATCAAAACATTTCATCACAAATGATGGCCCAATACAAAATGGAGTCAGTTACATCAAAAAAACATATTCTTACTACATCTCCTGTGGTTCCATCATTGACCCCTGCCCCCCGTAGTCAGTCTTCAAAGCCTGTTACATTTATCAAAATATCTTTCATAACTAGCCATTTGTCCCCTACTTACATTGTTCCTACCCTAACTCAGGCCATCACAATTGTCCCTAGATATAATAGCTAGATTTTCTTCCCTCTGAGTCATCTTGAATATAGCTGCCAAATGAGTTTTCCCCAAATGTTGCTTTCATTATGTCATTTTCCTGGTCAGGAGCCATCAAGTAGATCCCTAGCTCCTACCACATCAAATTCACACCTCTCTTTCCCCATTTCACCTAGACAGTAACTGTGATGTAGTAAAAGGTCAATGAACTGGGAGCATCAGAAGACTTAAATGCTCAGCCTGACTTTGTCGCTAACTTAACTCTAATTTTGGGCCTATTTTTTTTATTAGTAAAATTGTTATCTTAAATTAGACCTAGAAGGGACTTTAGAAGTTATCTGATCATCTAGGACTCTATGAGTTTATCACCCACTATTCCAGCAGGCTCTTCATCTGTTGTAGTTAGGACAGTCTCATATTTCTTCCATAAATACCTAACAAATACCTCATTTCCATCTCTGTGCTTTTCCCCCTTTTTTTTTTTTGCCTGGAATGTCTGTCATCTTCCCCTTGCTATCTGCCCAGATCTGATTCAGTCTTCAAGCAAACATTATTGTGTACAGAATTGAGGTGAGTGTAGTGCACATAGATACCCCAAATCAGCCTAATTACACTCACCCTAATTCCTATAGCACTTGTGTGTGTGAATTTGGCACTTACTTATCTACTGCCTATTTTGGTGTTTGCTCTCAAACCGCCTGCACAAATTTCTTCCCTTCATTAAATTGTAAGCTCTTTCTCTAGAGATACAGACCAGGCCAGGCAGTTCTTCTGCAACTCCCAAAGCACCTCGAGCAATGATGAGTATATCAAGTCAATATTATATATGACTTGATATACCCTAGACATTATCAAAACTAATCCTCATTTTGTAAATGAGACAAAAAAAAAAAAACCACAGTACAAAAACCATTGGCTTCAAACCCAAGCCTGCCATTTACTTCCTTTGGGACTTGGGCAAGTCACACCTCTCTGTTCTCAGTTTACTTGTTTGTAAAATGAGAGGATAAGACTAGATGATTTCCAAAATATATGAATCCATGATCAAGAAACATTAAGTGACTTGTTCAAGATGGTGCTGCTTCCTTGGTGGCAGAACACAGGCTGGAATATAGATTGCTTATACCCTGGTCTGCTGTGTGGATAATAATCATAATCATAGTTAATATTTATATAGCACCTACTATGTGCCAGGCACCATACTAAGTGCTGTACAAATATCCTCTCAGTTGATCCTCACAACAGCCCTGGAAGGAAAGTGCTATTGGTATGACCATTTTACAGATGAGGAAATAGAAGCCAAGAGAGGTGAAATGACTTGCCTGTGCTCACATAGCTAGTAAGTGTCTGAGGCTAGATTTGAACTCAAGTCTTCTTGGCTCCAGGCTCACCCCTCTATCCACTGTGCCATCTAGCTGCCTCAACTTGGATAGGGTGCTTAACTTGGAAATCAGAACTACTGAGTTTGAATCCCATCTCTGCCACTAGCTCTATTGCCCTGAGGAAGTTATTTAATCTCTCTTTTTTTCCTCCTCTATAAAATGAGGATAATAATAACCTAATGTACTTCCCTAGAAGTCAGGTGAGGCTCGAATGAGATAGCGTGTGCAAAACACTCTGTATACCTTGAAATGATATATAAATGTCAATTATTATCAGCATGACCACCACCACCATCATAATCACTTTTATATATTCCATACATTATGATGGCTCAACTGGGTGAATGATTAGCTTCTGGCAAAGTTATCCTAAAAAACATCCATCAAAACTGTTGCCCAGTAGATCCTCACCCTTGAAACTCAAATGAACAACTGTCCCTGACTATCCATCTGTTATTTTCAATAGGGAGGGAAAAGAAAAGGGCCCCTGGCATAAAATCTCAACACAGTAAGGAAGAGAAAGCCTCTTTTGCCAAGATAGTGAGAGGTGTTAGGGTGGATTGCAGACCAAATGCTATTAGCCTGAAGTAGGGAGTATGTCATCACTTCATTCAAAAATCATGATTCTTGAGCACCATTGTCTCTCTCCCACTGAGTCCAGATTGATAGATGAACTCTAACATATTAAACAGTGAATTTACCAAGAATGGGAAATTTCAGATAACTACACAGTTGAAGAGATGCTTTAAACTAAATGTATGCCCAGTGTCTAACTTTATCTTTTTTTTTTATTTTTATTTTTTTATTCAGGGACTTAGAGAGTGGGGTGTGGGGAAGACAAAATTGATTTTACAAGAACAGATTAAAAGAATCCTGCCTTTCACAACCTATGGCCACCGAAAGGATCACTTATAGAGATTTAAGCTTAATAGTTCATGACAATTAAGTCATTAACATACGAGCAACTCTTTGTCCAGATTGTAATCATAGTCAGTCACGAGCATCATTGTTATTTGTGTTTTATCTTTCTGTAGCAGTTTCACATTTATAAAGTACTTCATATGCATTATCTCATCTAATACTTAGCACAACTTAGTGAGTTATGTGTTATTATTATCCCCATTTTACAGATGACAAAGTTGAGGCTTAAAGAAATTAAATGACTTACCAAAGGTCATACAACCAGTAAAAGTCTGAATTGGGATTTGAACCCACACAAATTCATCACATGTTAAATCTAAAAACACCCTGCTGTTGTTCACTCGTGTTTGACTCTCCATGACCCCATTTGAGGTTTGCTTGGCAAAGATTCTAGAGTGGTTTGCCATATCCTTCTCCAGATCATTTTACAAATAGGTAATTGAGGCAAACAGGGCTAAGTGACTTGCTCAGGATCTTATAGCTAATAAATGTATGAGGCCAGATTTGAACTCAGGAAGATGTCTTCCTGAGTTTAGGCCCAGCACTCTATCCACAGAGCCTGAAGGCTCCGCCATTTAATAGTCATGTGATGTTGGGGAAATTGTTTCACTTGGGGCTAGTAATGCTTACATGACCTTTCAGAGTTATCAGAAGGAATAGTTCTCTTTAACTTTTAATTGCTGTGTGAGTGAATTATTAATGACTTTGGGGGTAAACCTTATCTAGCCTGAATTTTCAGTCCCCACGAGATGCTCTAAAATCCTTTGGCTATTCATGGCACGGATGGCAATGTAAACAAATATCTGCCCATTTTTAAACCATGGAAAATATGGCAGGTGAATCATTCGGAATTATCGGAATATTTACAATACCTACCAGCAGAGATAACTGGTGTTCCTTCTGCTGTTATGAATAATGTTTCAGACATCTAAATTAAAATGTGGCTGGAAATTAATGCTGGCTTTAGGTAGCAGAAGTGAGAGGTAGACTTTATTCCTTCGACCTCTAGCCTCTTCTTGAACTTGAAGCTGTGTTTTGAAGAGATGTGAATGTATTCTGTATAAACTGCTGTTGTTGTTGTTTGCTTTCCTATAATTGGAACATCATACTAATTTCTACAAGTTGTGATTACTAACAGCCGGCAATCACCTCACAGACTTGTATCGAAAAGAAGAGATAATCCAGGTGATGGGAAATGGCATCGTACAGAGTCCTCGATTCCCCAACAGCTACCCCAGGAATCTGCTACTCACATGGAGGCTACACTCCCAGGAAAAAACCAGGATACAACTGGCTTTTGATAATCAGTTTGGATTGGAGGAACCAGAAAATGATATCTGCAGGTGAGTGGAAAAGGCAGTCCCAATCACTTTTGATTATGAAATGAGGAAGCCCAAGAATCATACGATTTATGTGTGGGAGACTATCTAGTCCAGGGGTGGAGAACTTGTGGCCTTGAGGCCACATGAGGCCTTCTAGATCCTTAAGGGCAGCCTTTTGACTGAATCCAAATTTTATAGATTGTTTACAAATTTGCAAATTGTCCTGTAAAACTTGGATTTGAACTCAAGAAGATGAGTCCTTCTTCTACTTCAGGCCAGACACTCTGTCCAGTGTACCACATTACCTACCCATGGAAGATCTCACTTTCTAAATAATGTGACCATAACTAATTTTGGTATAGCATTCTGTAACATGCCATGAGATAACTGTTTACCCCAAGACCTGTCCTGAGTCATCTTCATTTTTCCTCTCTATACTCTATCATATGGTGATCTCATATCTCCTTTGTATTTAATTATCATTTCTATGCAGATGATTCTTAGATTTATTTGTCCATCTCTAAAATCTCCAGTCATTTTCCAACATATCAAACTTGATATCCTGCAGATGTTTTGATTACATGCTGTCTTCCACATTACAGAGTGCGTTCCTTGAGAGCAGATACTGTTTTCTACCCTTTTCTGCATTCCCAATTCTGCTTAGACCAATGTCTAGTACTAATAGGTGCTTAATAAATGTTTGCTGACCTGCTGGCTGCCTTTTAATGGTTTCATGAAACTTAAACTCCCAAGAACTAAATTGCCATCATGCAAAGTAATGGGATTCCCCTATGTCTGTGAGAGAGTGAATGGTCTATGTCCCTGCTCCATTCCTCGACCCTAGAATTGTCATTTTAAGGCCACAGACATGTATAAGGAGGAAGCTGGGAAAACCCCAACAGCTCATGTGCTTCTCAAATGATATGTTTTCACATGCTCATCCCTAGGTCAGCAGTAAGGATTGGGGAGTTGGGGGGGGTGCCTTTTTGTTGCCATGTCTGGTTGCCTTATTTGTTTTCTTATAGATTATAGATTGTTGATTATAGAATGTTAGATTTAGATGTAGAATGGTTGAATTTTTTTATTGTTCACTCACAGTATCTTATTTTTTTTAATTAACATTTATAGGACTTGGGGAAGGGCTTTTTGGTGCTTTATTGCCCACACTTGTTCTGCATTACCAATGAACTACTGAACTACTAAACCCTTTCAGCAGGTTTATTTTCCCTTGAATAATAAAAACTGGGTGTCTCAAATTTGACTGTCCTTTGTTGCCTGTTTATTATACAGACAGCTTTGATTGTGCTCTTCTTTTTCTGAGAATAACATCAGTGACTTATTTTCTGAGACCATAGAGGGTAATGTATGCCAGGATGAAAAGAATAATGCCCACAAGAGCAGCCAGTTTGTATTTACATAGAGAATAAATAGAGCCAACCTTGAGGTTTTTGTCTATCTTGTAATAATTCTTTTTCTTTGTTATTTTTGGGGAGAAGAAACAAGAAGACAGGTAATGATCATAACCTCCCAGTATGCCAAGGGATTTGTGGCTTTGATCTGGGTATTCACTTGAAGGGTGCAGATTATGACCAATCTATGCATGCAAATCATATGTGATGCTTGTCCATCTTCCCATATATTTGGGTTTTGTTTTTGTTTTTGAGAAGTAGAAGGGTAGTAAGAAAGCCATATAATACAGAAAATGACTGATAATCAATAATTTGGGGATAAGACACTTCCAGACCAATTTTTTGACATACATGTGTAGGATCCACAGGCAAATAGCTAGCCACAGGGTGGGGAACCTGCAGCCTTGAGGCCATGTATGGCTCTCAAGGTCTTCAAGTGCAGTCCTTTGACTTAAGAGTTTACTATCAGTAACTGGATTCTATTTAGAGTTCTCTTAAACATTTTTAGTTCCAAATGTTGTTTCTATTTGTTTTCATTGCTCATCACGGTTGGCAATTTCAAAACCTTGTTTAATGTTTTTAAAAGAACTTACCCATTCTCTTGATCCTAGGTATGACTTTGTGGAGGTTGAAGATGTGTCTGAAACCAGTACCGTTATAAGAGGAAGGTGGTGTGGACAAAAGGAAGTACCTCCAAGGATAACTTCAAGAACAAACCAAATAAAGATAACCTTCAAATCTGATGACTATTTTGTGGCTAAACCAGGATTCAAGATTTATTATTCTCTTGTGGTAAGTAGCCTTAGAACCCTGTGGTTAAAAGCAGACAATGGTTTGTAAGTACAGACAATGGATACTATAATTAAATACAATGGGGCAAAGTTTGAATTAACTAGAAACCTCTACACTCACTCACACACACACACATACACACACACACAACACACACACACACACACATACACACACACACACTCTCTCTCTCTCTCTCTCTCTCTCTCTCTCTCTCTCTCTCTCTCTTTCTCTCTCTCTCTCTGTCTTTGGAGATGGTACAGTTTGTGTTTCCATGAAAATTTGCCTATATGGACATGAGTGTGCTTGTCTGAGTCCAGATAGTTTCTCTTCAATCTGGGAGAGCCATTTAAAGCTACTCAAAATGAACCCAAGTCACTGAATTTGAAATAAGGCCAGTTTCCTAAATGGGTCATGACACTCAACATATTAAAAAATGTCTCATCAGCATTAATGCTAGAACAGGTTACCATGATTTTGTTTCTGAAGAGCAATGAAGGATTTGCATTGGTACATCCCCATCCTCTGACCTGCTTCTGCCTGTACACATTTGCAAGACAGCTGACTGGCAAGAGACATGGAATGTGTGGCCATGGGAGTTTTTTTCTAAAAATGCCATGAAAAGGGAGTATTTCATGCCCTTAGCCTTGGACTTATTAGTTGAGCTATGTTCAAATGAGTAAATCATGTACAAGTTTACACAATATTCATATCTGATGCTAACCGTGCTCTATAACCCTGATTTAGGAGAAGTATGTTTGTAGTTAATTGTAGTCCCATTAAAAGTTCATTCCCTTTGATGCCCTTGGTTTTGTATCATATTGGCAAAAATCTTAGCAATGGCAACAGCATTGTAACAAATTTCACTTAAATACTATTTTAAGCTTTATTTCAGTTCACAGAAATAGTCTTTGTTTCTGTATATGTAGCTGAATCTGAGGCCCCAGTCCATGTGCTAGAAATACCACATACCAGATTCAGCATCCTTGATATGTATCTGTGAGTTTTAGATTTATATCCTGTCACATAATGATTAATGAAATGGAACTATTAATCTTGAAGCCTTAGGATAACAGAAGGATGAAATATAGAGATAGTATAGAAATGAGGAGGTTGATGATGACTAAATCATAACATAGCACTGCAAAGTTTGCCAGCCACTTTACATAGATCATGTCATTTTATCCTTATAACAACATTGGGAGGTAGATACTTTTATTCTCCGCATTTTAGACATGAGAAGCTAAGTCTGAAAGAGGTTAAGTGCCCAGGGTCACATAGCCCGTAAATGTTTGAGGCAGGGTTCAAACAAGTCTTCCTGACTAGAAGTCCTACATTCTAGCCACTGTTTCCCCTAAAACACACACACACAAACACACACAGCAACAACTGTATATTACATTAGGTGATTTATTTTTAATAAACATTTTCTCCCTAAATGTCATCCTGATATAGCTATACTGAATTTTACATTCAGTAGTGCACAGATACACAATGATTTCAGAAATTCTTTCTGTTGAGTATTATAGCATTCTTTTCTACAACTGGAGTTCTTTTCTTCAGCTTTTTTTTTCCTTTTCAAAAGGCAGATTTACAATAGCTTTTGTTATATTTCATTTCATTTCATGGCTTTTGCGGAATGGTGAGTTATTAAACAGTAAATGAATTCCACATCAGAACATAACAAAGGCGGAAAATAGCATGCAATGACACTGGCTGCAGTTTTAATTTGAAAATAATCCATCAGGTATGATTTGCATGATTACAAACTCATGCAACACTGCTTCCCATTGAGATGAAGGTGTGAAGTTTTTGTTTCTCCATTTCCTACCTTGTAATATTCACAAATGACTCATCATTTTCAACTGTTTTTCCTTAGAGCAGACTTCCCAGAATGAGCATATAGATGAAATGGAGACTCAAAGGCTTAGTGATTTTTTTTCTTTAAAACCCAAGGCTTGCAAGGTTCAAAACACAAAAATGTCGAGTACTTTGTTGTTTGAAGTATGGCTATCTCTGTAGTGTTTTGAATATAGCTAAAATGATTGGTTACTATATTAGCTAACTATAATCTTAAATAACATCTTGTTGATAGGTTGAAGAAGAAAGAGCTCCTTTCTCAAAGGCAGTGTAATTTGTGGTGTGGGGAGAATGAGGTGGTGTTGGGTGTTTATGCTATAATCACAATGCTGACTTGCTCAGCTTGGAGCTACAGATTGAATAGCTCCCATGATAATAGAAATGAAGGCATGTGGGAGCATACTTTAGTCCCAGATGAAAACCCGATCAGTGCTTGTGGTGACAGTGATAATGATAAAGGGTCAACCTACTCCATACTGTATTCTACTATCTACTAAATGGTCTAAATTCTCTGAGACCTATAATTTCTTGGCTGCCATCCTTCTTTTTCATACCATCTGGTACCTGATATGACCTTCTAGTACCAAAATATGGTACTAAAATGTCATGATGACAATTGCTGGCAGTGCCTGTTTCAGGTGTTCCTGACTCTTCATGACCCCATTTCAGGTTTTCTTGACAAAGATATTGGCGTGGTTTGACATTTCCTTCTCCAGCCCATTTTACAGATGAGGAAACTGAGACAAACAGGGCTAAGTGACTTGCCCAGAGTCACACAACTGGTTAGTGTCTGGGACTGGATTTGAACTCAGGTCTTCCTGACTCTAGGCCGAGCACCCTATCCACTGCATCCCTTAGCTGCCCTCTTGTCCTCTCAGGTAAGTGTAGAAAAGATATCAGCATAACTATTGAGAAGTCTGTTTTCTATTTCAACTTCTTGTGCAATGGAGATGGTAATAATATATTCTTGACCAAGGCATTATGAGGATTGATAAATTTATGGTGTGTATTATAGGGGGTGATAGCTATTTGCAACCAGAAAGAGCCTGTGTGATGGTTGGAAAATAGGCTAATCAGGATAGCATGGATAGTGGATAGCTATATGGGTGAATTATGCTGTCAGACCTCTCTTTCCCAATGCCCTGGATTTTAATACCCTAATGGTTCTCCTGGTCCACATGGACTTTCCCAGTAGCTTTATACAGGGTTACATGATATTGCAATGTCTGGTTGCGTCTTGACATTGAATGTGCACATATGTTAAGCAAGTGGCTTGAAAACTGAGTTCATTGTTCATTTTTAGCTGATCAGAAAGAGAATATTACAGAGTATTCCTAAGGAATAAGAGTAACAGGGATAATACAAATGTCAGACAGTCAAGAAAAATATTTAAAACTTTTGAATATTTTAGTACTCTTAACATGGATATATCTGACTTTCTGAAAATTCTTACTATTTTAGTCTAATTCATTAAGCTTCATGGTGAATATCTACTGCACATAGAGCCAAAGAGTTACCCATTCTCCCCATCTTGCTCTTTTTCTCTTCCTTATTTCTGCTCCTTTGCAGAGGATTAAAACACTACTCCTCAAATTGGTGCAAAACACCAATTTAAAACAGCTTGTATTGTCTATAGGGGTCTCTGTTTACCCTTCTCTGGAAGGGATAAAAGAAAAAAGAACTAAATATTTGATGGAGAGGTCCTCCTCTCACACTTTCTTTTGGGTTAAATTAAAGAAAGATCTTATTTATGGTAATCTTATGCCAACTGAGAGCTTAATTAATAAAAATAGATTATCATGTCCATAGATACTTAGAGACAAATTTGACTTGCTGGAGCAGAGAGGGAATTCATTATAGGGTCCCTCCTTATTAAATATCAAGGCTCTCCTAATCTCTAATCCATCCTCCAGATAGCTGCCAAGTGGATATTCTCAAAGCACACTTCTGACCATGTCACATCCCTCCTTAATAAACTCTATTTCTTTCCTATTACCTCTAAAACCAAATAAAATGATGCGAATTCACTTTGCTTAGCTATGTATATTTGTTACAGTTATGTTTTTCCTTCTTTTTCAAAGGGTGGGGGATGGTGAGAGGGAGAGAAAATATTTGCCTCAGTTTCCTCAACTGTAAATGGAGATGGTAACAGCACCTACCTCTCAGGGTTACTATGATGATCAAATATTATAATATATGTAAAGTACTTACTTACCACAGTACCTGGCCTGTAGTAGGCACTAAATAAATACTCCTTTCTCAGCCTTGTTATACATTGTTTCTCTACACACACTCTCATAAAGGACAAAATCTGCTTTTTCCTGTGCATTTGGACAGGCTATTCCCTATATTTAGAATTTACTCTCTCCTCACTCCTACCTCTTAGAATCCCTGATTTTCTTCAAAGTCCAATTCAAATGTTATCTTCCACACGAAGGCCATTGCTGTTTGTCCCAGCTACTAGTGCCTTCCCCCTCTCCCAATAAATTTGTATTTATTTTGTATGTAACTCCTATCTAGTTGTTTTGTTCATTCTTATATGTGTATTTGTTGTATATGAGAGGCAGCCTGAGAGAAAGACAGCCTGGAAAAATCAGTAAGATAGCTGTTGGAAGAAGTAGGTTCAAATCCCACCTTCGATACTTACTGGCTGTTTGACTCTGGTCTGGTCGGCCCCTTTCTAAGGAAACTTTCTAGGACTACATGTCACATAGAATGTGATATATAATTTGCATTAGGAAAAGTTTGTCATCTTGAGCTCCCTTCATGAGTGAAGTCATCAGCTCTGGCTTTAAAAAAAATAATCATAAGCATTGTCTCTCCCTATAGAATGTGAACTCTATGAGAGTAGGGTCTGTTTTATTTTTATCTCAAGGGTCTAGCATAGTTCCTGGACCACAGTAGGTGCTCAATAAATTATTGTTGATTGAATAATTAGGACAACAGATGCTGTTCTTATTTAAAAATATGAAAAATGTTGTGCTATATAGGAATATGAAATTGCTTACAAACATGGCCTTGAGAGTTTGTTTCTCAAATAACACTTTCTTTAGGCTACTATAGAAATCACTCCACTGCATTTAGAGGCCTGCAACTTGAAAATACTTGGATTATTTTCAGGTAACTACTTTAAGATGTAAGTAGCATTTTCATTGTTAGGCTTCTTCTTGCAAGAATAATCTAAAAGAAATCATTGTATGGTTGTTGAAAGTTCTAAAAATGATGCCTTTGAAGACTATCCATTTAGAAGCCTTTCTAGACTATTTTGGCAGCACCCTTTCAATCTTATTCCTCAAAGAGCAAAACAAGGCAGAGGTTTATCAGGCTTATTGGTTAATTGTGTATCTCCATTTAAACTAGCTGAATTAACTTCAAATGATGCTGTTGAGATTGCCATTGAGATTAAAACTCTACATGAGTCATGGTGTAGCATTGCAAGCAGTGATAAAGCAGAGAAGATGAGTTTAACAAGATAAAGTTCTTAATTATCACCACTCTCTGCAGATTCTAATTTTCCTCTCCTAAAAACTTACCCATTAGCCCATCCAATCTAAAATCCACAACAGCAACAACAAATGCAAAGCAGACGTTGAATCTCAGTTCTTCAAACTAGATTCCCTGAATAAAGCTGGAGAGCAAGGAATCTCTGCCTAATGCTGTGTAATGTCACCCCCTCTCCCCACCCCCACCCCAATGTAACCCCTTCTTCACTGACACAAAGGCACACTGTGCCAACCTGTGCAATCCCTGCATGTGTGCTGAGCCTGTTTGCCTCTTTCCATTCTGTTCTGTCCTGTGCCAGGGAGTTCCAGGACAGCTCGATTGACCCCTTCCAGCCAAGGGGTGCTAGGAGTCAATGGAATTATATTCGAATGTGAAGGCTTTGAGAGCAATGGCTGTCTTGTCTTTTGCTGTTTCTGGGCCTAACACTTCCATGGGCACTTGATAAATTAATAAATTTCTAGAGAAAAGGAGGATGGAATAGTAGAAGGTATCTTCATGGCAGATGACAGAAGATTTGGGTTCTAGTGCTGACTCCCCATTTTGTGTGGAGTTGTGTGTCTTGGACAAATCACAGCCTCATATTTCTCAATAAGATGAGACTGAGGGCCTTTGAACTGGATTGATGGGAGTACCCAATGAGATAATAATATACATAAATCGATTTGTAACTGCAAAGTGCAATATGAATAGATATCACTAATTCTGTTACTACTGCTATTAATATTAATAGTGATTGATTAACCTCCAACAGAGGAAGGGACTAAGGACAAAGACTTTCCTTCCTCCTTCTGGGTCTTGCTTTACACATAATAGCTTATTTTTATGCATTTTAGGATTAGTAAAGTGTTTTACACACATCATTTCATTTGATCCTCACAAAAGCCTATGAGTTAGGTGCTCGTATGCCTCTTATTTTGCAGTCGGGGAAACTGAGGTTCACTGAGGTTCTGTGACTTGCCTAGGGCCTCATTACTGTTAAGTATCTGAAACTGAACTGTGACCCAATCTGCCACCAAATCCACCTCTATGAATGCAGTACTATTATACCAGCTACCTTTCACATGGTCGATTTGAGGTTAAGGAATGACTCTCTCTTGTCATTGTAACCTGAGCAACTAGCAGACTGCCTAGCACATAGTAGATGTTTAATATAAGCTTGGAACCCCAGGTCCCTATTACCTCCAGGATCAAATACAATATTTAGTGCCTACTACATGCTAGGCACTGTGGTAAGTACTTTACATATATTATAATATTTGATCATCATAGTAACCTGAGAGGTAGGTGCTGTTACCATCTCTATTTACAGTTGAGGAAACTGAGGCAAATATTTTCTCTCCCTCTTATGTTTTATATTTAAAGCCTATCTTAACATGGCCCCACCTTGGCCTATTTGCCAATCTTCCCGCAGGATACTCCACCTCCCCACTCTGTGACTTTGTACTAGCTGTCCACCATGCCAGGAATTCCCTGCTCCCATCCCCCTGCCCACCTCAGACTCTACCTTCCTTGAAGACTCAGCTGAAACCCCACCTTTTATAGGAGGCCCTTCCCCATCCTGTCCCACTCCTTAGTAACTGCTTAATAAGTTATTGTTGACAGACTGAAAACATGAATGGTATAAATTAAAGACTTTGGAAATCTTCTCCTCCCCCAAAATAGTGCTTTCCCCCCACAGGCCCTGAAGTTCTACCAATTAGAGAGTCGTATGTGATGACAAAAAAAAAAAATACTCTAAGAGAAATAGGGGAAGAGAGTACTAGTCATTTATCTAACAGTGCTTTGCTAAACTCTAGCTGAGGTCTCCTGTGCTAAGGAAATTAGTGGGCAGAGAATGAGGAATAATAGGAAATTTTGAAGTATAGGGTAATTTTAGAAAAGGCAGAGCTGGATGCTTAAGGTGTAAAAAGTTGACCAGCGTAAGGTGGAAAAGTGGGTGTGGATGAAAGATTAGCGCACAGAAAGGGACATGGGGAGGGAACAGAGACAACAGCACTTGGCTTATTTTGAAATTTTGCTTTTAACCAAGCCCCGTATGTTTTGCTACAGTGTCTCTGTCCAGGTTAAGTGGAGGTATTATTACTATGCCCCTGTCCTCCCTTGTTCCTCTCCCCACAGTCAGCTTCTCGCCCAGTTTTCCTTTTCTACTTGCATTTTCTACCTTCATTAACCTCTGCTTTGATGACAACGAATGGCAGGAGAGGAGGTAGAGCAGATTGCTCTACCGATTATAAATTGTTAAGCATCTGGCTGGAGCCCGGCAGGGGAATGCTTCCTCTAGTAGGAGTCCACGTCAGTCCCAACTTGGGGATGGCTTTTTGTGTCCCTTTGTTTTTAACTGTAAGCCTCTTGTGCCCTTCACTGAGAATACAAAAAGCAAGATTCTTCTCTTCCACCATACTAGAATGCAGAAGCACTTACACAGATGCCAAATTAAGAGAACCAAAGGATTTTAGACCTTAGGTATTATCTAATTCATTCTCCTCCATGTTCAAGTGAAGCAACCAAGTCTTACCCAAGATCACTTAGTATGTGGCAGACACAAAAGGGGCACTCAGGCCTGCTGACTCTTAACACTGCTCTCTACTAGTCAACACTGTCTCTCCATATTGTCTACCATTGAATTCAGCTTTGAAGCTGTTAGAAATGTTTTCTTCTATGTTCTCTTGTGTCCCTTTCCTACACAAGCGGTTGTTTGAAATAATTATTCACAATTCCAATTATTTGTGTTCATAAACTTCATGCTCAAATGCATGCACAGATGATGTTCAGTTTGCCTGGGTAAGCACATTTCCAGCTTTGAAAGATATTTTGTTTAATAACACATTGGATAGTCCAATATTTTGTTTATCTAGCACTTAATTATATTGCCAAGTAACAAGTAAAATCTGATGAGTGAAAAACAAGAATGTTTGGCAGTTTCAGAGAGTTATGCCATATAATAATTATCGGCCTTTTTCTTTTTACTTCTTGGATAGTCTTCATGATTGGGGGGGGGGTGAAGTACAGTCTGAAAAAAGGGTGGAAAATGTTATCCAATCACATCATAAAATAACACTTATTTATCTTGGCTTATAAATTATCTTACCTTATCTTAAGTGTTAGCTAATAAATTATCTAATAATACCGCTGCTAGCCAAAATAAAGCATCTACTTGGTATTGAGCATATATCTTCCTAAGGGCTCAAAGAATTCACCAGACATTCTCTGATTAAGCCCCTGAAGGTCATTCAAAAAAAAAAACAAAAGCATGGAGATGTATGTAAAGAATGTCTGGCATATAGGCAGCAGTCCTAAGAGTCTAGCTGTCACCAAAGGAGCTGTTAATGGGTAGGTTGATCTGCTGGCTCACAAATGCAGATAAACAAGGAAAATTTGGGGAGGAGTCTGCTGGAGGGGAAGGAGATAAGAGAAGATTGGGGCAGGAAAGAGACACAAGAAAGGACAAACATAATAACAGTTAAATAATACCTGAGCACACAAAGTAGAACTCTTCCCACTTTCATTCTAGTATAGTGCACCAAACAAAATTTCAAAACAGGCCAATGGCTCTTGTATTTGGTACCTCTCCATCTCCCATTCTGTGCCCTTCCCCTAAGTCTTGGAGTTTCCCTTCCCTCCCCTACTTCCTCATGCTGGCCCACATTTTACCCCTTATGCATCCAACCTTACCTGGAGGACATACCAGCAGGCTCCTAGCCTCCATTCTTACTCACACATCCTCAATCCTTCACTCTCTTTCATCCCTCATGTTCAATCAGTTGCCATCTTGCCCATTCTATTTCTACTATATCTCTCCCATCTCTTCCCTTCTCTTTATTCACCTTGCTGCCGCCCTCACTGGGGCCCTCATCCCTATTGCAGTTATCTCCCAATAGATAGTCCTTTTCCAGTCCGTATTCTGAGCTGCTGCCCACGCAGTACTTATAAAGTACAGGTCTGACCATGCCACTCTCCTGACCACCAAGATCTGGCGGCACCCTGTTGCTTCTGAAAGCCAATACAAATTCCTCTGTTTGGCATTTGAAGTCCTTTACACTTTGGCCCCAGCCTACCTTCCAGATTTATTGCACTCACTCTGCAATTTATCGAAACTGACCTTCTTGCCTTTCTTCACACGGAACCATCCATCTCCTGTGTCTGCCTTTGGCCAGGCCTTTCTCTCTGCCAGGAAAAGTGTTTCTTCCTCACTTTCCTGTCCTGTCATCCCCAGGCCTCCTTCAAAAGTCCAACTCAAGTGTTACCTGTTCTGTGAGGCCTTTTCTGATCTCCCTTCTATCCCTCTCCCACCTTTATGTGTGGCTATTGCCACATCTCCAAAACTTACCTCATTTACTTTTACAACAAAAACAAAGACAAAAACAGAATTCTGAGGCAAGTGCTAGACAGTACCTTCTATCCTCATAGAAAAACAAAACAAAAAAGGAAAAAATAAATGAAAAGCATCCTAAACATTGAACTTAGAAGACTTAGGGCCTGGCCCTGGCCCTGCCACTTAATAGCTGTGTGACCTTGGGCAAGTTACTTTACCTCTCTGGGTCTCAGTGTCCTCAGATCAAAAGTGGGAGCATTAGATTCAGAGATATCTTAATTCTCTTCTGGATGCAACATTACTTTAGCTTTAACGTCTGAGAAATAGTAATTAATAATCAGTCAGCAGGAATGTTGAGGGAATACTATATACTCAATACTGTATGATAAAAAGTTTTTTAAATTGTCTGTGCCTGAAAACTGATGAGGCAAAACCATAGTTTTATATACAAGAGGACCTGTACTATCTTGAGGTTGTATACCAGAGCCCACCCAAAGACAGCCTCCCATCACCCTATGTCTGTTGTTACTGCAGTCATGATGCCTTGGCCCCCAGCCAGCTCTGCTGGACTATAGAAGGCAGCCCAGTGCCAGGTGAGCTGTGAATCTGATTTACAGCTGAAGGCATTCAGATGGTCAGTGGTACCCTTGCTGCTATTTCAAAAGCTATTGCAGAGATGGTTGCTGTGGCAAATTCAGGGCCCACTTAATCCCAACAATTCCACATCTTTGTGCTTGTGCAATTGTGACCAAGCAGTGTCTCAATTTTTAGGCTTTCTGTCCTTCCACAGAGCTTTAGTGGCAAGATGCTCTCAGAGTAACAATTAAAACTGTAACAGTGGATATGCAAATGGTACCTTAAAGTTTGCAAAGCACATGAGTCTCACAACAATCCCATGAGGTAGCTACTGCAGGCGTTTTTCTCCCCATTTTACGTATGAGGAAACTGAGATGCAAAGAGACGAAGTGAATGGTCCATAGCCAAAGAGTTTTTAAATCTGGGAAGATGTTTCCCCAAAAACTCGCAGTACTCATGTCTGTTCTCTTCTTCCACATTTACTATGTGCCAGGCACTGTATAAGCACAGGAAATACAAAGAAAGGCAAAAACAGCCCCTGCCCCGAAGGAGCACACATTCTAATGGAGAGACAACATATAAAGAATTAGGTACCTGCAAGATATAGTCAATGAAGAACATGACTGCCCTGCCTGATGTTTGGCATCTTACTGTTGTTTTATGGTAATATATATATATATATCTTTTTAAAAATAGCTATTTTTGGTGGTAGTGAAGAGGGTGGTTCTAAAACCCTTCCTAGTTTTGTTTTCTTTCTACAAGTCAATATTTCCATAAAAACTTGAATACTTAGCAGGAGCTGATTAAATTTAGTAGTGGGAGTGAAGGATAATCTAGATAAGGCCGTAGTTTATTGTTAAAATATTACAAATGGTAATATAAATTGCTAACTAGGGATCATCTCTAGAAAGAGAGCTATAATTATAAAGGCAGTGCTTTACACTTAAATATTTAAGTCTTCACCTAATTTTGATTTAATGGTATAATTAGTTAGAACAAACAACTCTAATCAGTTCCATTTGCCTTTTTTAAACGGCATCTTTTGTGCAGATATGTGTGCTATGTATCACTATTAAAATAAAAGTCTTATTGCCAGAGCCAGCCCTTGACAAAATTATGAAGGGGGAAGAATTATCTTTGGATCTTGCCCATTTCCCATCCCTACATTTTTCTCTGTCCTTTGCCCGTAGAGATAGGATCATCGTTCTTTTGCCTCCTTACCACCCTGACCAAACCTACTCTTGAAAGCTTTATTCACATTAAAATGTAAACTATTTGAAATTGGGAGTTATAGTGAAAAGAGTGTTGAATTTAGAGTCAAAATACCTGGACTGGAATACCAGCTCTGCATTGAATTATCTAGGTGTCTCAGAGAAGAGAGGACTTGTCCTATAGTCAGGAAGACCTGAGTGTGACCCTGGGAAAGTCACTTAACCTCTGTCTGCCTCAATTTCCTCAACAGTAGAATGGGGATAATAATAGCACCTGCCTTGTAGTGTTGTTATGGGGCTCAAAAGAGATGATATTTGTAAAACTCTTAGCATACTGCCTGGCACATAGTAGGTACTTAATAAATGCTTGTTTCTTTCCTCCCTGTGAAACCTTAAGCAATTCACTTAATCTCACTGGGCCTCAGTTTCCTCATCTGTTAAATGGGGGGCTTATCTTCGGTGAATTTTAAAGCCCCTTCTAGCTCTCAATTTAAATTCATGATCGCATGGCTGATAATTCAAAATATAATTACTCATGCTACCATTAAGAGAATGTTTAATATTAATATTTTCACAAGTATTAAAGAATTAATACTCTAACTGGAGGCAGCTATTGATGGACTATACAGGAGATGGGATATCTTATCCCTCCCTATTCTGTAGCCAGCCATTATAATTTGTATCCAGTTTGCCACTAAGGAGACCTTCTTCTAATTGTGGGGAATTAGGCTTTCTCTGCTTGCATTCCTTGGCTAGCTAATAAAACCCTACTATTTTCCCCCAAAGTGAGGAAAATAAAATGGAGCTCAGTGCACGAACTATAAGCATAAGTCAGGTATGAGACAAGATACTACACAGATTCCTACAAAGAAAGATGAACATAGGAAGAATCATCATGCATGTTAATATAATGATTTACACTACATTCATTAATTTAATTTGGAAGTATACCTACAACAGGTTAGGAGGCTAATTTTGTAGGCCTTATAGTATATAGCACAGTTTTTTCAACATTGTGAATTAGGCATTTCACATTTCATCTTGGCACATTTCACTTCTGGTACTTGTTGGCTCCTAAAATGGGCCATGCTTGACCCCTCTCCTGACCGTGGCAAAATCCATATACTTTTGCTGCCACAGCCACTGACCTCCAGAACTTTCAAGCCCACAAAGTCACTTATTTACAGGAAAAAAATACAAAATAGACAGCCAGGTTACATTCTCAGAACCAACTAGGCACAAAATCAACATGACACCAAAAGTAAAGACAAGATCCTCTTTCCCCACTATTCCCTGCAGCCATATCTTGCAAGTTTGAATGGCACATTGGAGAGAGTGCCAACCTGGAATTGCCTCGAATTTTAAAAGGTCCACTGAGTCATTAGCTTCTCAAGCTCAGTAACCAATTAGGGAGTTCTTCCGTCATCAATAGTGCAAGATCCCTTGGCAATGAGCTCGACAAAAGCCCATACTTAGATGGAAACAGGCCCCTATAGCTATCACATGGTCCAAGTCAACAAAGAATATCTACTCATGCTAGGTACAGATTCATGTAATGATACCAAAGAGATGAAGCTTTGCCAGTGACATTTTGGATATCAAATGGGCAAGAATTTAGGGTGGGTATGGAACTTACTTCTGCTCCTGAAGTCATATCAGTTAAATCCATCTAGAGCCAATGGTAAGGCTTACTCTGGTTATTTCAAATCAAAACTTAATTACACACACAGAGGGTCATTGTTGGGGGAAGCTCTGTGTTCTGTTGAATAGGACAAACTGAAAACCAGGGACATTCTCTCAAGGGTAGTGGCAGCTATCACCAGTCTTCTAGGCCTGGGGCTACTGTCTCTAGTGCTAGGCTGATCCAACCCCCTTTGAAACAAAACAAACTCTGCTTCACTTATGTAACACAGCATAAGACATCTGATTTCAGGTCACTAGCACCTTCACCCCAACACCAAAATTTTGTGATACAAGGGATAGACACCATTTCTGGTAGACCTGGATTTAAATTCTGCCTCATATGCTTACCACCTGTGTGACTTTAGCTTATAACCTCCCTGGGCCTCCTTTTTCTTATCTGTAAAACAAGAGGAATATTGGACTAGATGACTTCTGAGGTCCCTTTCATTCCTATGTCTGTCTTAAGTTCATACTCGTTCCTTTATTACTCTGTCACCTAGCCTAACAAAAGACTGACAATACATAATAGGATTATTTTGTCAATCTCAGGGGAGTTGGGGGGGAGTAGTCACCCAGGAATTTAGAGTTAGAGATTCCATTTCTTGCTCCACTTCTGGTTCTCCTTGAATTCCCAGTTGTTTTACCTGCAATGTAGGACTAATAACTCACTGGCTGTGTTGAGCCACTCATTATCTCTGTTTTGAGCAGTTTGGTCCTGGTCTCAAATCAATTAAATAAATATTTGTTAAGCATAGATTACAAACACCTTGAGAACAGACTCATTGTTTTGATCTTTTTGTCCACAGTCTCTGGCACATAGTAGGTGCTTAATAAATGCTTATTGATTGTTTAATAGGTTTGAGGACTTTGCATGGAGTCTCAACACAGAGAAGAGGTTTGGCAACCATGAGTACATATTGCTAACAAAAGTTATCTTAGCAAGAAGGCCTCCCACAAAAGAAAATGTGAGGACAGGATTTTGATTAATGAGATGACTCAATAAGAATACCCAAAACATGTATGGGAGCTTTGATATCTTTATGATACATGCATGTCTTCTACCTAATTTAGTTTTCATGTCAGGATTTTGAGGCAGGTAAGGTTTTATTGGGCTATCTTTATTTGACAGATTAGGCAAGTACAGCTCATCTTTTTTATATTGCCATCATTTATATAGTACCTACCATGTACCAGGTAGTCACTATGCCAAGTGCTTTTTACAAATATCATCTCATTTGATCCTCACAACAACCCTCTGAGGTAGATACTGTTATTATCCCCATTTCATAGTTGAAGAATATGAGACAAAGAAAAGTTAAGTCACTTTCCCAGGATCATAAAGCCAGTAAGTATCTGAAGCTAGATTTGAACTGAGGTATTCTGGACTCCAAGTCTAGCACTTTATCCATTAAGCCACTTAGCTGCCTCTTGAACTACAAACTGTGAAGGCAGCATGGTAAGATAACTAAAAGGCCAGTAGATTAGGAATCAAAAGAGCTTTGAATGGCCACATGATGAAATGGAAAAGTGATGGATTTGGAATAAAAGGCCTAGCACATGCATGCATGCTCTACCACCTACTACCTTTGTGGCCTGGAGCAAGTTGCTTAACTTCTCCAGGCTTCAGTTTCCTAATCTGTTAAATGAGAGGGTTTCCCAGTACTAGACACTCCCAGTAAACCTTGACAAATCATTGAACTACTCTGTGGTCCAATTTCTTCATAATAAATGAGATCATTGAATAATGCAATTTCTATAGACTCTTACAGCTTCAAATTTCCTATAATTCTAGAGTAGAATTATGACATTTAAACCAAAATAGGTCTTCAAAGTGGTGATGGGGCTGGGTCATGTTGAGGAAATTGTGCAGCATCTTCAGTGATCCAGAGCTGCTCACTACTAAAGAAACCCATCATTTGAACAATAGTATTCTCCCAGTAAAAGTCTGTAGCTGAAAATCATGGAATACCATGATATCAGAAGAATCAATAATCACAGGTCACCCAAAGAGTAATAGAAAGTCACTGGTGAATTATAATTTATCTGTATCATATCATTATTAATGATGTTGTATGAGAAACAAAATAAAGGACATCAAAGAAACAAAGATGGAAGTCTGTGTATGTAGGAAAAGTGAAGGTATAACACCTGGAGAGCCCAGATGTTACATAGGTCTCCATGAAGTACCTGTCTCTCACACTCAGCTGTCTTCTCTCTTTATGTTGTCTATTATTCATGCTCTCTTTTTTCACCCCCTACATATTAGAATCCCTGGATTCCTTCAAGACCCAACTTAACTGCTGCCTTGTACAAGAAGACTCTGCTGATTCTCACAGCTACTAGTGCCTTCCCATCCAAGATTACTTTGTCTGTTATGTATGTGCTCCATATATGCCTACGTGTGCACATGATGTCTCTCCACTTGTTCCGTTAGACTATGAGCTCTTTGGGGGCACATATTGTTTCATTTTTGTGTTTGTATCCTCTGCCCTTAATACAGGGCCTGGCACACTAGAAGTGCTCATGAAATGTGTATTGGTGAATTAACTGAACATATCTCCCAAGAAAGATCTAGGGAAAAGCAAGCAATAACACAAGTTACAAGTGGATCAATGCAACATAGCTGAGCCAAGATGGAGGAGTAGCAAAACACACAGCCAAGCTCGCCACCACAACTCTTCCACAAAGACCTAGAAAACACACCAGAATGAGTCCTGATCAGGAAATAAAACAAAAGAAAAAAATCACAGCTAGGCATTTGCCCAATACTGGTTGGCAAAGGGGGAGAGAGACAGAGAGGTGTTCATAGAACTAGGGACAGGGTCCAGCCAGGAATATGCTACATGGAACATTCTAGCGCAAGAAATGAAAAATTGCCTGCACTGTACATAGGGCAGTAAGAGGTCCCAGACCCACCTAAAGGGGTCTTCCATCGTGCAGGATACAGTAACAAATGCCAACTGGCAGTTATATTGCTCACTACTCAGTTCCGGTTCACAGATTCAGGATGGACTGAGGAGGGGATCTATGCCTATGGTGGCATTCCAGGGGGAGGAGCATTCTCAAGGCCCCTAGTCTATGGACAGAGCAAGGAGCAAGTCAAAAGCAAGCATCAGCTGTGGAGTCTCAGTCCCATGAGCAGAGCAAGGTATCAATCCCAACCTCTAGCCCAGTTTGTAGCCTGCAGTACAATAGCCAGAGAAAGAATTCCAGACCAAAAAAGAGCCTGCAGCTTTGTTAATCTGAACCTGAAGAGCTTTCCAGCTGGCTGACAGTGGCTTAGTCCAGCAGCAATCTCCTGCTAATGAAATTCAATGAGGGGCACGTCCACTGGTGTGTTGCTCAGAATCAAACCCAGGTCAGTAACCTACAGAGCTCAGACCCGGAATGCAGTCATCAGACTTAATCCGGGATCATACCACTTTGGGAGTAATAAAAGCTTACAAGTTCTCAGCCTGAGCTGTCCCCAAGAGCCTGGGATAACACAACACACTCTCCCATAAGAAAACAACGAAAGGACCACAAGCTCAGCCCAGATATTCCCTTTAGAAATAGTATTAGAGCCCTGCCCTAACATAAAGTCAGAAAATTGGCTGGAAGAATCAGAAAACAAAACCAAAAAAAATCATCTTGCCATAAAAATCTAGTATGATGACAGGGATGCTAAAGGAACAAAATCCAGAAGAATATGTCTCCAAACATACCCAAGAAAAGTCACAAATAAAAACACAGTTTGGGCACAAGTTCAAATAGAATTCCAGGAAGAGATTAAGCAAGAGAGGTTTTTTTTTTAGAGTAGTAAAATGATTTTGAAAATCAAAGAAAACTAGAGGAAAAATGTAATTAAAAAGAAAATTAACAAGAGGTATGAAACCTGTCCCAAAACAGCAAACTCCTAGCAAGCTTTTCATTGTTATCCAGTCATTCTCCAGTCACATCCAATTCTTTGTAACCCCACTTGGGGTTTTCTTGGCAAAGATAGTGGAGTGATTTGCCATTTCTTTCTGCAGCTCATCTTACAGATGAGGAAACTAAGGCATATTGGATTAAGTGACTTGCCCCAGGGTCACACAGCTAATAAGTATCTGAGGCCATATTTGAACCAAGGAAGACGGGTCTTCCTGACTGTAGGCCCAACACTCTTGACTGTACCACCTAGCTGCCCTGAATAAGTTAGGACAAACACAAGTTGTTGATTCCCTGAGATAAGTAATATTTTTAAAAATGTCAAAATACTGAAAGCATTAAAGAAAAATGTAAATCTCAAAGCAAAAATAAGTGACCTGGAAAGTATATCAAGGAGAGAGAATTTAAGAATCATTGGACTATTCAAAAGCCATGACCAAAAAGGAGTCTGTGACTCATTTCAAGCAGTCGTAAAAGAAAACTACCCGGGTTCCTTAGAATGAGAGAACAGAGTGAAAAGAGAAAGAATTCACCAATAATTTCTTGAAAGAAACATAGTAAGGAAAACTGTCAGGAATATTATAGCCAAAATCTAGAGCTTACTGGCCGAAGGAAAACACTTTGAGGTCTCTTCCATTCTGGAATTTGACAATTCTAAGAAATAGATCTGACTATGAAATTTTCACACAACATTTAGTGGAACTAATATAACCCCTACACAAATAACTGCAATGAAAAATAGAACATAAGAGCCTAAGAAAGACAGGAAGTACTAAGGATCACAGAAAACATGTCAGACTAGGGATTAGAGAAGGCTTCAATAAGAAAGTTTATGTGCTAAGTGTGTTTCAGAGCACTTAAAGGATATTAATGCATTATAAAGACTATCTTTCTCCACCTGGAAGGGAAGGGAAGAATTGGAAGGGGAAACTGGGATCACTTTTCCCCAGCATGCCAGGGTTTGGTATGCCAGGACAGGCTTATTAATATGTAGTACCTGTGGTCACTTCTAGGACATACTGTTAGGCACCCAATTTGAACTAATACTCTAGTTACATTTAACTTGGTAAAGCAGGCGTTCAATAGGAATCTAACACTACCAGGAACACTGCATAGGGAAACTTGATATGGTAGGTTAAGCAAGTCAAAAGTGAACCTAGCATACAGCAAATGATGAGTGAAAAGTGTCCTAAGGTTCTCCACCCATTTTCAATCATCAACAGAGTTGTCAAGCACATTATTTGCAGTTGGGAAAACATTTTCTAGTTAGTCTATCTTTCTCCTTATACACAAAATAAAATTTTAAATGTAGTAAAATATGAAGTATCTCTACTTGGTCACGGATGAGAAAGATGGTCTCTAAAATCAAATCAATCCAGTTAAAAGGGACATTAGATTTAGCAGATCGCTCATGACTCTGAAGTAATTGAATGCCTTTTCAACAAACATATCTGAATATATTAATTTAAAATATTTATTCATCACCTACTATATTCATGGTACTGTGCTAAATGCTGTGAGGGATACAAAGGGCAATGTAAAGTAAGTTTAATCCTTCTTCCAGATAAATACACTCCCTCTCCCCCAACAAGACTTCTCATGCTTATTGACTGACCTATTCTTTGCTGACCAACTCCAATTCATTTAACTAATCTTTATATAGCGTGGTTTCAAGTCTTTTTACCATTTTTATTAGCCTCCTTGAGATAAGTCTCTAAGGTCATTTCTAAAGTATCCATAACTGGATGTTGTCTGTCTAGGTCAGAGTAAAATAAAACTATCACTCTCCTTTCTTTTGAGTACATATGTGTTCTTGTTCAACTTAAGATCACCTTATTATTTTGCTGCCACGTTATGGATCATAGATCTAGATAGAGCTGGAACAGTTCCCAGAATCTATCTAGTCTAACTCTCTCATTTCACAGATGAGGAAGTGGGCCCAAGGAAGTTAGATAACTTGCCCAAGATCACACACCTAATAAATATTAGAGGTAGGATTTGAACCCACTGGTATTTTGAACACGAACAATTTTCTTGCCATATCTGCTCATCTAACACTTTTAAGGAAGATGTTTTGAACACAAGTGTGTTTTCTCATCCATGAAATCAAAGGTTTAGACTAGATGATCTCTGAAGTCCTTTTTAGCTCAAAATCTACAGTAATATCCTATGGTTTCATATTTATTCTAATTAAATTTAATTTTGTTAAATTTAACCCACTGCTCTAGCATCTCATGGCATCAGAGTATTACAGAATTTCAAAGTAGAAAGGGATCTTAGTCCAAAGCCATCTAGTCCAACCTCTACCTAAAAATAATCCATATCTTGCTATCTTCTTGATAAGAGTATTATTAGAGATTTGCAAAATGCCTTGCCCAAATTTAGGTCTGCACTGGCATTCCCAATCCCTAGTCTTATCACCCTGCCCAAATGAAATATTTAGTCTCATATGAATTTGTAATGAACACATTCTGACTTAATAATTGTCTTTCAAAAGACTCACAAACTGTTCCTTTAATAAGACATTTTAGAATATTACCAGGAAGTAACAAAGCTTATTGGCCTGTAATTTCTATGATCTACTTTCTTTTTTCCAAAAGTCAGGGCAACATTTGTCTATCTTCATTCTGTGGTACCTTTTTTATTCTCCACTAGTGTCCAGCTCTCATTGACAGCTCAACAATTACACCTTCTAAATTTTTAGTATGCTGTTATGGTGTTAATTTTGTTGTTGTTTAGTTGTTTTTTCACTCATATCTGACTCTTCATGACCCCATTTGGGGTTTTCTTGGCAAAGATACTGGAGTGGTTTGCCATTTATTTCTCCAGCTTATTTTACATATTGGGAAACTGAGGCAAATAGAGTTAAGTGATTTATTTGCCCAGGGTCATAAAACTGGTAAGTGTCTGAGGCCAGATTTAAAATTAGTATCCAGTCCAGCACTCTCTATCCACTGTGCTACCTAGCTGCCTCCATATAATTAACAGTATCATTGGACTAGAATTGAAAAGAACCTCAGGGAAATCTAGTCCAAACCTCTCTTTTTACAGATGAAGAAATTAATGGTTGGAAAGGTGAAGTGACTTGCTCCAGGTCACACAGGTAAGTGCTAGAAATCGAATTTGAACCTAGGTCTTCTGATTCCAGGACTACTGTTTTATCTGCTAAACCCCCTGGCTGAAATAGACATGCTCCTTGTAGGTAGTCCTATCATCTCTTCCTAATTTTCTCTTGACCATTTATGCTTTACATGTTCCAGGCTAAAGATAATTTTCTCAGTAGAGAAAACTGGGGGAAATGAGGAGTTAAGAATCTAAAATTTTTGGTATGAGATCATATAATTGTTCCTGTATTACAAATATTTGTATTGTTTGACTCTACCAAACATAAAAAAGAGAAAAAATAAGCAAAATAGGAGTTTAATAGTTTCTCCTTTATTTATTTGATATTATCATACTATATTGTATGAGCAGCAGTCTTCTCCCTTCCCTAACCATGTTCTAGCTCCACTCCTTAAAAATTTAAGAGCCTTACTCCTTGCCTTTTCAATTTTCTTTTTATCTCCCCCAGCAGCCAGCATAGTGGTCTCCATTCAGTAAATATTTGTTGAATTAAATTGAATGAGGAAGAGGACCCCTGTGGCACTTCCTCCATTGGCAGTTTAGAGGATTGTTGTAAGAGTACTATTCAGAGAGGGGAGAGCCAAGAAAATGTCAACAAGGTAGACAGGCTATTCCACTAGGAATGTAGCTAGGGAATATCCAACTTACAGATTGTCTTGGCATTAGTAGAAGAGAAGTCTACCTCACTAAAGGAGGGAACTTGAGCCAGTCCTTGTAACCAGATTAATGTAGAAGCTGCCAGCTTTTGCCAGTGTTTCCAAGCTATAGTACTCTTGCAGGTGAGAATGAGAGAGGAAATGATGGTATGGGGACATAAAGCACCTTACCTAATCTTTCCCAAAAATGTTCAGAATTCTGTCAACCTCACTCCCCCCACCATTGAATACCAGCACTAACCCTGGTAACATCATGTTTGTGAGGTAATTGCATTATATTAAGAAGGCACCAACATTTGTAGAATGAATACAGCCATGTGGTCATACGTTCAAAATCATATACTCATAGAATTAAAGGAGATGTGTTGTACATTGGAAAGAGCATTGACTCTAGAGTCCATGAACCTTGGTTCAAACCCTGTTTCTGCCACTTATTGCCTGTGAGATCTTGAGCAAGTCACTTGACTTCCCCCAGGTCTCTGTTTCCTCATCTTTAAAATAAGGGAGTATGATTAGATGCCCTCTGGGGTAACCTTCCAGCTCTAAATCTAAGATTAATTAATCTTAAATATTGTCTAGTCCTGCCTCCTACCTAGTGTAATGAATTCGATAAAAACGCCCTTTTACTCAGTAGCACTGTAATATTTCACAGTGCTACTGAGTATAAGGGCACTTTTATTGAATTCATAATAAGAACAATTTCATTTATGTTTCACTTTTAAGTTTCACTGCATTCTGAGAAGCAGCCTCATGAAGTAGGTAGTGCAAGTAAGATTATACCAATTTTATAGATGAGTAAATGGGGCTCATGGAGTTATGATATGCATAGTCATAGAGCTTTCCAATTCTCCTGACTCCAAGTTGAGCACTGTCAAGAAATAATTCCATGATCTTGGAAATTTCATCATCAAACCCATCAAGATAAATGACAATTTTTAAAATAACAGCTCTGGGACATGTAGAACACCAATGTAGAGCTAGAAGGGACCTTGTTGTTACTCTTCAGTGGTGTCCAACTCTTCATGACGTCATGGGCCATACTGTCCGTAAGATTTTCTTGATAAAGATACTAGAGTGGTTTGCCATTTCTTTCTCCAGTGGATTAAGGTAAACAGAGGTTAAGTGACATGTCTAGGGTCACATAGCTGCTACGCGTCTGAGGCCAGATCTGAACTCTGATCTTCTGATTCCAGGCCTAGCCCTCTATCCACTGAGCCACCTAGCTGCCACAGAAGGGACCTTAGAAGACACCCAATCCAACTTCTTAACAAATGAAAAACTGAGACCTAGAAAGTTTTAGTGACTTTCCCATGATAAAGGGGGTAAGAACTAACATAACTGAGACTTGAACTTAGTTTCTTTGATTACAAATGCATCACTCTTTCCACTATTCCACACTGTTTCTGTCATTTTAATAGCTAGAAATCAGCTATTCTATTGTTTTATTGTGGTACTTGACAAATGGTCATATAAATTTCCATATAATTGATGTCTTCTGGCCCATTCAACATGAGGAATTATGCCAGCAACCTTTTCCCAGCTTGAGTATCCTCAGTCTTAGTTTGTTACCTTAAGATTCTGATACAAGACCCTGTGTGTTCATGTTTGCTTTGTAGAACCAGACCTTCCTTACTTTAGAAGGCCCTATGGCTGAACAATGCAAAGTATGCATAGTTGATGCCAGTTTTGATGATTTATCTTGTTTTAGGGACCCATGTCTTACTGAGAGCTATAGCACCCCTCCCCCTGTTCCAAGCTCTGTCCTTTGGTAGACATTTTCTCTTTCATTGAATTCATCAGTTCACACTAATTTAATTGCCATCTCTGGGCTGACTACTCCAAGATTTTTATGTCTTTATTTTTCTTTTGAGCTTCAGCCCTGGATCATTTCTGTCTATTGGACATTTCCAAGTGAGTGCCCTGTAAACATCTCAACCTCAACATGTCCAAAATGGAACATATTATCTTGGCCTCCCAATCAACCCTGTTCCCAAATTCTCCAATCCTGTTGAGAACACCACTATCCTTCCAATGAACAGGTTCATATCATTTTCAACTTGTTCCTCTCCCTTATCACCCATATCTAATCATTTGCCAAATCTTGTCATTTTGTGTCCATAGAATGTCTCACATCTGCCTTCTTCCCTCCACTCACAAAGTCGCAACTCTAGTTCAGATATTCATTATCTCTAGAATGGACTATTGCAAACACAAGTCTGATCATGTCACCTCCCTATTCAATAAACCCCACTGACCTCTTATTACATCAGTGATCAGATATAAACCTCTCCATCATTTTAAGCTTGCTCCAACCTTCCTTTCCACCCTTATTAAACATCACACCTTCATATGTACTAAAATCCAACTGAACTGACCTTCATACTACTCCTCATGCACAGTACTCCATCTCCAATTTCCATGTCTTCATATATAGGTTATACCCTATCTCTGGAATTCACTCCTTTCTCCTTTCTGCTCTTAAAGTCCATAGTTTTCTTCAAGGTTCAGATCAGATGATAAAGTCTTTTCTGTTCCCTCCATGTGTTAGTGCCTTCCCCCTAAAATTAGCTTGTATTTTTTTTGTCAATGTATTTTTATCTCATTAAATATTTCACAAGCATACATAAAAATTATTATTTTTTTTAATTTTGAGCTCCAAATTCTCTCCTTCCCTCCCACAGCTCCCCTTCTGGGGAAGGAAAGCAGTTTGATATCAATTATACGTGTGAAGTCATGCAAAATATTAGCCACGTTCCAAAAGAAAATAGACAAAAAAGGAGAAAAATTAAGAAAGTAAAAGCATACTTTAGTCCACATTCAGAGTTCATCATTTCTTTCCCTGGAGATGGATATCATTTTTCATCATGGGTCCTTTGGAATTCTCTTAGATCATTGACTTCAGCAGAGTAGTTGAGTCTTTCTCATCCTTACAATATTGTTTGTGGACAGTGTATACGATGTTCTCTTGGTTCTGCTCGCTTCACTTTACATGAGTTCATATTAGTCTTCCTTGTATCTATTTTTATATTATCGTCTCTTCCAGCTAGAATGTAAGTTTCTTCAGGACAGGGATTGGATCCCCAGAGCCTAGTACTGTATATAATAGGTGCTTAATAGGGGCTTATTAATTGGATGATAAGGTGACTATTCTTTGATTCAGTTAACCATTTGGGAATGCTTTGACTGAGTATTCATCCATTTTATCTCTATGCCTAGTTCTACTCAAGGTTTATCTCTTTGGAGAGTTATTAAAGTTGGAGCTTTATCTGAGATGTTTTCAGGGCACTAGGTATATGATGTGTAGCTATACTTTATGGAATGCCAATTCTAAGGACAACAAATAGAATACCATCTTGCCTCAAGGAAGAAGAATCAAGGGTGCTATGTCATCACAGCTAGTGGAATCTTCATTTGTAAGGAAATTGAGCCTACCCTGAGAGATATTTTGAATTCATTTTGTATGCTTATACTTGTGGGAAATGGATTTTGGGCTGTCCCCTCACACCTTTTCTTTCTATATTCTTCATTGCTACCCTATTTTTCCTCTCCTGGGATCTTCTTTGGGCCTATACAGCTCATATAAATTTCACTCTTTTCCAGCCACTTCATCAAGCCCTTTTGTCATTGCCTTCCTTTCTAGCCTACCCTGAGGCAGGCAATCAAAGCTAGGATAGGATGAGCCATGTCTTATTCCTTGGGTAAGATTTTCCTGCCCATTCCCCTCAGTTACCCTTACGTCCTTTAAGTGCCCTAGCAAGGGGTGAAAGGCAGAAAGACTATAGAGAGCCTAATAGGATTTTGAAAAAGTAAAGGAAGAGACAAATAGTCAAACAGTGATGAATTACAGTTATATAGTACTTGAAGGATCTTAAAGTTCTTCCCCACTACAGCCCAGCAAAGTAGGGAGTGCAAGCATTATGATTCCCATTTTATAGATAATGAAATTAGTTCTGAGAAGTTAAATGACTTCTTCATGACCACACAGCTAATAATCATATGTGGCAGGTTTACAACCAGCTCTCCTGGCACCAAGGCCAACACTGTTATCCTCTGGGATATACTGCCCCATGAACAAAAGGGAAATCAGAGAAAAAATTGCAGAAACCAAAACCCAAATTAGATTTTTTTTTCCTCCCCTGCTGCCTTTTCCTAGGTTGACTTGGAAGTATATAGCCTATTAAATTTTTCATCTGTGTGTATTCTTACAAACAGCAGGTGTCAGGTAAAATTAATTAAGTTTAATTTTAAATATGATAAATATTATAATTAAGGTGCTCTTGGATTCTAATAAAAATGGTAAAAAAGACTTTGTTGAAATTGAATAGGTCTTGTAGATCAGATGTAGCACCAACACCCATGTGAAGGTAATGCCCTGGATTTTTGCTGTACCAAACTTTACAATGAATTATTCCTCAGGTCAACATACATAGAAATTCCTATTATAATACAGAAGGTATTGGGGGCAGAGAGTGGGTAGATGTGGAAGGAACGAGCAGCAGGTCTCTCCTCTCTGGGTACTACAACTAATAACCATAACTAACACATATATAATCCTCACAACAATTCTGTGAGGTAGGGTCTATTAGTATACCCATTTTTCAGATGAGGAAACTGATACTGACTTGTCTGATGTCATATAGCTAAGGTGTCTGCAGCAGGATTTAAATTCCAGTACTCTGACTTCCAAGCCTAGTGCTCTATCCACTAGACCAAGGTCCCTACAGACACAATTCCTATGACTAGGGGAAGTTATCAGAAATGATCTTTATTGTTGTTCTATAATTTCAATAGTGATGAATCAGTTCCAGCCAAGTCCTTGAGAGTGAATTGCTTGGGTGGGAAGAGGATCATCTCTGTTTCCTACATAGGACTGCCTTCCTCCTCTTGACCAAAGGAAGACCTTGTGAAGATCTGGTCTTTCCATCTTCTGTAGTAAAGGTGTCTGTGGAATGCCATCAGCAGCCAACAACAGCATCTGTATCTGTCAGGAGCCTAGGACCAGCTAGATACATTGAGAAAAGGCAGCTTCAGGAGTCTACAAGAGACCTGACCTTTGGGCCCAACAGAGGACTACAAACACCTCAGAGGATCCTGAAGAGGCCTCCACAAAAGGGGAAAGGGACTTACATCCTACTGGTGAGCCCTACTGAAGACCAGGAAAAGAAAGTTCTTGGCATTGTCAAATGGTTCTCCATCAGGAATGAATGGTTTTATCAATAGAAATAATGCTAAAGAAGATACATCACTATCTGCACAAACATGGGTGTTTGTGCTACATCTGATATGCAAGATCCATTCAATTCTGGACCCCAAGGATCATAGGGCTTTTCAATCTGACTTGCAGCTGAAACCTCCTATATTTCTTGTCTCCCCGTATTAGATATGAGATCCTTGGGGGTGGGGACCATGTCTGCTTTTCTATTTCTATCTCCAACACTTGTCAGTGTTTTCCACATACTAAGTATTTTTTTTATTTCTTCATAAGAAATTTGTGCTTCATTTACTTGAATTCTTTCTTTTGGATGTAAATCTAGAGTAAAAAATCAGCTTTTTTAAATCACTGCAAGAAAGAGACACAGATCAGAGCTAATATGGGGAAATGACAATACAGGAGAGCAGAAATATGGATGTAGCTTTAATCTGTGATTTATCTCCACAAATGATAAGTGAGAGTGAATTTTGCTTTCCCATTTAGCTCCTGCCTTCAAAGCACAGATTAATTGTTAGGCAGCTCAGGTACTTTGTCCAGTTTCATTGTGAAATGGATTAAAATCAGAGCGACTACTTATATCACCTTCTCAGGAACCCTGGATTCTAACTCTTGGATGCCTGTCTGTTAGGTGACCCACCAAAGGATTGAAATGATGAATGGATTCCTGGTAAATAAAAGCAGAAAAAAGAAATTAAAGTGGAAAACAATGCCATCCTGTGAGCATATTCACAGTAAATGGCCACGCTTTGTTAAAGTGTCGAAAACTCCTAAAAATAGAAGTAGAAAACTTTGGTGGGTCATTCGTTAGCCTCTCTATCACACAGCAAGGTAGATTCCCTTCCAAAGGTGTATCTTTGGATACTTTGTCCAGTCTGGTGTGAAATGACTAACATGATGGCTTTTCCACAGCTTCCATTTTGAGGCCATTCCACAATTTAATAGGTAGCACTATTGGGAAAACTTTGTAGATACAGAGCCTACATTTTCTTTTACTCAATTTCATGCCATTACTTCTAGCTGTGCCCCTGGGGACCATCCTAAACAATTTCTTTCTCTTGATGGTTATGCATTCTGAATTCCTGGAGGTATGTATCATATTCCTGTAAGTTGCCCTGTGAAAAATTAGAAATATATTATACATAAAGTAGTTAATTCTTTAGTCGATACAGTGTATTTAGTTTTTGTGATCGTGTCTCATAAGTCATTCCCCTCAGCCTATGAATCAATCAGCTTTCCTCTAAATTCCCTCAAGTTTGTCAACATTTTTTATTAAAGGACTCACAAAATGATTTGGTAATCACATTCCTATCCTACCAATGCACCATACAGATAGATTATTGATTGCTGGTTTCTGGCTGCAACTGACTTGTATTTTCATGCCTTTGATATGTCTTGACAATTTCCCTTCCTTTTCTTATTTTGCTTTGAATTTTTATTGAGGAATGATTCTAATTGGTTTGTTTGTGTATTGGAAAAATCCTAGATCATAGGAATTAGTTCATGAAGGAGCCTTACAGATCATTCCCTCTCTTCTTTTTCAGATGAAAAAACTGAGACCCAGAAAGATTATAGAAACAGAGAATTAGGAGGAACTTTAGGAGCCATTTAGTCCATCCCTTTGTTTTAATGATGAGGAAACTGAGGCTGAGAGAGCTAAATAACTTGCCCAAGGTCATACAGTAAATTACTGAGGCAAGATTTGAACTCAGGTACCCTGATTCTATATCCAGTGTTCTCTCCCTGAAAAGCATTGCTGGACTTGAAGTCAACACTTGGGTTGAAATTCTAACTAAGACACTTCTTTGCCACATAACTGCGGACAAGTCAGTTAGTCTTTGTGAGCTTCAATTTTTCCATCTCTTCAGACTAGACATGAAAAGATAAATTACGTCAGATATACCTAAAATTCTCCCAATTTCCAAAGGTTTTCTCAATCTATCAATAAGCATTTATTGAGTGACTACTGGGGGCAGCTAGATGGTGCGGTGAATAAAGGGCCAGGCTTATAGTCTTCCTGAGTTCAAATCCAGCCTCTGATACTTACTAGCTGTGTGACCTTGGCAAGTTACTTAACCCTAATTATCTCCAAAAAAAAATAGCACTTCAGAGCTGAAGCAAAAATGGATTTCTCTTCCTTATTACTGTTTAGGATATAACCATCATCCCAATCACCAGGCTCACCACCCAGGTGGTGTTTACATATACAGGATATGTAAATACTCTCCATCCCATTCCATATTCAATCTGTAGCTAAGTCCTTCCTATTCTTCCTTTGCAAAATTTCAGATAGCCCCCTTTTCTGATACTACTACCACTCTGGTCCACGTCTTCATTACTTCATGCATGTACTATTGAAGTAGCCTGCTACAGGTATAACCCACATCAAATTGCTTACTGTCTAGGGGTGGGAGTCGGGGGGGGGGAGGAAGGAGGGATAGAATTTGGAACTCAAAACTTTTTCTAAAAAAAATGTTTAAAAATTGTTTTTACATGTGATTTGGGTGGGGGAAATAAAATATTATTTAAAAAAACCAAAAGAAATAGGCTTTTAATTGGCTTCTTTTCTTCAAGTCTCTCCCTACCCCAATTCATCCTCCACTTTGCTATCAAAGTGATCTTCCTAAATCACAGGTCTGACCATGTCACTCCTCCCCTATTAATTAACTCCATAGGTCACCTCTAGAACCAAATATAGCATCTTCTATTAAGCTTTTAAAGTCCTTCATAGCCTGGCCTCTTTTGACCTTTCCACTCTTCTTATATCTCACTCCCCTCCTCATACTCTCTGATGGAATAACTATGACCTGCTTCTTTTTGTTGTTTGGTCATTTTTTTAGTTGTGTCTTTGTTCAGCTGTGACTCTTTGTGACCCCATTTGAGGTTTCTTTCAAAGAGATACTGGAGTAGTTTGCCATTTCCTTCTCCAGATCATTTCACAGATGAGAAAACTGATGCAAACAAGGTTAAGTGACATGCACAGAGTCACACAACTAATAAGTATCTGAGACTGGATTTGAATTCAGGTCTCCTGACTCCAGGCCTGGTGCTCTACCCACTGGGCCACCTAGCTGCCCCAAGTTCTGGACTGCTTGCTGTTCCTCAAACACCACTTCATTTCCCAACTTCATGCATTTTTTTTGGCCATTTTCCTTGCTTTGAATTTTCTCTTTTTCATCTCCATTTCCTGGTTTTCATGGCTTCCTTCAAATCTCAGCTAAAATCCCACCTTCTGCTAGAAGCCTCTCCAGGACTTCCTTAATGCTAGCATCTTGCATGTTCTTTCCCCCATTAGATTGTAAGCTACTTGAGGACAGGGTCTTTTATTGCCTTTCTCTGTATCCCCAGCAATAAACACAGTGTCTGCTACTTTAGTAAGCTCTAAATAAATGCATGTTGACTTGATTTGACTTGGATGGGATTGAGGAGAGACGAGACAGAGTCACCAATCAGGAGGCACTTAGAGTAGTCTAAATGAGAGTTAAGGGCTCTTAAACCTATGGTGGTAGCTGTGTAAATGAAGAATAAGCAAGAAGATGGAAAAACATTTATGAAGTACTTACTATGTGCTGGGAACTGGAGATACAAATGCAACAAGAGAACCCTTGCCGTCAAGGAGTTAATGTTCTAATAGTAGAAGGCAACACATATCAGAGATGTGGGGGCCAGGGAAGGGAGTTTTGTTCTAGAGAGCTCCTGGGATGATGAATTGATGTATAGGGAATTCAGTTCATATGCCCTTTTCAGATGCAATGGTGCTATTGATTTATGCCCAGAGTAAAAGTTGGAAAGTGAGGAGGGAAGAGGTGCCATGTACATATCTGGTAGATAGCATGATAGCCAGGTTACACAGGTAGATGAGTTATTAAAAATTATCCTGGGATTAGTGAATGAATATAGTGGGATAAGCAGCCTAGTTTCTATTCACTCAATCATCATTCAGTGCCTCTGGCACCCAAGAGTTCTTAAAACAAGTGGATTAATTTCTCCAAGGACTGGGGACATAGATTGAGGAGTTCCTACATATGGAGGTTCGAGTCTCATTAAAAAGATGCTAGTCCAGATGGGAAGAATAGCCAATGACCACAGAAAATGGCAGGATACTCTGGCTGTATTGCTGGCAGAGATGTGAAGGTGGAGAGAGAGGAGGATAAACTGAGAGAAGTTGTGGGTATAGCACGGACAAGATTTAGCAAGTGGTTAGATTTATGCGGTGGAGGGAGAGAGAGGAGTTGAGAATGACCCCAGGGTTATGGCAACCCTGGGTAACTGAAAGAATAGAGATGTCCTTAACAGAAATAATGAAGGAGGAAAAAAATCTTCTTTTCCATCATGGTGCTTCCTAAATTATTCAGTTTGGGGAGTGCATGTTGAGTGTATTATAAAACAACTATACTTAGTTATGAAGAAGAGCTTGCCAACTTTCCACTGTTTAAGCATGGTTAGAGGATTGTTCATTTTTCCCCATAACTCCAAATTAACATAACAAACTAGATATTCTATACCCTGGTAACTTTATCAGGTGAGAACACCTCTTCAGAGTTCCAGAATCAATCAGATAATGTAAATAAAGTACGAAGAGTGAAGCGTTTCAATCAGATGATAAAATGTATTGGGTTTAGTTGAAAGAATTAGACATGGCACTGGGCATATATGTATCAGAGAAGATTGTATCAGTTGCTTTCAGAGTTAAATCTAGAGGATTCTTAAGTGCCAGACCTTTGTATGAGTAACCAGAAGGCAACAAAGGATGGGGAGACTTTCTCTCATCTTTCCCAATGGCCAGAGAATTGCATTGTGAATTCCAGATGGTCAAAGGTTTAGAATTGATGGCAGCAATAGGAAGTATCACAGGAATACCAGTAGCTGGCACTGACTGAGAGGAACATCTGTATCAGGAATTAAGGTAAATTAGATACACAACTAAGAAAAGAAATTTCATGACTCTACAAGAGTACCAACTTTTAGAGCTTAAGAGCAAGCTATGCACATTAAAGGGGAGCTTCATGCACATTTGCAAGGTATGCACATTAAAGAGAGGCTTCCAATTTCCAGGAGGATGAGAAGGACTTCCATCTAACCAGAATCTCTGTTACCCACTTGCTATGTGTGTTCTTTAATTGAGCCCATCTTCCCCTGGACTCTTTAGGTACTTGTGAGGGGAAAAATGTGCCTTAGACTTTTATAGGAGGTATGTTTTATACCACCTTTTATCATAATACTACCTTAGTAAATAGCCCTAACTAAAAGCAAATTAACCATGGCTGGCTAATTCTAGACAATCTAATCTAATTCTAGAGCACACCAATAGGGGCTCATAAATGACAGCATTATTAAATCACAACTCCTTTGGGTTACTCCTAGAATCCTAAGGGGAGAAATAGTCACCATCTAGGGCCCTGACCTGCCAATTAGAGTGAGCATTGAGAAGGTAGCCCTGGAAGGGGTACTACACATACACCCTTTGAAAGCAGCCCCAGTAAAGAAATCATCTCTACCCCTTCTCCTGAATGACTTTCCCACTTTACCAAGTGGGGAAAGTAGCTTGGGATGAAAAACTGAATGTCAGCTTTGCCTTTGTTACTAACCCAGTGTAAAATCCCTTGGTTGCTGCAAAACTTGTAATAGCTGAAAAGAGGCACAGTCTTCTGGCAGCAGCTCCATCATTTATGGATAACGACAGCTTGTCAAAAATTATTTTCTAAACTTGAGCTTTATGTTCTCCAATTAAACACCTGGCCACTAATTGAGTGTACCTCCTTGTGAAGTTAAGGGCAGAGGCCCTATATGACATCTAAGATGTGTTGTCTCAGGAATGCCATTGCGTAGACTGTCTCGTTTTAAAGAGTAAACTCCTTCACATCTGTGGCATGGAAAGAAAACAGGCAGCTGGTGTCACATGCAATTTAAAGGTTCTTTTTCATAGGGAACTTGAAGGGGGAATTTCACTGGGAATGTGAAGACCAGGGTAAAACAGCTCCCCAAGGCACTATTCTTCACTGTGGGTGATCTATCAGCAGCTTCCAGTCCCATCCATAAACTAAGAAACCAAGCAAAGAAAATGCATATATCATCCCAAGATCAAAGGGTATCATTATAGTGTACTGTTATCATCTTAGAAAGAGTATAGTTGTTTTGTTGTCCTTAAAAAGGCCATATCTTCCAGTTAATGCCAGAGGGTTGGACACAATATCTTCCTTAGACTGAGCCTTGTAGAACATGACACATGTTTTCTGCTTCAGATTGGTTGTGGAAATAAATAAAATCGTGTGAGGTTGAACAGAAATGAATGAAACCATTTGGAACGAGGCCCAAAGGGCTATAAAATTGTGCATACCCTTTGATCCAGCAATACCACTACTAAGTCTGTATTCCAAAGAGATAATAAAAAAGGGGAAAAGGACCCACATGTACAAAAATATTTATAACAGCTCTTTTTATGGTAACAAAGAATTGGAAATTGAAGGAATACCCATCAATTGGGGAATAGCTGAAAAGTCATGTTATATGAATGTAATGGGATACTGTTGTGCTATAAGAAATAAGGTGGATTTCAGAAAAACCTGGAAAGACTTACCATGAACTGATGCTGAGTGAAATGATCAGAACAAGGAGAACATTACACACAGTAACAGCAACATTGTGTGATGATCAACTGTGATAAACTTAACTCTTCTCAACAATATAATGACAATTCCAAAAGACTCATGGTGAATAATACTAACCACATTCAGAGAAAGCCTTATGGAGTCTGAATGCAGATCAAAACATACTATCTTCACTTTTTTTTGTTCTTTTGTTTTGTTTTCTTTCTTACGGTTTTTCCATTTTGTTCTGATTCTTTATTCACATGACTAATGTAGAAATATGTTTAACATGATTGTGCATGTATAGCCTATATCAGCTTGTTTGCAGTCTTAAGGAGGGAAGAGGGGAGGAAGGAAAAGGGGAGAGAGGGATGGAGGGAGAAAAATTTGGAACAAAATCTTATAAAAATGAATATTGAAAACTATCTTTATATGTAATTAAAAAAAATAAAATGCTATTAAATGGGGAAAAACTTTTAAAGAAATGAATGAAATCTGCAAATGCTCTCTGAATGCCTTTCTCCAGTGTATTCTGGCACAATAACAAGTTGGACTTTATTTCACCTTGAACAGCTTCCCCCCTCAAAACCCCATCCCCTTCTACCTTCTACTTTCTACCATAACTCATCTCTTAAGATCCCAAATGTATATGAGGATTTTGGTCATTCTGATAATGTTCTCCCTATCACTTCTGTCCCTGCTTCCCTGAAAGCCCAGTTCAGATGCCTCCTCAAGAGGAGGTCTTTCCTGATCTTACTATTTGTTAGTGTCCCCACATGTATGCATATGTACACACAAATAGTTTGCATTTAATGAGTATATCTTGTAGATACTTGTCCATGTGAGGGTTGTGATCCACCCCCTCCCACCCCTGAAGATAGTAAGCTCCTCCTCAAGGTCAGGCACAGTTTCACTTTTCTCTTTATATCCCAGCACCTAGTGTAGTACCTCACGTGTTGTTATTGTTCAATTGTCTGACTCATCATTACCCCATTTGGGGTTTTCTTGGCAGTGATACTGGAGTGGTTTACCATTGCCTTCTCCAGCTCATTTTATAGATGAGGAAACTGAGGCAAACAGCATTAAATTTAGGTCACACAGTCTGAGGCCAGACTTTAACTCAGGTCTTCTTAAGTGCTGTGCCTGGCACTCTACCCTCTGTGCCACTAGCTGCCCTGCCTTGAATGTAGGCACTATTAATATATTGTTGTTGAATTGACTTGACCTTGTTTTAGCTCCCTGATTGCAAAATCAAAATGTAGTTATGCTTAAAACATGAAAAGTTCCCCCACCTTAAAAGGGGAAGTCTCTCTCTCTCTCTCTCTCTCTCTCTCTCTCTCTCTCTCTCTCTCTCTCTCTCTCTCTCTCTCTCTCTCTGTCTCTCTTCCCCTCTCACCCCCAACAACCCACCCACCCACCCCACTCTTTCCTCCCCCTCCCCTACTTCAACCCCCAGTGACTAAGCCCTAATGACAGAAACATTCAATACTGTCACCTTTTCTGAATTGACTGCTGGGAGAAAGCCTGAGATGTGCTGCCTGTTTTCCATTTTGCTCAGGGCAGATGCTCTTATTACAGGAGAGACTTTCTCTAAACCCATCAATCAATGTGACAGAAGTTCACCCAAGCCCTTTCAAGGACAGTGATTTTGACATTAACATTCACACTCCTAAGGTCAGTATTTCCAAGTAGGTCCTTATAGTGAGGCAAACCATAAGCTCTAGCTGGTCCTCTACCCCACTGCTCCTCCACCCCCCCCACTGATATTATCCACATACCTGTGTGGTGGTGGTGGTGGTGGTGGTGGTGGTGGTGTTTTCTCACAGAGCACACAGAACTTTGAGTTTCAATGCTAACATCCCTACCCCTAAGCGTCCTTTCATCAATAATGGCAAATATTTGCTTGTCTAACTCAGCTAGATGAAAGAATAGAATATGTACTTCATATAGACCTGCTATTCAAAGGGCTGCTGAAAATTATTACTTTAGAAATTTTAACATTTGGCTTGGTATACCATATACCAAATGGTATATACCACTTTAAGGTTTGCAAAATGCTTTATTATACATTGTCGTATTTGGTGCATACAACATGCCTTCCCCCAACAGATGCTATTACTAGACCCATTTTACAAATAAAAATTAAGTAAAAGAGGATAAGTGACCTTCCTAGGATCCCACAACCAGTAAATATTTGAGGGAAGAGTTGAACCTAGGCTCCCTGACTCCAGCACTCACAGCATGCTGCCTTTCTCATTATTACCATTTTTTGGGCCTGAACTTCTGATTTCATTGATGTAAGGAACTCCCCATGAGAAAATTCCTCCTACCAAATACAGATAGAGAGATAGACAGATAGATAGATAGATAGATAGATAGATAGATAGATAGATAGATAGATAGATAGATAGATAGATAATTAAGGATTTACTAGAACAGATTTACTAGATTTACTTTATTAAGGATTTACTAGAATGCTGTTCTAAGAACTAGGGATACAAATACAAGGAAGTTAAACAGTCCCTTCCCTCAGAAAAACTTATATTATAATAGAATGCTGCTTATTATCTTTGAACATTGCCAAGTTCAAGTCATCGTTCAAGTGACTTGCCCAGAGTCACACATCTTTTATGTATAAGGGCTAGGACTTAACCCTAGGTTTTTCTTACTCTAGGGCAAGCTCTCTATCCATTATGTTACAATGCCTCTTAATTGAGCCATTCTTAAATATTTATATTGTAATTAGGGGGTTTGTGCTTTAAGGTTTGCAAAGAATTTAACAAATATCATATCATTTGATCCTCACATCAACCCTGTGGGGTAAGGTGCTGTGATTATCTCCATTTTACAGATTAGGAAGCTGAAGCAAACAGTGGTCAAGTGACTTGCACAGGGTCACACAGATAATAAGTATATGAGATAGGAATTGGACACATGTATTCCTGATTTCAAGTTCAGCAATCTATCCACCGTGTTGTTGATGATAATGCTTGACGATAAAAGTAGGTTGATTGAAATGTAATCTCACCTCTATTCTTATTTCAATATTTAGAGGAGAATTGATATTTTCCAAATGCACCCCTGGTGGGATTTTCCCCCCATTAAGTCATTTTGTGTCTTGGGGCAGGGGGAGTGAGATGCAGTAACATGTTAGTTGAAGGTAGCATCTCTTTTCTAAAATTTCATTATATTTTGTTTCATTTATCAAGCATTAATTTTCCTCTCCCACCTTCCTGAATCCAGTAACAACAAGGAAATACAGAATCCTTGAATCACATAAGCATGTTTAAGCAAAACATATTCCTAGTCACAGCCAAAAATACAATTCTTATTGTGCACATAATCCATCACCTCGTCATCATTCAGTGGACAGCATTCTTCATTACTGGTCTTCTGTAATCATGGTCAGTCATCAGTTGATCAGAATCTTAAGTCTTTCAAATTTGTTCATTTTTGTAACATTGATGTTATAGTACAAATTGTTCTTCTCAGTCTGTTCACTTCACACTGCATCAGTTCATATAAGTCTTCCCGGGTCTCTTTGAAAGTGTCTTTTCTCTCATTTCTTATGGCATAATTGGATTTCATTTCAGTGATCTGTTTAATTAAAGCTGGAAATTTCATTACAGTTTTGCTGATATCAATGTATTTGGCCCACAATCTAAATTCTGAATGTTCAGAGCTGTGGATAGTCCTTCCATCAATGCAGGTAGTGGTGTCTCTAAAACTAAGCATAAGGATTTTCAGAGATTCCATGGATGAAAAATGCATCAATCTGCAACTAATCTAATGAAGAATCTTCTCTGAATTTAGCTAAGCTGATCCTTGGACACAGAAATAGTTCATCACCACTCATGCTCAAAGCCCTTTCAGCTTGGTACAGTCTACCAGAGCTTGTGTTCCACTGTCATAGCCTTGAAACACCCAAGGTCATTTCCATGCCTTGATGAGGCATCCAAAGTAGGGCTTGAGTAAAGAATCTGTTTAGTGCAGTCTTGAAATTTCCTAGTCTCTTCACAGACTAAGACCCAACAATTAGCAGCCAGAGCTAAATAGGGTTAAGTCTTGGGGCATTCCAGGTGAGTATGCCCTATACTACCACTCTAAGCCAATGGCACTGTTCTCTTTTCCATATCTTCCATAGGGATTGCTTTTGTTTTCTCATATTTTTTTAGAGAGTAATGTAGCTAATTCTCTAGCTATCCTTAAATGTTGATTGTGTTGCTTTAGGACATAGAACACATCTTTTATGAGTTGTGAGGAATATGGTTGTGTGTCATGTGTGTATGTGTATGTTTCATATATATATATATATATATGTATGTATGTATGTATGTATGTATGTGTGTGTGTGTGTGTATATGTGTGTATCTATATCCTATCCTTCACACTTGACCATCAGCTCAGTAAACCAAAAAAGTTTGAGGAAAGGAATACAAAGTAGGAAAGTGAATAGAATGCTGGGTTCAGGGTCAGGAAGACCTGAGTTCTAGTCTAGTTCTTAGACCCTTATTAGCTGTATGACCTGGGTAAATCACTTAACCTCTCTCATCCTTGATTTGGAAGTTTTCTGACATTGCAACAGTCACCTAACCTCTCTGAAACTCAGGTTCCTCATCTTTAAATAAAGATAACACCTGTTCTGTCAACTCTATTTCACAGAGAATAAATAAGATCATAGGATTCCAGGATCATGAGGGATTTCAGAGGTTGTTTAATCCAACTGAACCTAAATAAGCAATCCCCTGTATAATATACCTGAGAAGTGGCTCATCATCTTGTTGTTCAGTCATTCTTGGTCTTGTCCAACTCTACATGACCCCATTTGAGCTTTTCTTGCCAAAGATACTGGAGTGGTTTGCCATTTCCTCCTCCAGCTCATTTTACATATGCGGAAACTGAGACAAACAAGGTTTGCCCCAATACCCCAATGGTTCATCTAGTCTTTGCTTAAAGATCTCCACTGAAGAGGAAACCCACTACCTTCTGAGGGTATCCATTATAACTTTTGTAGATTTATTTTTTAAGAAGTTTGGGTTTCTTTCCCCTAATTTCTTCCTCTTCTATTTTTCTCCCTTTCCATCAAAAATAAATTTGCTTCTTTGCAGCTTCTACCCACTCTTCCTAAATATTACCTGCAGGGCAGAACTTTGTTCTGTGAAGTTTGGATTCAGTCAAAGGGCCACACTTGAGGACCTAGAGGGCCAGGTAAGACCTTGAGGCCCAGGTTCCCCACCCTTGCGTATGGTTAAACAGACTAAATCTTATTCCTTTTCTGCTATGAGAATCCCTACCATAACCCTACATCACAACCACCACCCTCAACCCCCTCACACACACCAAAGTCTTTTCAATATCCATAGCTCCTTCAACTGATTCTCAAATAACATGAACTTGATTTCCTTTTCTATCTTATTTGCCCTTCTTTGAATATTATCCATTTTATCAGTGAACTTCCTGAAACATGGTACCCAGAACTTAGCTCAGTATGCCAGGTATAATATGGTCAGGATAGTATATATCTTAAAGTGTTTTATAAGCCATAAAACATAGACAGTTGTAAAGTTGAATTATTACTAAGAGAAGGGGTTAGGGATAGTATGCTGTGTGATGAACTATCTGTTCCTATATCTGGTATATATAGACAGAAGCCATTTTATGTATGGTTAATAAAATTTCATCTTCTTATAAATGTAAATTTGTATTGGATAAATGATCATTAAAGTCCATGTGGTATAGTGGAAAGAATTCTAGCTTTGATGTCAGAGAACATGAATCAAATTTCAGCTCTGCTATTTACTACTTGTGTAACCTTGGGAAAACCATGTTACCTCTCCATGCATCAGTTTTCTCATCAGTAAAATGAAAATGTTTGACAAGATGGCCTCTAAGGTCCTTCCAGCTGAAAATGGATAAGTCTATCATACAGTCTAGAGGTCTAACAGGAAAAAAGTAGGCAACAAAAAATTATGTTCTAATAACCAACTTTACGACATTGTTCAAGTTCCAGCTTCCCTCTATAGACTACCTATTTTTTTTTCCTACCTCTCTGTCTTTCTCTTTGGATCTATATCTCTGTGTCTCCCTGTCTCTTTCTGTCTATCTCTCACTCTAACTCTATGCCTCCTTGTTTCTATGTCTGTATCTGTCTGTCTCTCAAAAAGTTTTCCTTTCTGTTCACTAAGAAGAGTATTCTTCAAGACTAGGAGAAATTGAATTAGGAATTAACGAAGTTTTGAAACTCAAGGTGAGCAACTGGAAAAAAAAACAAAAAACCAAAAACAATGAGTGTAAGTAACTAGGTCTGGATGAGTAACATTCCAAGATGTTATGAGAACTTGCAGTGTGATTGTTAAGCTGCTGTCAATAATCATTGAACAAGAAGAGAATAACATAAATTGGAAAATGGTGGAACAAGTTAAAGCATATGAATGTGATGGAATACTATTGTGCTCTAAAACATCATGAAATAGATAGTTTCAAAGAAACACAAGAAGACTTGTATGAAATTCTTCAGGCTTAAGTGAGCAGAGCCATGTTGAGTTTATTCAATGACCACAGCATCATAAAGATAAACAACTTTGAACAACTTAAGAATTCTAATCAAAGCAGTGACCAACCACAGTTCCGGAGGGCTCATGATGAAACATGCTGCACATCTCGAGCCAAAGGGGCTGAACTCAGAATGCAGATTGAGACACTTTGTTTTTTTACATAGCCAAAACAGGACTTTTATTTTTCTTATTGATTAGACATGTTTGTAACAGGGGGTTTGTTTTTCTTGGTTTCTCAGTGGGAGGAGTGGGGTGAAAGAGAGAAAGCAAAATTTCATTGGTTGAAAAAATATCGATCAAGAGGGAAAAATGATGCCAAAAGACTAAAAACAGGCAAATACGGTCCTGGATTTCCAAAGGGGGAAGAAGGTACAGGTTGGTTATAAAAATGCTTTCTAACTCCAAGATTCTGTGTTATTACTCCTCTTCAAGATTGACAGAATATGTATTTTTAGCTCCATTTGCATGGATGAAGAAAACGTTTCATGTAAGTTAAATGTTTTTCCCATAGTCAGATAGTGGATCAACTCAATCTCAAACCCAGGCCTTCTGACTCCAATTCCTGTACTGTCTTCTATGATACTATAAGTTAATAAAATTTACTTGTAGACCTGGCAGAATTCACAGATACATTTAGACATTTATCAACACTTCAGTAGAAAGGAAAATAGTAGAGGAAGCTAGGTGGTGCAGAAGGTTGAATACCAGCTTTAGAGTCAGGATGACCTGAGTTTCAATCAGGTTTCAGACACTTACTAAGCTGTGTGACCCTGAGCAAGTCACTTAACCCCAATTGCCTGCAAAAAAAAAGAGGGAAATAGTGATGACAATGAGTTAGCATTGGTTGATGAGTAAGTAAATGACTAAATGAAAGAGAAAACATTTATTACATGCTAGGTACTACACTGAGCCCTGTGGATATACAAATGCAAAAAAAAAAAGTGAGATGTTACTTGCCTTCAAGGAGCTCATACTCTAATATGAGATAACACCCATAGAGAAACAGGTCTGGTGAGTTGATCCATAGGGCAGTCAAATGACACAATTTTTTTCCAGAAGCAGTGATAGTATGGATTTGATTACTATGCCCAATGAAAAATATAGAAGTGGGAGAAGGGCCAAGTATTTATACAAGGTGGTGTTGCAATAATAAGATGGTCTTGGTGGATTGGTCTGATCTGGGGCATATATTGGGCTTGGTAAGTTTGTACTCGTTCAGTCACCAATTAAGACAGCTGTGTCCCAAGTGAGGCATTTCAAAGCTAAATTTGCCCAGGGAAGGAGGGCATGAATTCTAGAGGTCTATTATGATGGGTGTTAGAGTGGGTAGAATGTGAAACATTCTCTATGGATGAACTCACAGGCTCTGTAAACAACTGAGAGTCTTTGACAACACACTGCATATGGGGGGAAGGAGTAAGAGAGAAGTCAAGGAAGTTTTGACCCTTGGTGACTAGGAGGATGGTAATGCCCATGACAGAATGGCATTTTCAAAGGTTTGAGAGACATAATTTCTGGGTAATTTAACCTTTTTATTAATTATCCCAGAATGTTTATTAATAAAAGGATAGTCATTTGGCTGTCACTCTTAGACCAAAGATAGCCATGGTGGCAGGCTCTTGGCCGATATGCTTATTGGAAGAGGGGTTCCTGAGGGTGGCAATCAGAACTGTAATTGGTTAACAATTAATGAGAGAATGAACCTGAACTTCTGATAACATCATTATGTATTATATGTAACTTGGTTGTATACGTAACTTATGAATTACCCCAGCCTTGGGCAATCTAGTCTAAGAATTCATCCCCACCCAAACCTAAGTGGAGCACAATGCCTTCCCCAGCTGGGGAGGGTCTGAACCCAACCTCATTATCAGTAATGTCCTTCAAGAGATGGAACTTTTAAAATCAGAACATTAGAAAAAGGGGGAAACTCTAGATCTCCCCTAAATCATTGGTTATTAATACTCATTTTTCTCCACAGTTACAAGGAAATTTGAAAGGAATGGGAGGAGGGGAAGAAAATGAGTTCAGTTTTGGACATACTGAGTTTAACATGTTGAATCAACATCTCTCAAATATGCTCCCTTTTCTTCTCTGATGCTGCCACCACCCTGGTACAGACCCTCATCACCTCACACCCAGACTATTACAATTTCTACTCCAGTTCCTCTTCCAATCAACTGTCAAAGTAATCTTCACAAAGTACACATCTAACCATCCTCCTGGCCTTATTCAAGAAACTCCAGTGGCTTCTATCAGCTCCAAGATGAAATATAAAATCCCCTGTTAGAGTTCGAAGCTATTCATAACCTGGCCTCCCCCTACCTTTCTAGTCTTTTTATCCCTTATACCACATCCCCACATACTCTGCCATCCAGTAACACTGGCCTCCTTGCCATTCCTCAAACAAGACACTTCATCTCCTGATTCTTGGCATTTTCATTGGCTATCTCCTACGCCTAGAATGCTCTCCCTCCTTATTTTTACCTCCCGTCTTCCCTGGTTTCTGTCAAGTCCTAGCTAAAATCTTACCTTCCATAGGAAAGCCTTTCCTGACCCCCTTAATGCTAGTTCCTTATCTCTGTTGGTTATTTCCAATTTCTCCTTTATACAGTTTATTTTACATAGTTGTTAAACTCTGAGGTCCTTGAGAGCAAGGACTGTTTTTCCCTTTTGTACATCCCCAAAAAGCATAGTGCCTAGCACATAATGGGTACTTAATACATATTGACTGACTGATTCCTCAAGAGAGGTCTCCAGTGGAACACCAAAAGGCTGTTCTTTACCCTATTCTATCCAATGCTTTTACTAACACTTTGAATAAAGGCAGAGATCTCATATTTATCAAATCTACTGATAACATAAAGCCAACAGAGGTAGCTAATATATTGAATGACAGAACCAAGATCAAAAAATATCTTGACAGCCAAATCTAGGATGATGAAATGTAATAGTAATAAAGTCATGCATTTGGAGTAAAACAAACAAAAAATCTCCATTAACTACAGAAAGAAAAGAGCTGTGAGCTGACAATAGTCAATATGAATATTAGTTAATATGAAAAAGACCTTTGCCTATATAAGCTCACTGTGAGTCAAGTAATATAATATTACTATCAAAAAAAACTGATGTGCTCTCAGGTTTCATTTATAGAAGGATAACATCCAGAAAGAGAGCAGGGATAATAAGTCTGTTGTATTTTGCCTTGGAATCTTGTTGTCAAGTCTATCTCAACACCACATTTTGGGAAGGACATGGATTAGAATTAAGGGGAATGTGATCAACATAGTAAGGGAATGAGTCCATGTAATATGTCTGCTGGTTAGAGGAAATGGAAATGTTTAGAGAAAGAGAGAGCATGATGGCTCTCTTCAAGTGTTTAAAGAGCTGTCATCTAGAAAAGGGTTTATAATTGTTTTGCTTAGGTCTAGAGAGTGAAACTAGGGACAATGAATGGAAGAACTAGATATCTGCTTAAAATAATTCCCTATCACTGGAGATACTCAAACAGAGGCAGGCTGGTGGCTTTCCTAGGATGTTGCTAAAGTGATCCCAGATTAGGTAGAGATTACTAGAACTCCCTTCAAATTCTAAGATTATAATATTCTGTGATTTCTTTTTACATCTCCTTGGACTTCATCCATAAAATAAGAAAATTCAATTTGAAGACCTATAAGGTTCCCCTCCAATGCTTAAATTCTCAATGCAGTGTTTTAAGTTCAAAGTAGTATGGCCTGAAGATACACAAGTTGAATCTAAGAGAAGCCGAGTACCTTGGCTAGGCAGGAAAAGAGATACAGTCTGTACTGCACAGGGTACCTGTGATTTGGTGACAGGTAGATGGTTTGTACCTGAAGATCCCCTCACTAAAAAAAATGGTTGGTAGATATCTATATATGGATACTCACTATAGACAGATGCTGGAGGGAAGGGGAAGGGTAGGGTTTTGTCCCTAACACCATAAAGAGGAGACCCTCCCTCTCTTGAGGTTCTGCATGTTGGCCGTAAAAGTACCATTTTCAAATTCAGGAAGTTTTCTGTTTGAGTTACCCTTAATACTTTTTCTAAGAGCATATATCTACTATATGTTACATCTTTTGGTACTTGTAAGAATAAACAAGTTTATAAATATGAAGCTACTTTTTAAAAAATCTGAAGCACTTTCTGCACATGGAGGGTATGTTATTTTAGGCTAATATGAAAAGAAAATCCTAAAATTGTGGTGAGGGGGAATAGAAGCAAGATATGAAAGTTTCTAGATATCTCTTGAATCACATGGAGGCATGAGGCTTGTTTGGGTTCAGTGTGATTGCAGCATAACACTTGGAAGCCCTCAGATGTAAACTACTACATCCTTTCTGCATGAACATCTGTGGCATTCTCACTGTATTTATTAAATTCTTTTGGTAAACCTTCCAAACTCAATCTCTGGGATCATCCTAAGTAGCATTAACAAATGTACATTATGTTCAGAGGCAATATTGATTAATTAATGTCTAGGTCATTTTTGGTCACATTTTGGGGGGATATTAGGAGTCAGTTAATATACAGCGAAAATGTCAAGTCATCAGGAAGTATTTATTAAGCACCTGATATGTGCCAGGCTGTATCCCAAATTCTGGGAATGCAAAGAAAGGCCGAAACAGTCCCTGCTTTCAAGGAGCTCACAGTCTAATGGAAGAGACAACATGAAAACAACTATGATGGATGCAGGATAAATTGGATATAATCCAATAAAATAATCCAATAAACATTAAGCACAGTGAGCCAGGTACTGTGCTATGCATAAATACTGGGGATGCAATAAATAAAAAGACAATTCCTATCACCAAGGAGCTTACAATCTAAAGAGTGAGACAACACACAAAAGGAGGCAGAAGAGCAAGACTGCGTCAGGACAACAGGCTTTGCCTGGTGTAGAAGGGCATCTTGCTCCATGGAGTTAAAATGAGGCTGGGCAACAGATGCAAAGTGGAATGATCTGAGAATTCAAGTTCTGCCCTCTACAAAAGAGAGAATTAGGGCAGTTAGATGGTACATAGGCTAGAGTACCAGGCCTGGATTCAGGAAGACTCAATTTCCTGAGTTCAGGATGTGACTTTAGATACTTACTAACTGTGTGACCCAGGCAAGTCACTTATCCCTGTTTGCCTCAGTTCTTCAACTGTAAAATGAGCTGGAAAAGGAAATGGCATACCACTTCAGTATCTTTGCCAAGAAAACCCCACATGGGGTCATGAGGAGTTGGACACGGCTGAAACAACTGAACAGCAACTACAAAGGAGGTAATTGGGAGGAGTGTGGTATTCCATTCTTGATCTCTCCAAACAGAGGGGAGAGGGGACTGAAGGTGTTGGAGTCAATCAAGGCTTGAGTTAGCAGCACTGATGGTGAGTTGAGAAGTGAAGAAGGAACTTATCCGGGGAGGGGCACCTTGTTCTGTGGAGTTGAAACCAGGCAGGACAGCAGATTAAAAGTGGAGAGAATAAGATAATTACAGAGGGAAGACACTAGCATCAAGGGAGGCTACAAAAGGCTTCTGGTACAAGGTGGGATTTTAACTCGACTTGGAGGAAGCCAGGGAGGACAGGAGATGGAGATGAGGAGGGAGAGAATTCCAGACATTGTGGACAGCCAGTGAAAATGCATGATAACTTAATTTAAAAAGGAAAAGAAAAAGCATAGAATAAGAAGGTGGAAAGGGTTGTTTGAGGAACAGCAAGGAGGCCAGTGTCACTAAATCACAGAGCATAGGGAGCATGAAGAGGGGGAAGTAAAGTAAATGAAGGCTGGGGGGAGGGGAGCTGGACATAAAGGGATACAAAAGCCAAAAAGAGTACGTTTGTATTTTATTATGGAGGTAATAGAAGGCCATTGTAATTAATTAAATAGAATTTGCTACAGTCAGATTTGTGCCTTAGATAGCTTGCTTTGATAACTAAGTAGATGATGGACTACAGTGGGGAGACCCTCAAAGGACATCTTGTATCCCCACAGCATAACTGAAGCTTCCTGTGGACAGGATTCTTTTGATTCTCTGTCTTTGTTTATGACAGTCTTGCATAGTACCTCACCCTCAGAAAAGATGTCTGATATTATTGTCGAATTATATTAAATTAGATTCTCAGACTGGACAATTATATCTTGCATACGTATAGTTCACAAAGTGGTTTTACATATACTATCTCCTTTGAATGTCTCACCCTCTCACAAAAAGGAAACAAAGAGTCATAGATAGTCATTGCAGTCAGGGTCATAAAACTCTGGTTTTCAGTCCTGCCTCAGACACTTACTTGCTATGTGACCCTGAGCAAATAGTATGCCTCAGTTTTCTCATCTGTAAATGGGCTTGCTGGCCTCCAAGTCCCTTCCATCTCTGAATCTACCATCTTCTGATCCTTTGAAGTAGGCAGGGCAGATATTAGGTATCACTATTACCCATTTTAAAAATAAGGGAACCAAGGCTCAGGGAGGTTGTCACATGGCTAGAGGTCGCATGGCTACAAAGGGAAGCACTAGGACAAGAAGTGAAGCCTTTGGCCCCTGGGCCAGGACTTTCTGTTTCTAAAGTTCCTTGAAGGTCTGGGGCCTGTATTTTATACACTTCAGGTGTTTTAACCCATAGTTTTGAAAGCTGTTCTCTGATCTTCTTTATTAATGATAAACTCTTGGACCCATAGTGTTTTAGGGTTTATTCTGCTTGCCAACAACAGTTATGTTGTTGCCAAGGCTTTTATCCATGTTGCTGGAACCTGAGCCAGTTTAATGATGAACATGGGAAACACTACTGGGGATATGTTGGCAGCAAGTTTTCAGTGTTTGCTAGATCCTAAATGTTACCTTCTTCTTCCCCCTTTCTTTTTCATTTCTTCTATCTGTGTATGTACTGGAAACTATGGCATTATCTGCTATGGAGCACAATTTTATATAAGGTAATTATATCTTGAACCTGATCCAAGTAGATCTAGTTACTAAGGCACCAAAGTCACCTTATTATAAAGCAGTTTTACCATAAGCATTCCCAGGGCATGGACCCCAAGCATTTTTCTAAAAAAAAAAAAAATTACCCATAGGTCTCAATAGAGTGGCTTGAGTATAGTAGATACATCATAAATATTTCTTAAATAATTAAATGAATGCCGACAATATTATCACTAAACATTTATTATTTTTCCTCTTAATCCTAACTAACGCTTTTGGGCTACTTGAAATGTCCAAAGAAATAAAGACACAGCTCAGCAGTATAATTAGGAAAAAGAATTCTATTTTTGCCTGTTAAAAATTATGATAAAACAATATGTAGAAAAATGAGTTTTGGGGATTGGAAGAAATACTTTGACAAATGCCTTTTAAAGCTTGTCAAAAGGGGAGTCACCTTTGGTAAATTAAGGAGTGTTTTGGATGGAGGTTCTTTGAAAAACACAGTGACTGCAGCTGCTTTACCCTAAGTGAAGGTGGAATATGGCCCTCTAGCAATGCATAGTTTATAGCTCATCTATTCAAATACAGCATAATCATCCAGGGGGAAAAAAAGTGAACAAGCTATTTGCATTGTGATCTGAGGAACAGGTGGTATGCCTAATTATCTCTGCTGTTTGGAATGTTGGCTGCCATCAACCATCTCCAAAGACTCTAAGCCTAGGTTGTGCATCTTGAGTAGCAAGTGAGAGTGAAGTCAAGTAATGTTGGGCAGTCATTGTAGGCTTCCATGATTTAGTGTGTATTCTTGCCCCATTAAAGATGTCACAATGTGCATTTGTAAGGAGCTACACTGCCTTTCTTCTCTGTGGGATGTTGGAATGGAACTTGTAGTGGGCAAGGAATGTCAAGGGATTTACAGTTTGAAAATGGAAAGAGTAGGTAGAGTGGGTAGGAGATAGAACTCAGTCCAGCAATGATCACAGAACCCTCCTACCAGCTGATGGCGAAACTGGATTTTACAAGCCATTTTTGCCATTTCTTAGAAAAGAGGGATGCATAGAACAGTGGAAGGAATGCTGGTTTGGGAGTCAGAGGACCTAGGTTTGGATCCCAACTCTGCTATTTACCACCTGTATAACCTTAGGGAAGTCACTTACTTTTGCTGGGCCTCAGCTTTTCATCTGTAAAATGGGGCAGGGAGTGGACTACATGCCCTTCCAAGCCCTTTCTAGCTCTAAGTTTTTGATCCAATGAAACCTCTCAGATAGCCTTATGGCAGTTTTCAACAATAATTTTACAAATTTGCCTGAATGGGGCAGAACTGTAAAAGGTCCACATTTTGTTGTTCAGTCATTTCAGTCAAGTCCAATTCTTTGTGATCCCCTTTGGAGATCGCTTGGCAAAGATAATGGAGTAATTTGTCATTTCCTTTTCCAGCTCATTTTACAGATGAGGAAACTGAGGCAAATAGAGTTAAGTGACTTGCCCAGGGTCCCACGACTAGTAAGTGTCTGAGGCCAGATTTGAACTCAGGAAGATGAGTCTTCCTGGTTCCTAGCCCAGTGTTCTGTCCACTGTGCCACCTAGCTGCCCTACAGTCTTCTTAACCATCTGTAGCTTTCCACATCTGAATTTCTCTTCTGAAGCCTTTGATTCTGATCGTCAGCAGTCTGTGGGGTTTTCTTAGCAAAGATACTGGAGTGGTTTGTCATTTCCTTCTCCAGTGGATTAGGCAAATAGGACTAAGTGACTTGCCCAGTAGTAAGTATCTGAGGTTAGATTTGAACTCAGGTCTTCCTGACTCCAGGCCCAGCCCTCTATCTACTATGCCACCTAGCTGCCACATATGCCTTTATTATTACATCTTCCTAAGTTACCTTTGCAAGACTGTAGTTATTTTATTGAATTTTCAATGGTGGTGACTTATTTGGATTTGGGGGTTGGGGGATTCATGGGGGAGCAAGATTGGTAGAGGGAGAGCTAACCACATTTATCTTCAGAAGTTTCCTATTTGGTCCTGGGCTGGTGGCTCACTGTTTATTCTCCTGACTGCTTTTAAAGATGTCTAAATTTCGTGTTGTAAAGTGTCCAAGTAGATGTTGTCTTTAATATTAGGTGGTAGGGGAATATGGGGACAATATTGACTTATTAAAGAAAACTACTGAGAAACACTTCAGAGTAGTTCCTATCAATTTGGATAGAGATTATTTTCTTCCTCTTCTCTCCATATCTCTTCCTTACACAGTCAGTTTAAGTATACAGATTTTATGAAGAAATCCAGCTTTTAAGTGTTTGATATTTAAGATATCAAAAGTAGCTTCTCATTTCCTTGTTAAAGCTCATGATTCATTCAAAAATTCTTATGCCTCAAAATATCTAAAATATCCTAAAGCTGGTTATCAATTTCAGGATGTGAAGAACAAAGTTGATTTCATTATTATTTAATCCATGTTATAGTACCATGTTTTCAGATGTATAGTCATAGATAAAACTATTATACATACATAGGAGAGCATTTCAACAAAATGAATTTAATAGGAAATTGTAAAACATGATCTTCTGAGCTGCATTTGAATCATTGGTAAATGTCATCATATAATGATGATGATGATAGCTAACATATAGCACTTTAAAATTTACAAAGCAGTTTACATTTATCATCTCATTTGATATTCACAATAATCCTGTAAGGAAGATAGTATGTTAAGTCCCATTTTACAGATGAAAAGACTGAGGCTAAGTACAGTTAAGTGAGTTACCTTGGGTCATACTATAAATATCTAAGTCAGGATTCTGACTCTAGTCTTCCTAACTCCAAGGCCAACATATTTACAGCCTGATGTCTCCAATACATTAGGGAGCTGTGATTTTGTCTTCAGAGACAGAAAGTCCTTCTACCAAGGGAGCCGAGAAAATTCATTCCTTAGTGGTAAGCCATAAGTCATAAGTCTTCTTGTAGGCAGGTGCTTAGATACCTATCACTGAGGCCAGTGCTCAAAATCTTTCCAGTATGGGAGAACCTGGCAGAATTTTTGCTCTATTTCAAAAACCAGGGTCGGGGCAGCTAGGTGGTACAGTGAATAGAGCACCAGCCCTGGATTCAGGAGGACCTGAGTTCAAATGCGGCCTCAGGCACAAAACACTTACTAGCTGTATGACCCTGGGCAAGTCACTTAACCCCATTACCTAGCCAAAAAACAAACAAACAAACAAAAAAAAAACCCAGGGTCTTCTCTATGCCACAGTAAAGCATAAAAGGCAAAGAGAAAATAATAATACCACTAAAATTCATCCTCTCTACCTTCAGAAGAATGAGACCATCTTACCAGCTTTTTCTCTTCATGTGATTAAAATACTGTTTACCAGACCTCTGAGATATGGTAAACAGTAGACAACTCTACCCGGTAAAGTTTAGGTGGGAAGAGATCATATAGGATTCATGTCATTTTCAAAGGAGACTTAGAAGATGAAAGTATGAAGAAAGTGGGGAACTGGGGTTTGCCAGAACACTAACTTGTTTTTTACTAGCATAGAAGCATTAACAGACTAGATTTTTTCAAGTAATGACTTGAACTAGGCCAAAAGGATTTCTAATGTTAATATCAATTGAATAACCCAATTATTAAGGTTATGAGAGCCTCAACTGCTATTCTCTCAGAATTTTAGAACTAGTAAAACCTTAGAGAATAGAAAGTAATCAAAAACTAGTGGACATTTGAGTCTGAGGCCAAGCTTTGCTTCTAGCTCAGTGTGGGACCTTGGGCAAATCCCTTAATGATTCTTGGCCAAAGTTTCCTTACCTCTGCAAAGAAAATTAAACTAGAATCTAGCCCAAGGGTGGGGAACTTGCAGCCTCGGGGTCACATGAGGCCCTGCTAGGTCCTCAAGTATGGCCCTTTGACTAGGGACCTAGAGGGCCATATGTGGCCTTAAGGCCACAGGTTCCCCATCCCTGATCTAGCCCCTAGATGACCTGCTGAGCCCTTCCTCCAAGGTTCTGTAATCCATCATTGCATTCTCCACACCTGGAATGCTCATTTTTCCCCATCAGTGCCACCAGCTTCCAGGGTTCCAGTCTGAAAACCCATTTCAAAATTCCCCTCCTTGAGATTTTCTCCAACCCAGCTCACTCCGTAAGCTCCCACATCTTCTCAGCACTTTGAATACAGTTCTACAGATGCATTGGCTTATGCCTTTTTGTAAATATTTTATAGAAATATTATATATATTGTCTCAAAGGCTAGAAGAGACTTCGAGGTCACCTAGTTCAACTCCTTGTTTTACAGATGAAGAAACCAAGGTCCATAAAAGGAAGTAACTTGTCATAGATAAGAAGTAGCAGAGCCTGGTTCACCTGACTCTTGCCTCACAGCATTTTCACTGGCTGTCTCCCGTGCCTAGAATACTCTCTCTTCTCCTCTCCATTTCCTAGCTTCCCTGGCTCCCTTCAAGTCTCAACTAATGTCACACTTTCTCCATGAAGCCTTTCCAAGTCCTCCTTAATCTTAGTGCTTGTCTCAGAGACTCCCTTCAGTTTAACCCATATATATCTTGTTTGTATGTTGGCTTCTTCCCTTCCTATTAACCTGTGAGCTCCTTTAGAGCAGGGCCTGGTTTTGCCCTTCTTTGTGTCCCCAGCACTTAAAACACCAGGCATAGAATAGGAGCTTAATAAATGCTAGCTGACTGATTGATTCAATGATCTTATGCATCCTGTCTTTACCCACTATAACTTCTTTAAGGGTAGAGACCATATGTTATATTCCTTAAAGAAAAAAAATTTCCATAGGCCTCATAACAAAGTACACATTCAGTGATTAATAAACAATGATTGACAAGAATCCAACTTTTTTTTTATTCCAGAATAGTATTATGAGTTCAACTCTCCCCTTTTCTCTTTCCCAAGCACAGGAACCCCTTTAGCACTTAAATATACTTCCTCATGATATCTTCAAATTACTGGAGTAGGCTAATACTTCCCATGTGATTAATTACTTTTTTATTGAACCAGGGATTTCATCTGTATAGAGACTTCCTCAACCAAAGCAGATTGACATCTTGGAAAATTATGGAGAGATTTTCAGATCACTGAAGGGTTAAGTGATTTGCCCAAGGTTACCCAGCCAAAATGTCTCAGATGTAGAACTTCAACACAGGTCTTGGCTTTGACACCAGCTCTCTTTCCATTACATCATGCTGCTAGTCATTTATGTAAATAAACTGTAAATAAACTGCTTATCTTTTTGTGAGATTTCTCTAGAATTCCTCTAACTTCCTGATCAGGCAGGAGGGAAATACTATGTTGCTGATTGTGTGGAAGAAGTCAGTAAACCACCTTTTACTTGTACAAGTGGTCAACTTCAACACCAGTGGATACTGAAAAAGTGGTTAGAGTTGGAGTACTTTCCCATAAAAGCCCTTACATCTTGAGAGAAGAGTGCTTCATGAAGAGATATATTTCTTGGTCAGATGTCTTTTTATGATCACAAACCTTTTTAAATTGAGGCCTGGACAAAATAACTGTAAAACATCTTTCCTTTCTACCCTTTGCTCTCCAATCCTCCAACCAAGTTCTTAGAAATCAAAGACTGTTTAGACTAGAAGGGATTTAAGGGAGTATATAGTCCAACCTCCCTTCTCCTCTTTATAGATTAAAAAAAACTGAGCCCCAGAGACATTTAGGGCAATATAAGCTTCTTGAGGTCAGGGATAGGTCAATTTTTGTCTTTGTACTCCCAGTTCTTATCACAGTACATGGCAAATAGTAGGTGCAAAATAAATGCTTGTTGATTTAAATGTCACTTAGTAATTTGCCTAAAGTCCTATAATTAGATAATGGCAGCACTAGAAATAGAACACAGGTCCCCCAACTACCATCCACTGCTTTATTTTTTTTTTAATCTACACCATGATGCCTCATTGCTGATCACATACTGGAGTTATTTCAGCTTTCTTGGTTCCAGTGCTGCTCCCTACAGTCATTATTTAATTTATTCTTTGTCCAAGTTGGTCTCCAGCTGGCACCTCTTTATACAATTGGTTTCAGCAGTTCCTTGTTTAAGATATTAAAAGAGAGGCATGAAGGGTCAAACTGTCCCTAAGAAGCAGTCTTCAGTTTTATGTGATGTACTAACTGGTACTTTGGCTGTCTGCCTGCTAATCTTGACCTGGTAACGGACCTAGAGAAAATCTTTGAAAGACAACTGATAATATTATTCAAGAATGAAAAACCTCTGCTGTTAATATCCCTTAATTGGAAGAAGTTTCCAAAGATTGAATTGTGTTGAAACACGATAGAATGAATAAAGTACAGCCTTGACTGACTTACGTGGGCGTTTCTTTGCCTCCTAGGATGATTTCCAACCCCCAGCAGCCTCAGAGACCAACTGGGAGTCAGTCACAAGCTCCCTCTCAGTAAGTATTTCATTACTGGGCTTCAGGGTAAGAAATTGATGGAATAGCCAAGGTCAATCCCCATACAGCTTCAGGGGCAAGAAATAATCCTGGTTTAACCAAAAGCCAGAGTTTGAAGCCAGATATATTCTCCCATATCATTTCAGTTACATTGGGTTGTGACCAGGGACTTCTTTTTTTTCCTTTTTTCAGAAATGTTTTTCAGAAATGCTAGCAGCCTTTGTAAGAGCATGTGATGGCCAATGGCAAAGTATTTGTCAGTTTCAAAGTAGAACCTGCCAACAAAAGAACTCTCCAGACATATCAAAATACAAAGTTATATGGTCTATGCTCAAATGGGAAATTTTGCAATAAGTTTTAGAGAAAGCCAAGCAAAATTTTTAACCTTTATGTAATTGTGAGAGTTTTTTCTTAAACTTAAAAAATCCAGATATTTATAGTAGGATAGCTCAATTGAAAATTAAGCATTTTTTCATTTGACAGAGAAATGAAATACAACTTACCCTATAGTATCCTATTATAATATGTTGCCCTGTTATAATATGTATTATGCCACCTTTTTTATTCTCCAAATTTAGCACTATCTTAGTCTTCTGTCTCCTTATATGTCCACTGCTGGAAGCACAGACTTCTGGCTCCAAATATCTTTACTTGTAATACTTGGAAATAGTTCATTAAAAAAAAAAGTCAACGACCAATGATGCCCTGGGCAGCAGATTATGATCCTGGGCATACATGGAATTGATGACAGGTGACTGGGTGACATTTACTCTTTCAAGGCTCTTCACACACACACACACACACACACACACACACACACACATATTATACAGCAGAAATTTTTAGAAAGATATAGCCTGTGAGTCTGTCATTTACTTGGGGCAGCTACTAGGCCAATCACAGAGAATTGTCACTTGAGTCCAATTCATGATAATGAATTTGAGAACTTTTATTTTGCTGTTCTGAAAATGTCTATGTTATGAACATAGAAACTGGGAGGCTGGTGTCCATATAGATAGTAGTATAGGGCTAGGCAGGAAGTTGAGTTAGGGAGGCTAAACTCAGCAAGAAACTACAATAGGAACACAGAACTAGTCTGCTAGAACTGGAGTTGGCAGGAGAATAGGTGAGCTCTTAGTCTGTACACCAAAGTTAGATGCATACTCAGACAAAGTTCAGCGACAGGCAAGATGATGAAATCCTGATAAATGTACAGTTTGCATTAGAGATCCAATGGTGAGATTAGTTGAGTGACCAGGCAGGTTGTTGAAGGTTATTATTAGGGACTTGTCTGGTAAAGAATACTTGGAACAATACAAGAACCCAGGTATTCAAACTGCATGACAAAGTTAGAGTATAACCAATGGAAGACTTATTTGATGCTCAATTCCCAATCTATAGGCCCAGGGACCAGATTATTTTTCTTCCATCTAAAGTCCATCTTGGCCCCAGAGCTTGAAATAGCCCTGAGAATGAAGATGAACATTAACTGACCCTAACTATGGGTTCTGGAGGGCTCTAAAGCAATGGAAGCAGGCTGACGATTACACAGGCAGGAAACTAAATTTGATACACTAGAATCATCCAAAGTTCTGTGACTAGTAGAACAAGAGTGAACAGGAAGGGAAATGATGCACCCTAGAGACAGTGTGATCCCAAGTATGATAAACTTGAGCTGGGGCAGTTGTGGCACCAGGGAGAGCTTCCATTTAACTTGTTGTTATAACAAAGGAGAGGGACAAGGAGAAGGAGAGTGGATGACAAGCTGAGTTATCCAACTGGAACTGGCCAGCTGCATCCCTATTCAGGCAGCTGTCCCCCTCCCCCGTGCCCCTTCCCCTCCCCCTTCCTCAAAGACCAAGCCTTAAACCCAAACCCAATTCACTCTGGAACTCATAGATTGGGCAACAATAGGTCCCTGCGCAAGCACCACTTAATGATTATTGTTTGGGCCCTCCAGGCTCAGAGTAAAAGTAAATAGTAACTGTTTCTCTTTTAGCCAGGAACCCTGAGCTCTTTCCCTCCCAGTTTGATTTTTTTTTTTAATTAAGGGGGTCATCCCTTCATTCCCTTCTTAAAGACACCTGTTCATTGAGTGGACATTACCTCACTCAAAGTGAGAACCTGAAAAGACTTTAGTTTAAAAGGGCCACAGTCTCCCATTATATCCTGGCCCATCTCCAGGAGAGAGTGAGGCTGGTGACTTTGCACAGCCCTCCTTCACTCAAATCAAAGTCAATCACAAGTCATGCCATCATCTTCCTGATGTCATGGTCCTCTTTGAGAGCAAAGGACAAACACAACAACAACCTGTTCTAACAAGGTCTGTATGGTCTGTATGGGCTTCTGGGAATACTAATACTTGAAAGTTCAGAGTCATCTGGTAGATCTAGTTCCCAAGGACATAATTTTCTAAATGTAAATGAACCTTCAGGGAGTAAGGATAGAACTAGGTTCTCATCTTCCCAGGAATCTGTGTATAAGATTAAAACCATATCTTTTGGAAGATTTGGGGGTTGTCTAAGGAACCTGTATCCAATGTGAGCACTGATAAGTTGAATCTCAGTCTGAGATACAATCCCAGGCTGGCAAAGGAGATTCTCTCATCTTTTCTTCATAAAACCTTTCTTTTTGGAGGACTAGAAATATGTCCTTGCTGTAGGGATCTTGAAAATAAAACAATATTGATATCTGTCTTTGTTTTTATTCATATTGATTTGGGTATCTAGAATTTGTTTCAAATTTTTTAAATAACTCAAGTATCTTTAAAATTCATTTGGCAAATCAATATATTAAATTGATTTAGATCAAATTTACAGAGTACTTTAAGGAAAAACCCAGTAGATGCTTATTCTTATAGAAGAATTTTACATTTAGTTTGCATTTGGATTGTACAGCCCAGCATTGTGCCCAGAAGACATCAGGTAGCCCTGTGGGATGGGGAGACACTCTTAGCTATTGACTATGAGAAATATCTCCCAGACATGCCATAATCTAGTAGTCTTTAGAAATAAATTCAAAAATAATGTTACATCTGCTTTTTGAAAAATTATTACAAGCTTTTCTCTTTGAATTTGTTGCTTGATATCTGTTTATAATTTCAAAAAGAAATATATTGTATTCTTTCCTTTTTTTCCTTCCTTCCTTCCTTCCTTCCTTCCTTCCTTCCTTCTTTCCTCCCCCCAAAATGCTACAATTCTAAAATGATTTCCAAAGCTTTTACATGTGGCTGTGTGCCCACTTTGGTTCAGCTGCCATTGCTTTTTCTGTGCCTCAGACTTCACAACAAAGATTAAATGAAGAATTGTAAATTGGGGACATATAGATACTATGGAATCTAATTAACTCAATGATCATTTTTTGTGTTCTATTGAATCATCAGCATTAACCACTTATGTGGCTCACAATTAGGTAATCATTTCAGCCTTCATTTCACTATGACTCTATAGTCCTCACTCCACTAATTTCTATGTCTACATTACAATTCCAAATATGGCTACTGAGAAGAATAAACAGATGATAGAATTTGCTTTGCCGAATTATAATCACCTGCAAAATATTGGCATTGATCACCTGAAAGGAGTGAGCTATTCCTTAGGTGCATGTAATCCAGGACTAATTTAAACCAAGGATAAAAAATTAAGTGGTTATTTCACAATTATCCAGATTAACTCATCTCAAGAACTTGGGTTCAACTTGGGTTGTTAGAACTCTTTGGAGCCACTAGAACAGAGGTATAAATAAAGAAAAGATGCAGTCACTCCTAGTGAATCTCAACCCTGGACCCCAAATTAGACAGAAGAACACAGGGCAGGGGATATCCACTCTCCTACTCCAACAAGCTAGTTTTAATTTCTGGGGAACCAGGTGATGATAACATAATGATGGTACAGTCATATATAGACCAGAGTGCTCAAAAAACACTACCACCTCAGTCCAATTAAGGTCTGGACTAAAGAATTAGCTGACACCAGTCAGCATGCATCTCCTCACCCTCCACTTCTTAGATTACAAAATCTAAGAGGTAGAAGTAACCTCAGGCTCTGTCTCGTCCCACCCATATCTAAGGTGGTCATCCAGCCTCTGTTTGAAAACTTCCAAGGAGAGGATATACACCACCTCTCTAGACATTCCATACCACTTTTGGACAGCTCTAAGTGTTCAGAACTTTTTTCCCCCTGACATCTAGCTAAATTGACCTCTTTTTTGCCTTCTACCCTTTACTTCCCCTTCTGTCCATTAGTGACCAATGGAATAAGGCTAGTCCTTCCTTTACATAATAGCCCTTCAAATATTTGAAGACAGTGATCATGCTTCCCTCCTCCTACCCCAACCAAGTCTTCTAATGGTAGCAATGGAAACTTCTGTCTCACTTGAAGGAACTTAGAAAATAAAAGGATGCAAATGTTAATTAAAAATGTAAATGTATACATGGGCTTTCCTGCCTCTCCCTTTGTAATGTATGATGTTTCTCCTATAGCTCATTGGAATTTTGTTTGAGGGAGGCAAGTTTTCATTTAGTTTTAATTAGTAATGTTCTTTCTCCTTAATGATAGGAGTTATTTGTCCTGGGGGGAGGGGGGGATTGTATTGGCTTGGTAGTTCCTTTGAGCACTCAGCTGAGGATCCCTGCTCTCCATTTCCCTTTAATGGGTCATAAATTTTTACATAGCCATTGGAGCAATGGTTCATTTGCCTCTGGATTGGACAAGGGTTAGTGAAGGGAGCCTTTGGAAACAACGGGAATGCATTTGGTACTAGAAAACCTCCTCTGTTTCAGGTGGCCAACATTCTCTTGTCCTTTGGAGTCATTTCATATCTTCCTGAAAATGCCTTAATGATGGTCATGATCATTAGCAAACCACAACATTGTTCCTTTAATTAGTTTCCCATGTGATTTTTTTTCCCTCCTTATCAAAAGATCTGACACCACTGCCAATAAGCCTTGTGGGAGGGACAATAGACTTCACTGAACAATAAGCTTTTGCAAGATGTATATGCACTAGCTCAAGCAGGGCTTTCAGTAATTGAAGACCCACCAAAAGAGGTGCTCTTCTTCCCTTTCTCCCTGAGTACAGTCAGTGATGATACCTAAAGGACTAAAGATGGGCAAAGTAGGGCATCAGCATGCTGGTTCATCACTGCTACCTGGTGTGCTCCTAGAGAAACAAGATGCATAAGAATTCTGAATGAGCTTTATGGTTAACTATTGCATTAGCCTTATGAAAGAAACATACCAGGTGATTTGGTTATTTCCATCTGGGTGACTGTATTCCTATAACTGGTCAAAGTTGAAAGGATAGGATGTTTTCACTTTTTGAAAAGTTTTCTTTAACTTAATATTTGCAAAGATTGATTAAGTGTATATCATGTAGTTTTATTTGATATATAATGGGACTATAATGATGTATAATAATAATAGAATGATATATAATGGGGAAATGGCACTTGCCTTTTAGTGTGGCATGGCCTGGTAGCACTGGGATTCTGTGTGCATCCTTCCCATTTTGAACAACTATTTCAAAAAAAAATCACCTTTACTAAATGACTGTTGTGTTTCATAGGTGTGGCATTTTTTTTTCCCTGAGTACACTGAGTTGTATGTCACTCTTAGGGGGTATCCTATCACTCTCCATCAGTGACCGATCCCACGCTCACAGCAGATGCTCTCGATCAGACAGTAGCTGGATTTGACACCGTGGAAGACCTGCTCAAGCACTTTAATCCAGAAACCTGGCAGGAAGATCTTGAAAATCTATATATGGATACCCCTCAATATCGAGGCAGGTCTTACTATGACAGAAAATCCAAAGGTAAGAAATAATCACTTGGGATTTCATTACCAGAGTTGTTCATTTGCTTAATAAAGAGTTGATCATTTTTAATGGCAATAGATTGTAAGATTTGTTAATGCACTTATATTACCTCAAGTTAGCTGATAAGTATCTGCCTGGTTGAATGATCATACTTTAGAGATTTAAAATGAAGTTTCTGTCTTTAGTCTGACTAGTTTTGCTTGTATAAGGGCAAGTTAGTCAATTCTAGATTGATAAATCTAAAATCTGCAAAGGGTATCAAGAAATTATCTGTTCAACCTCTTCCTTTCAAGCAGGCAAGGCATTATTATCCCTATTTTTACAGATCAATCTATATTTGTTAAGGGCTTACTAGGGGCCTGGCACTGAATTAAATGCTTAGGACAAAATAAGAAGTGAAATAATACTTGCCTTCAAAGAGCTTGCATTGTAATATGGGTGGTGGCATGTTCACACATATAAGTATAGACAAAATATATGCAAAGTGAATGTAAGGTAGTTTGGGGAGAGAGAACATTAGTATCTGGGAGTGTGGATAGGAGGAAGGGGAATGAGGAAAGGCTTCCTGTAGAACTGATGCTTGAGCTGAATCTTAAAGGAAGTCAGGGACTCCAAAAGGTGAAGGTGAGGAGGGAGAGTACTGCAGACATGAGGGATGGCCAATGCAATGGCAGGGAGTCAGAAGATGGAATGTCCAGGAAGAACAAATGAGAAAAGAGATACACAGAGGCCAAGGCTTGCTCAAGATTATCAAGCTATATATTAGTAACAAGAAGAGGCATCTCTTGTCTCCAAGAACAGAGTTCTGTCCACTATTCCAGGAATCACCTTCTTTTGCTACCCCCCACTTACATTATGTGACCTTATGTTTAGACAGGAGCATAACTGGATTTTCAAGGCTTACATGAAGATTTAACTAGTAATAGCATTAGTATATTAGTGATGATGAATGTACACTTTTAAAACAAATGTCAGTTTTATTTCATGACAACTGTAGTCTACCGTGCTGTCTGCCTCCATGGTAGACCCAAGGATAGATTCTCTCCCATGTCTTATTTTTACCAATGGCATTTCCCTCTTGGAACAACACACACAAAACTTTTCTCTGCACCTCCCAATTTTAAAATGTCCACTCCTATGTGATACTGTCTCTCTGATGGTTTAATTATAAAGATGATAGGTATAGAGATGAAAGGGACATGATTGATCACCAAGTACAGCTGTCTCATTTTATAGATGAGGAAGCTGAGGGCAGGAGTGAATGCCCAGAAAATTGAATTGAGAACTCAAAAGGACCTTAAGGAATATCTAGTCTGACTCCTTCATTTTGTAGATTAGAACTTTCTCAAAGTCACACTGATAGTAAGCAACAGGGATAAAATTTGAAATTGGGTCCCTTGACTCCCAACCCAGTATTCTTCCACTGTATTATGCTGCCTCTCATATTAATGGGAAAACACTGCATGACTAGCACCCATAGAACAAATAAAGAATTCCTAGGTTCTTTTTTCTATTTTCTAATATCATCCAGAGTTTCCTGTGAAAGGAATGCTGTTGAGATTGGTTGACATCCATAGAAATTCAATAATTCAAAAACATATTAAGCAGCTGCAGTATACAGAGACCCATGCTAAGCACCAGGAGAGATTGAAAGTTTACAAAAGAAGTCCTCATGGAGCTTATATAACAATCAATCAATAAGCACTTATTAAATAATTAGTGGATTATTACATTTAAAGCACAATGCTAAGTGCTGAGATTACAGTGAAAGAGTCTGTGCCTTTGAGGACTTTACATTCTAATGGAGGAGAGGCAGTGTGTGTGCCTATAACTATGTAGAGAAGATATAGAAGGAATACACAGAGGTTTGAGGAGCTAGTGCCCTAGCAGTTGGGGAAAACAGGAAGTATTTCATGAAGAAGATGACTCTAGGGCTGGGTCTTGAAGAAAACCAGAGATTTCAAGGAGTGAAAGTGAGGAGAGAGTTCCTTCTGGGAATGGAGCACAGTGAGTACAAAGGGATGGAAGTGGGAGTTGGAGCTTCTCATGTGCAAGATAGCTGGTAGACCAGTGTGGCTAAATTACAGTGTGTGTGGAAGGGTGTCAAGTGTAAAAAGACTTGAAAGATTGGAAGGGGTCAGGCAATGAGGAGATTAAATATCAAATAGAGAAAGGAGTTTATCTTTGATCCCAATAGGGAGCCTGGAATTTTTCGAAAAGGGTCATGGTAACACAATGAGAGTGTTTAGATAAAAGAGAAAATTGTTTCCTGTTATATGTAGGTTTGTTATTTTTTTTCCCTTTTTTTGATCCAACCTTGTGATGTCATTAGTGTGGGGAAACTTTGTAAACTCTGTACCTGTCTTTGGTAATTTAGAGAGTTGTTTAGGGGCACTAAGGTCACATGGTCAGGAGGTGCAACCGGAAACAGACTCAGGTATTCTTGATTCCAAGGCTACCCTTCTGCAAACTATGCCATGCTTCTTTCCAACATTCCTAAGAACACAATATTTTTCTCAGGGAGCACATTGCTACTCTGGTCATTTGGGGGCTAAATATAACTATTCACTTGAATTCCTGCCTGGATTTACTACTTGAGGCTAGGGACTAGAAAAAGAACATGCTCACAATTGATTGGTAGTATGAGGAAACACAGCAGCCCTAAGGCTGTGGTGGGGCTCTTCTATCAGAAAATAATGCAGATACCTGAAGCAGTGATCAGAATGGAGTAAAATCAAACTGAGTCATCAGCAGGGCACACTCACAAAGAAGCTCAGATGGTCATTCAACAAACATGTATTAAGTGCTAACTGTGTGCCAAGCACTACACTTCTTACCTTCAAGGAGCACACAATCTAACGGGCAAGACAGCAAGCAAAGAAAAATGTACATGACGTGATGTAAGATTAGAAAAGTAAGAGGAGGCTAGGTTATGAAGGGTATTGAACACCAAGTATAGGATTGTATATTTGATCCTAGAGGTGATAGGGACTTACTGGAGTTTATCAAGTCAGAGGATGACATGATTAGACCTATGCTTTAAGAAAATCACTTTGCCAGATAAATGGAGGATGGACTGAAGTAAGGAGAGACTTGAGGTAGGCAGACCCAGAAGCAAGCTATTTCAATAGTCCAGGCATGAGATGATGAAGGCCTGAACCAGAATGTTGGCAGTGTCAGAGGAGAGATGTTGCAGAAGTGAAATTGGCAGACTTTGGCAACAGATTGGTTATAAAGGGTAAGAGATAGTAAGGACCCAAGGATGACATCTAAGTTTTAAACCTGAGGGGCTGGGAGGATGGCATTGCCCTCAATGGTAATAAGAAAGGTAGTTGGAGAGGAGAGTTAAAGGGGAAAGATAATGATTATGATTTTGTAACATTGAGATATCTAATGGACATACAGGTCAAGATGTCTGAAAAGAAGATGGAGATGCAAGATTGGAGTTCAGCTGAAAGTTTGGGGCAGGATAGGTAAATTTAAGAATTATTAGCATAGAGATAGTAATTAAATCCATGGGATTTAATGAGGTTACCAAGTGAAATAATATAGAGGGAGAAGAGAAGAGGGCCCAGGACCAGAACCTTGTGGGATACCCATGGTTAGAGGACATGACTTGTATGAGGGTCTAGGAAAGGAGACCGAGAAGGAACACTCAGGTAGGAGGAGAACCAGGAGAGAGTGACATCCTGAAAATCTAGAGAGAAGAAAGTATCAAGGAGAAGAGGGTGCTCAAGAGTGTTAAAGGCTATAGACAGGTTGAAGACAATGAGGATTGAGAAAAGGCCACTGAATTTGGCAATCAAGAGGAGAGCAGTTTTCAGGGAATGATGAGATCAGAAGCCAGATTGTAAGAAGAGAGTGAAAGGAGAGATAATGGAGGCATATATTATAGATGACCTGTTTGAGGAGCTTAGCCACAAAGGGCAGAAGAGATATAGAACAATAGTTAGCAAGAGTGGAAGGATCAAGTGAGGATTTCTTGAGGATGGGGGAAACATGGGGCATGTTTTTAGACATTGAGGAAGGTGATAGTAGACAGGGAGAGACTGAAGATATGTGATTGAGTAAGGATGATGGAGCAATATGTTGGAAGAGATGGAATGGGATCTCATGAAGAGGGGTTAGCCTTAGTAAGAAGAAAGGCTAAATGTAGCTCCAAAGAAACTTACTTCTTTTTGCCAAGTACCACAATCCTCTTATCTCTCTGAGATGATGGGTAAAGGGGGGGGGGAATTTCTTGTGGTTTTTGAACTATTAAGGAGATATCAAAGGTGTAGGAGTAATAAGCCATGGACTGTCTTTGTATTCCAGCTTCTTAACCAATGTAGCTATTTAAAAGTATATAGGCTACCGTAGTTCCCTACCAATAAATGCTAAAAATTATTTAATGAAAGCCCCATGTAGAGTAGGAAGGAGCAGCCTCAAATGCTGTTTTATCCAACTCAAACCTGGACAACCAGGTCAAGATGTCTGAAAAGAAGATGGAGATGCAAGATTGGAGTTCCCTTCTACAACATATCTGATAAGCATTCAGTATAGGCAGTGAGGTGACTCGGTAGGTAAGAGTACTGGACTTAGAATCAAGACAACCTGAGTTCAAATTTGGACTCAGAAACTTACTAGCTATATGACCCTAAGCAAGTCACTTAACCTCTTGTTTGCCTCAGGTTCCTCAACTGTGAACTGGGGATAATAATGCTACCTACTCCACAAGACAGTTGATAGAATCAAATGTAATAATACTTATAAAGCACCTAGTACATAGTAGGTAGGCATTATATAAATGGTCAGTTAGTTATTTGCCAATACCTGTCTGCAGAATCCATGCTAGGTGAATCATGAGAATAACATTTTTCATGATCTGAGGAAGTCCAGTAACATTGAAAGATGCTTTAAAGCTCGTACGTAATCTTTTTTTTTTGGGGGGGGTGTATCTTAACTCATTAATTGAAAGAGAAAAAGAGATTAACATTTGGTTGTTGTTTAGTCGTTTTCAGTCATGTCCCACTGACTCTTCATGACTCCATTTGGGGTTTTGCTTAATGACCTCCACCAAGGGAGTTTTGCAGCAATCCATTCAGCTTTGGGATGTTTGTTTGCTTGTTTGTTCTTATTTCCTTCTGCCGAGATTAAATTTGCCTCTTTTCTGCTTCTATCCATTGCTCCTATGTCTTCCTTCTTTGGCCTCTTTTATTTGATAGCTTTCCGTGTACATTAAATCAGGGGCGACTAAATGGTGCCATAGATAGAGTTCCAGACCAGGAATCAGGAAGACTCATCTTCCTGAGTTCAAGCCTGGTCTTGGACACTTACTAGATGTGTGATCCTGGGCAAGTCACTTACCCCTGTTTGCCTCAGTTTCCTAATCTGTAAAATGAGCTGGAGAAGCAAATGGCAAACCACTCCACTGTATCTTTGCCAAGAAAACCCCAGATGGGGTCATGAAGAGTTGGGCACGACTGAAAACGACTAAACAATCAAATGTTAATCTATTAATCTCTTCTTTTTTTCTCTTTCAATTAATGAGTTAAGATATTCAGAAAAAGGATTACATATGAGTTGTTAAGCATCTTTCAGATGTTACTGGTCCTGTTCAGGTCATAAAAAATATCATGATTCACCTAGCATGGATTCTGAGGATAGGTATTGCCAAATAACTAACTAGTGCTTCAACTTTGGTACATGTCCTAATGGAGAATTCCAAATAAAAGCCTTCTCTAATACTGCATGTTCAGTTACTGGGATGATCTTGCCAGAGAAGTCAGGATGACATCCTAGTTGTTTGTGACCATATAAACACAATCCCTCTTTCAGTTGGCTTTCATTCTGTCTCTTAATCTCTTGTTTAGAATTGCCTGAAGGCAGATTTTCACCATTTGATTTAATCCTGGCAAACCCCTACAGTTTCCAAATTTATATAAATACTGCTTGATTTGATTGTTTATCATTCCAGGACACAGAACCACCTGTGGCCTCAAACTAACAATAAGGGCCTTGATTTTTCTGCCTTGATAGCAAGAGTACATATATACATCAAAGAGTTTCACATTTGTACTCAGTGAAGATGAAAAAAAAAGCAGGAATAGGGTTAATAACAGTAAAAAGGGACATTTATAGAACACCAGTTACCAAGTACATTATATTGTGTACATTATTTTATTTCATTTCATCATTGCTACAAACCTGTGAAGTAGGTAGTATAAATATTATCTCCATTTCCAGATGGAGAAACTGAGGCTCAGACAGGCTATGGTTTACTAAAGATTCCATGACTAATATGTGGCAGAAGCCAGGTCTTTCTGAAATTGTAGCAGTGTTCTTTCCATGACGCAACACTGCCCAAGCTGGAGAGGCAGGCAGTGGAGGGAAGGAGAGGAGAAGATGAACTGAAGTGAATCATTTGTAATACATTCCATGGACAAATCTTTTTGTTTCTACCTTCATAACATCTCATAACATCTCCTTTTCTCCTCTTGTACAATACCCTTGTTCAAACTTTCATTCCTTCTCACCTAAGACAACTGAAATAACCATCTACCTGGTTTTCTCTGGCTGTCCCCCATGCATGGAGCCCTCCTCCACTTTTCCTATTGACCTCTTTGGCTTCCTTTGACTCCCAACTAAAGTTCTGGTTTTTACTGGAAGCCTACTCCAGCCCCTTTGAATTCTAATGCCTTTCCTCTGTTAACTATTTCCTCTTTCTCCCTTATATCACTTGCATTGTATATATTTATTTGCATGATGTCTCTCACATTAAATTATAAAGTCCTTGAGGGCAGGGACTCTCTTTTGCCTCTTTTTATATCCCCAGAGCTTAACAGTGCCTAACACAAATTAGGTTTTTTTATTAAATGCTTATTGATTGATTGTCTTCTTGCTTCAATTATCCCCACTCCAATCCACTCAGCTGCCAAGGTGATTTTTCTGATGCATAAATCTGATTATGTCACTTCACTCCATGACAAGTTCCTTTCATACCATACTGCATTTCCCATCTCTTTACCTTTACACTGGCCATTTGCCTCCTATATTCAGAATACTCTGCCCCTTGACAATTTCTTAGTTTCCTTTGCTTACTTCATGATATAGCTTCTATCACACCTTCCCCAGAGGCTTTTTCCATCCCTGTACCTGCTATTGCCTTCCCCTTTCAGATTATATTCATATTTTTTATATGTTTCATATGTACCTGCTCATTTACGCGTTATCTCTTCTATTAGAATGTAAGTTCCTTAAAGACAGGAACTTTGTATCCCTAGTGATAAACCCAGTACCTGACACAAAGTAACACTTAATAAATGCTTATTGGTTGGCTGACTTCATGACACTGTGCTAAGTTCTGAGGATCCAAAGACAAAATGTAAAATGGTCCCTGTCCTCACGGAGTTTATGTTTTACTAAAGGCTACAAGATCTAAATAGAGAAACAAATATAGGGCACTCTGAGGGAGGAAGGAGCATTGATAACTGGAGTGATCAGGGAAAGCTTTGCCCCAGAGATGATAGATTCCTGAACTCAGTCTTGGAAACAAGCTTCCAAGAGGTAGAGGGGAAAAGGAAAGGATTGCAGGCATGAAGCCAAGAGATGAAATACTGATTTCAGTGGATGCACAGTAGGCCATTTGGCTGGAATGATGAGTACATGAGCAAGAATAGTAAGAAATTATTAGGAAAGGTAGACTGGAGCCAGATTGTATATGGCATAAATGCCTGGCCAGAATATGTATTTTGTTCAAAAAACAATGGAGAACAACTGAAAATTATTATTATTATTATTATTATTATTATTATTATTATTGTAAATAATAATACTAGCTAGAATTTATATAGTGTTTTAAGATTTTGCAAAGTGCTTTATGTATCAAATTTCATTTGTTCTTTATTTTCATTTGATCTGTGAGCTAGGTATTCTTATCCCATTTTACAAATGAGGAAACTAAGGCTGAGAGAGGTTAATTTGCCCAGAGTCACAGAGCTAGTAACTGTCTGGGTCAGAATTCAAACTCATGCCTTCCTGACTTTTAGTTCTGACTAATAATCTCTTCAAATGAGGCCTTAAGACTCTGCAGAGCTCTGCCTCACTTAAATCCAATCACCCTGGTAATGTCATTGGTCCTTTTAGAGAAAGAATGACAAATAACAACTCTCTTCTGACTTCTGCCTTGAAGGGGGAAAAAATGATATAACATTTATCTATGTAATACTTTTGTTTTTGTTGGGGTTTTTTATGCCCAGCATCTAGCCAGTGACTTGTTATCTTGTAGATAATTAATAAACATTTATTGAACAAAATTGAATACATTCAAGGCATGGATATGAGAATTTCCATGCCTGGGATATAGTGAGGTTATGAAACAGCTAGTAACCCAATCAGAGTAGAAAGTTGGGGCATTAATTAATCAATCAAAATATTTATTAAGCATTAAAGACACACATACAAAAATGGAACAGCCCCTCTCCTGAAGTAGCTTACACTTTGTTGGGGGAAGCTACATAAACATATAAGTATATACAAACAATATAGAAATAAACACAATGTAATTTCAGTGGACAGGCACTAGTAGATGGGGGTGTAAGGAAAGTCCTAATATAGGAAGTAGAACTTGAGCTGAGCGTTGAAGGAAGTTAAGGATTCTAAGAAGTGGAGGTGAGGAAGGAGTACATTGCAAGCATGGGGGATAGCCTGTGCAAAGTGGGAGTTGCAGATGGTGGGGGGATGGAATGTCATGTATCTGGGAATAGCAAGGAGCCAAATTTAGCTGGAATTTAGCTAATACATGAAAGGGAGCTTTGTATTTGATTCCAGGAAGTAAAACAAACCTGGAAAGTAGTCTGGAACCAGATTATAGGTCTTAAATGCCAAGCTAAGGAATTTGTATTTTATTTTATAGCTTTTTTATTTGTATTTTTTTGTATAGCTCTTGAAATTTATTGAGCAGAGGAACAATAGAATCAGGCCTGTGAATTGTTTTAACATCTGTGTAAAGGACAGTCTGGAGAAGGGAGAAACTGAAGGAAAGGAGATTTTTTTTAAGAGATTCTTTTGTCCAGTTCTCCTTCTATAGTTTCCCTTATGTCTGTACTTTTGTTCCATTCTTTTTTTCCCCAATTGAGAAATTTATTTAAACAGATGAAATCAAACATGTGCCTCCTTGTCTCTGCATTTAGAAGAACCACCCAGGTATAGGCCCTCATTATCTTTTATTTAGAGTCCAGCATTAGCTTCCTAACTGACGCTTATAGCCTCACCCCCTCCAATCCATCCTACACACTACTACCAGGATAACCTTAAAAACTCTGATCACAACATTTCCCTACTTAAAAAAATATATTCAATGCTTTCCGAATACGTGTTCAATTGCAAGCAAACTACTTACCTTCTACCCCACCTCAGCCTCAGAAGAATCCCAACAAATCTTATCCCTATCTACTTTTCTGGCTTTAACTTCTTTTACCCACCTGCTACCTGTAGACTGGTTTTCAGCCAAACTAGACTATTCCCTGT